>NC_086453.1:152439646-153039646 GCF_028390025.1 Pseudophryne corroboree | reverse complement strand
CCCTCAACCTGATCTACTGCCGTAGAAGACTCTTCTGAGTCAGAAGTGGTGTGGACTGTGAAGATGGCACTATATGTTTAATGGCCATAGGTGCTGGTGTAGGCATTGCTACCTTGCCCGAAATGCAGTAGATGAAGCGGCCAAACTCTGCACTGGGTTTGAAAATATATCCAACCATGGAGGATGGACAGGCGGGGCTGCTATAGGCTGTAATGTCTGTGGTAAGCCCTGCAATGGCTGTGGTAAGCCTTTAGGGGGGAGCTTCGACTGGAGTAGCCCTCTGTCCCACAAGTTTAGCCAGCATGTCAGAAAAAGCAGCCCATGGGGGCTCTTGTGCTGGAGCTGGAAGTGCTAAAAGACCCGTGGGTGTATAGCAAGTAATGCACTAGCCATTCTGCAATAAAGACAAAGAAACGTGTATCTGCACACTAATATTTTAACCAAAGGAGAAAAAGATGATACCTCTATATTCTAAAGAGAGTGGTTCAATATAAGTTTGTACGTTATCTTATAGGGGGTGCTGCATACTACAGTAGTAATACAATTTTTAGACAAGACAAGATAGGAAAGTTCTGTATCCTGGGCACCCTGTATACAGTACTTTCCTTTCTTGTCTTGTCTATACATCCTGCAATAAATCCTGAGGTAAAACTTCTGTGTTACATGTTTTACATGAGACTAAAGTGGGTGTCCCAGATTGTTTTGCTCCCTTGGCTTTGTTAGACATAACTGCCTGGTTTGTTCACATACAATATGGAAATGTACAGCGTGTAACTTGAGCAAAAAAATGTATCAGTGACCCTACACAAATACAATTTGTAATGTGTGGTAAATTAACCCCTATACACAACAGTATTCAAGGGTTAATGAAAGTAAAGATACAGGGAAAGCGGCACATGTTTAGTGAGAAAGAGAAGTACAGACAGCAGCACTGGCATAAGTCACATACAATGCAGAAATAACAATTTAACTGCAGTGGGTACTGATATCAACTACTCAGCTTGTATGAGGAAGCTGGTAGGAAGCAGCGCTCTGTATAACCTGATTCCAAGTGAGAGGTATACAGGGAGACCAGAACACAGCATTCCCGGAGACCTGCAGAGCTGTAATGGCTGCCTGATGTCTCTAAGAGGAAGGAGGGTGTGAGAGGAGCAGGTCAGGACAGGAAAACCTTGGCGGAATGGTGCACTGAGCTGAGGGAGGGCCCCTTGGGAAGCGCTGACCTCCTCTTGCTTAAAGTCAACCACTGGTACCCTGGCCTGACAAAAAGATCCCCAGTATGTATCACCCTGGTGGTTTAGCACCGCCGGTCTGTCTTCTGGACCGGTGGTCGGACTGCAGAGTATGGGTCCCGTAAGCAGGAACCTGACTTAACTTATCCCCATGTGTCTGGGTGCAGTCCAGGTATCCCCTGCGGCCTCTGCTAATATAGGTATGTGGATGGGCCCCAGTCAAAATCACCCAGCCGGAACTGGTGACACAGCACCGATGGGGTTATAGAGCAGCTTGCGTCTCATGGACTGCAGTGAAAGTAGTGAAAGAAAAAATAGTTAAAAGTGAAAAATTCAGAGCTTGGGCTGCTACTGCAGCCCCACTGTCCAAATACAATGTTCAAATACGTTGTTCAAATACGTTAGACCCCACTGCATCCTGGGAGGATCTGAAAGCTTTGCTTTTCGGTGCCAATCCTGGTCTACACCATTCATACCCATCGTTAACTCTCTGGATACCATGGAGCCTGAAGAAGAAATAAGAAATACAAATATGGTGTGTGTGTGTCAGGGACATGCAGTCAGGGGAGGCAGTGCCTCCCCTGTCATTAATGGGCTGTGGGCGCGGAGGGTTCCTGAATCCTGATTACAGTGGCAGATCCAAGATGATCTATAGCACTAGGTGCCTGTGACATTGGGCACCGAGCGAGTCCCCCCCCCCCAGGTCAGTCTCATGCCCCCCTTCTGCTGGGCCGGTTCACACTGTGTGCAGGGCCAGATGGTCGCTACTGCAATCAGTGCTCTGATTGGGTAGTGGTCACTGGTCCTTTTTTAGTCAAAGCTACAGTAAAATCACTGCTGGAGGGCTGCTCTGCATCCCCTGCAGCAGCAGCTCCCCCAAGGGACTCCAGCACCAGCAGCCAGTAACACAGAAGCTGGGTAGGAGACTCCCATACAGGGGAAGGTTGGGCAGGTGCACATAAATCTCTCCACATGCTTTTTATTTTATAAATATAGGGGATGTGGGCCCAATTGCAGCCCCTACCCTCCCCTATGCCGTGAGACACTGTGTCTCCTTCCTCTACACGGCAGGGCTCCTCCCCTTCCACTGTGCAGCAGCATTACAGCACCTCACCCGGTTGTGTCTATTCTCCCTTCGTGATCAGCACCAGGCAGTGACATAACAAGAGGGCAGGAGAGAACTTCCGCTCCTACAGCACCTAAATGTTTTCTCCGTTCTCCGTTCGTTTGAGGTTTTTGTTTTTTTTCTATACACCATTGGACCCTCGCGGGCACGCTTCGGGCTCGGTGTCTCGCTCTGCTCCACTTTACTCGCCACAGGTTACTATTCCAAATAGATTGTGACATGGACCCAGAGGTTTATAGGAAAGGTCCTCTCCACGAAGGGAAACTAGACGCTACCCACCTCACCCCCATTCCTCTGCAGAGCAGGATGCTGTTCCACTTCCTGATCCTGACTGTGCAATAGCTCCCATGTAGGAGGTGTAGAGGTGTGTCAGTGAGGAGCAGGCTGATACATAGCAAGGTAATGACTTCAGGGGAGAGGGGCTGATATGCAATTTCCTCCCTCTGTATCTCTCTTCTGTCTGACTGTCCCTTCTGTTTGTCTAGTTCCTGTCCATCTATCTCTCTGTTACTCTCTGCCACCTGCCTCTTCATTCTGCCGGTCTCTTTCCTCTGTGTCTGACTTCCCACAATCCTCTCACATCCACTGTCTGCCTGTCTGTCTCTTTCCTCTGTGTCTCTTTCTAGCATGCTCTCACATCCTCTGCTTGTGTCAGTCTCTTTCATTTGTGTCTCTTTTGCTATCCTCTCAAATCCTCTGCCTGTCTGTCTCTTTCACTATCCTTTCACATCCTCTGTCTGCCTGTGTCTCTTTTCTCTGTCCTCTCACATCCTCTGCCTGCTGATCTGTCTCTTTCCTCTGTGTCTCTTTTCCTCTCACATCCACTGTCTGCCTGTCTGTCTTTTTCCTCTGTGTCTCTCATTTTCTGCCATCCTCTCACACCCTCTAACTGCTGATCTGTCTCTTTAATCTGTCTCTCTTCCCATTTTCATCTTACACCCTCTGTCTGCCTCTCTCTTCTCACAATCTTCTCACATTCACTGTCTGTCTGTCTGCCTGTCTGACTCTTTCCTTTGTGTCTCTCTTTCTGCTATCCTCTCACATCATCTGTCTGCCAGTCTGTCTCTTCCTCTGCCCTCTCACATCTTCTATCTGCTGGTCTGTTTCTTTCCACCATCATCTCATATCATCTGTCTGTTTGCCTGTCTGTCTCTTTCCTCTGTGTGTCTCTTTCCTCTATGTCTCTTTTTCTGCCGTCCTCTGTCATCTTCTGTCTGTCTTTCACAAGTAAGTATTGTGTGGAGGACAGACATAATTAGTAGTGGACATTCTGAATTAGCTAAAATATTTAAAAAGGGTATTCCACCTTCAAATGATTACACACCACTTTATCTCTCCACATTTTCTATATATACAGGTTGAGTATCCCTTATCCAAAATGCTTGGGACCAGAGGTATTTTGGATATCGGATTTTTCCGTATTTTGGAATAATTGCATACCATAATGAGATATTATGGTGATGGGACCTAAATCTAAGCATAGAATGCATTTATGTTTCATATACACCTTATACACACAGCCTGAAGGTAATTTTATCCAATATTTTTTCTAACTTTGTGCATTAAACAAAGTGTGTGTACAGTCACACAATTCATTTATGTTTCATATACACCTTATACACACAGCCTGAAGGTCATTTAACACAATAGTTTTAATAACTTTGAGTATTAAACAAAGTTTGTGTACATTGAGCCATCAAAAAACAAAGGTTTCACTATCTCACGCTCACTCAAAAAAGTCCGTATTTCGGAATATTCCGTATTTCGGAATATTTGGATATGGGATACTCAACCTGTATCTCAATCATGTCCCTGTCACTACTGTCTCCTGACTCCTCTGTTCTGTCCTGTTGCCCCTGTCCTGGTCCTATGACCTCTGTCCTCTCCCCACTGTCCTGTCCCAGTCCGCACTGTTGTGTCCCTGTCCACTCTGTACTGGCGCTATCACCTTTGTACTTTCCCTGTCACTCCTGTCTACTGTCTCCTCTGTTCTGGCACTATCACCTCTGTCCTATCCTCACTGTCCTGTCCTTGTCCCCACTATTCTGGTGCTATTACCTCTGTGCTGTCCCTGTCCCCACTGTCCTGGTGCTGTTACTGCTGTCCTGTCCCTTTCACTCCTGTCTTCTGACCTCTCTCTTCTGTCCTGCTATTACCTCTGTCCTGTCTCAGTCACTCCTGTCTTCTGACCCGTCTGTTCTGTCCCTGCCTCCTCTGTCCTGTAGAGCTGTGAAATGATGGGAGACAGCGGGGAGGGATCTGAAAAGATCCCTCACATGCACAAGCTGCCGCATCAGGGACGTCGGCGGTAACTGCCATCGGCTTGGGGGTGGTAGCGGTCATCAGCTCAGCGGTGGTAGGGGCCGCCAGCTGGACTCTGCGAACATTATGGCTGCAGTGCCTCACCAGCCACTGACCTCACCACACGCCACTGGTGTGTGTGTATATATATATATATATATATATATATATATATATATATATACATATATATACACATACATACGCACATACAGACTTCCTTTTTTATTTTCGAAGTCAAAAAAATATTACATAAAGCGAACATACAAACTACACACATATAAGTCGCTATACTTGCAAATATGCGCAGCGAGCACAGCAATATATGGTAACCCACGCATTTACACGGACATGCCACAGAGATGGATTCGACACTTATTTCATACAGTACATAATTATAGTGATATCAAGCGCCAGACATCATGGTGATTTAAAATTATATGTAATGGAGTGGTGTCATGTATGTGTATTATTTGAACGAAACCAGATACACCTGTCAAATTTACTATTAAAACAACCAGCTTAATGTGTAGATTAATGTGATACTTGTTATTAAGTTGTAGGACATTGCAGCGGATAATTATGATTGAATGTATAAAAGCTAAAATCACTTTTATTAGAACAATAAATATTCCAAACAGGAAACTCAGGCCAGCCCTTTGGACGTCCCCAGGGCTGAGCCTGTTCAGCATATACAATGGTACTGGTGACTCATTGTGAGTCCCCTCCCCCAGAAACTAGTTAACACATTTTGCTGACCACACAAGAGGTCAGTTACTTGCTTTTTGGTCTCAGAGGATGATGGAGGAGTTGCTGGCAGTTCAGTTCCTGTATTTATTTACAGAGAGAGGGAGACATAAGCTGCATTGGAGGGAATGGTAATTGTATCGCTGGCATGTAACTGAAACTGTATGTAAAGGCATATAACTGTACGTAATTTTATGTTCTAACTGCTTACTGTGTGAGTGTAACCATGTAACTATAGGTATACTGTACTTTGTAATATATATTGAATCCATATCCTTTTTAATAACAAATATATACATCAATGAGCTTTGGAACTCAGATAATGTGTGGGTGTATTGTTTTCTCTTATGGGATGCAGTGTTTTGCGATGTATAGCGCACATTCATGGGATATGGCAATAAGAGATGCAGGCATTTACAATATATATTAGAGCGGGCATTTTAAATATTTGTGAGAAATCAATTTGGCATTCTTATTATATAGATGGCACTCTCAGCCCAGTGAATTGACAGAGCTCTAGCTATGACAATGGCCCATCGGTCAGACTCACCACATTCAGCTGTCTGCAGTGCAGGCTGAGCGGTACAAGGTGGGAGCCGTCCTGTCCCCTATTGCAGGTGTTAGCTGGGCTTCTGGGACAGAGCCAATTAAATCTTCTGCAGCAGCGGATGTGACGCAGAGCTCTGTTTGAAGATCAGCAGTCACAACTTCAATCCTGCTGTACTACTGTTAGAGATGAGCGGGTTCGGTTTCTTTGAATCCGAACCCGCACGAACTTCACTTTTTTTTTCACGGGTCCGAGCGACTCGGATCTTCCCGCCTTGCTCGGTTAACCCGAGCGCGCCCGAACGTCATCATGACGCTGTCGGATTCTCGCGAGACTCGGATTCTATATAAGGAGCCGCGCGTTGCCGCCATTTTCACACGTGCATTGAGATTGATAGGGAGAGGACGTGGCTGGCGTCCTCTCCATTTAGATTAGATTTAGAAGAGAGAGAGAGAGAGAGATTGCTGTGATACTGTAGATTAGAAGAGAGTGCAGACAGAGTTTAGTGACTGACGACCACAGTGACCAGTGACCACCAGAGACAGTGCAGTTGTTTGTTTTATTTAATATATCCGTTCTCTGCCTGAAAAAAACGATACACAGTCACACAGTGACTCAGTCTGTGTGCACTGCTCAGCCCAGTGTGCTGCACATCAATGTATTGTATATAAAGCTTATAATTGTGGGGGAGACTGGGGAGCACTGCAGGTTGTTATAGCAGGAGCCAGGAGTACATGATAAATAATATTATATTAAAATTAAACAGTGCACACTTTTGCTGCAGGAGTGCCACTGCCAGTGTGACTAGTGGTGACCAGTGCCTGACCACCAGTATATTAGTAGTATTGTATACTATCTCTTTATCAACCAGTCTATATTAGCAGCAGACACAGTACAGTGCGGTAGTTCACGGCTGTGGCTACCTCTGTGTCGGCACTCGGCAGGCAGTCCGTCCATCCATAATTGTATTATAATATATACCACCTAACCGTGGTTTTTTTTTCATTCTTTATACCGTCGTCATACTAGTTGTTACGAGTATACTACTATCTCTTTATCAACCAGTGTACAGTGCGGTAGTTCACGGCTGTGGCTACCTCTGTGTCGGCACTCGGCAGGCAGTCCGTCCAACCATAATTGTATTATATACCACCTAACCGTGGTTTTTTTTTCATTCTTTATACCGTCGTCATACTAGTTGTTACGAGTATACTACTATCTCTTTATCAACCAGTGTACAGTGCGGTAGTTCACGGCTGTGGCTACCTCTGTGTCGGCACTCGGCAGGCAGTCCGTCCATCCATAATTGTATTATAATATATACCACCTAACCGTGGTTTTTTTTTCATTCTTTATACCGTCGTCATACTAGTTGTTACGAGTATACTACTATCTCTTTATCAACCAGTGTACAGTGCGGTAGTTCACGGCTGTGGCTACCTCTGTGTCGGCACTCGGCAGGCAGTCCGTCCAACCATAATTGTATTATAATATATACCACCTAACCGTGGTTTTTTTTTCATTCTTTATACCGTCGTCATACTAGTTGTTACGAGTATACTACTATCTCTTTATCAACCAGTGTACAGTGCGGTAGTTCACGGCTGTGGCTACCTCTGTGTCGGCACTCGGCAGGCAGTCCGTCCAACCATAATTGTATTATAATATATACCACCTAACCGTGGTTTTTTTTTCATTCTTTATACCGTCGTCATACTAGTTGTTACGAGTATACTACTATCTCTTTATCAACCAGTGTACAGTGCGGTAGTTCACGGCTGTGGCTACCTCTGTGTCGGCACTCGGCAGGCAGTCCGTCCAACCATAATTGTATTATAATATATACCACCTAACCGTGGTTTTTTTTTCATTCTTTATACCGTCGTCATACTAGTTGTTACGAGTATACTACTATCTCTTTATCAACCAGTGTACAGTGCGGTAGTTCACGGCTGTGGCTACCTCTGTGTCGGCACTCGGCAGGCAGTCCGTCCATCCATAATTGTATTATATACCACCTAACCGTGGTTTTTTTATACCACCTAACCGTGGCAGTCCGTCCATAATTGTATACTAGTATCCAATCCATCCATCTCCATTGTTTACCTGAGGTGCCTTTTAGTTCTGCCTATAAAATATGGAGAACAAAAAAGTTGAGGTTCCAAAATTAGGGAAAGATCAAGATCCACTTCCACCTCGTGCTGAAGCTGCTGCCACTAGTCATGGCCGAGACGATGAAATGCCAGCAACGTCGTCTGCCAAGGCCGATGCCCAATGTCATAGTACAGAGCATGTCAAATCCAAAACACCAAATATCAGAAAAAAAAGGACTCCAAAACCTAAAATAAAATTGTCGGAGGAGAAGCGTAAACTTGCCAATATGCCATTTACCACACGGAGTGGCAAGGAACGGCTGAGGCCCTGGCCTATGTTCATGGCTAGTGGTTCAGCTTCACATGAGGATGGAAGCACTCAGCCTCTCGCTAGAAAACTGAAAAGACTCAAGCTGGCAAAAGCACCGCAAAGAACTGTGCGTTCTTTGAAATCCCAAATCCACAAGGAGAGTCCAATTGTGTCGGTTGCGATGCCTGACCTTCCCAACACTGGACGTGAAGAGCATGCGCCTTCCACCATTTGCACGCCCCCTGCAAGTGCTGGAAGGAGCACCCGCAGTCCAGTTCCTGATAGTCAGATTGAAGATGTCAGTGTTGAAGTACACCAGGATGAGGAGGATATGGGTGTTGCTGGCGCTGGGGAGGAAATTGACAAGGAGGATTCTGATGGTGAGGTGGTTTGTTTTAGTCAGGCACCCGGGGAGACACCTGTTGTCCGTGGGAGGAATATGGCCGTTGACATGCCAGGTGAAAATACCAAAAAAATCAGCTCTTCGGTGTGGAGGTATTTCACCAGAAATGCGGACAACAGGTGTCAAGCCGTGTGTTCCCTTTGTCAAGCTGTAATAAGTAGGGGTAAGGACGTTAACCACCTCGGAACATCCTCCCTTATACGTCACCTGCAGCGCATTCATAATAAGTCAGTGACAAGTTCAAAAACTTTGGGTGACAGCGGAAGCAGTCCACTGACCAGTAAATCCCTTCCTCTTGTAACCAAGCTCACGCAAACCACCCCACCAACTCCCTCAGTGTCAATTTCCTCCTTCCCCAGGAATGCCAATAGTCCTGCAGGCCATGTCACTGGCAAGTCTGACGAGTCCTCTCCTGCCTGGGATTCCTCCGATGCATCCTTGCGTGTAACGCCTACTGCTGCTGGCGCTGCTGTTGTTGCCGCTGGGAGTCGATGGTCATCCCAGAGGGGAAGTCGTAAGCCCACTTGTACTACTTCCAGTAAGCAATTGACTGTTCAACAGTCCTTTGCGAGGAAGATGAAATATCACAGCAGTCATCCTACTGCAAAGCGGATAACTGAGGCCTTGGCATCCTGGGTGGTGAGAAACGTGGTTCCGGTATCCATCATTACTGCAGAGCCAACTAGAGACTTGTTGGAGGTACTGTGTCCCCGGTACCAAATACCATCTAGGTTCCATTTCTCTAGGCAGGCGATACCGAAAATGTACACAGACCTCAGAAAAAGAGTCACCAGTGTCCTAAAAAATGCAGCTGTACCCAATGTCCACTTAACCACGGACATGTGGACAAGTGGAGCAGGGCAGGGTCAGGACTATATGACTGTGACAGCCCACTGGGTAGATGTATGGACTCCCGCCGCAAGAACAGCAGCGGCGGCACCAGTAGCAGCATCTCGCAAACGCCAACTCTTTCCTAGGCAGGCTACGCTTTGTATCACCGCTTTCCAGAATACGCACACAGCTGAAAACCTCTTACGGCAACTGAGGAAGATCATCGCGGAATGGCTTACCCCAATTGGACTCTCCTGTGGATTTGTGGCATCGGACAACGCCAGCAATATTGTGTGTGCATTAAATCTGGGCCAATTCCAGCACGTCCCATGTTTTGCACATACCTTGAATTTGGTGGTGCAGAATTTTTTAAAAAACGACAGGGGCGTGCAAGAGATGCTGTCGGTGGCCAGAAGAATTGCGGGACACTTTCGGCATACAGGCACCACGTACAGAAAACTGGAGCACCACCAAAAACTACTGAACCTGCCCTGCCATCATCTGAAGCAAGAAGTGGTAACGAGGTGGAATTCAACCCTCTATATGCTTCAAAGGTTGGAGGAGCAGCAAAAGGCCATTCAAGCCTATACAATTGAGCACGATATAGTAGGTGGAATGCACCTGTCTCAAGTGCAGTGGAGAATGATTTCAACGTTGTGCAAGGTTCTGATGCCCTTTGAACTTGCCACACGTGAAGTCAGTTCAGACACTGCCAGCCTGAGTCAGGTCATTCCCCTCATCAGGCTTTTGCAGAAGAAGCTGGAGGCATTGAAGGAGGAGCTAACACGGAGCGATTCCGCTAGGCATGTGGGACTTGTGGATGCAGCCCTTAATTCGCTTAACAAGGATTCACGGGTGGTCAATCTGTTGAAATCAGAGCACTACATTTTGGCCACCGTGCTCGATCCTAGATTTAAAGCCTACCTTGGATCTCTCTTTCCGGCAGACACAGGTCTGCTGGGGTTGAAAGACCTGCTGGTGACAAAATTGTCAAGTCAAGCGGAACGCGACCTGTCAACATCTCCTCCTTCACATTCTCCCGCAACTGGGGGTGCGAGGAAAAGGCTCAGAATTCCGAGCCCACCCGCTGGCGGTGATGCAGGGCAGTCTGGAGCGACTGCTGATGCTGACATCTGGTCCGGACTGAAGGACCTGACAACGATTACGGACATGTCGTCTACTGTCACTGCATATGATTCTCTCAACATTGATAGAATGGTGGAGGATTATATGAGTGACCGCATCCAAGTAGGCACGTCACACAGTCCGTACTTATACTGGCAGGAAAAAGAGGCAATTTGGAGGCCCTTGCACAAACTGGCTTTATTCTACCTAAGTTGCCCTCCCACAAGTGTGTACTCCGAAAGAGTGTTTAGTGCCGCCGCTCACCTTGTCAGCAATCGGCGTACGAGGTTACATCCAGAAAATGTGGAGAAGATGATGTTCATTAAAATGAATTATAATCAATTCCTCCGCGGAGACATTGACCAGCAGCAATTGCCTCCACAAAGTACACAGGGAGCTGAGATGGTGGATTCCAGTGGGGACGAATTGATAATCTGTGAGGAGGGGGATGTACACGGTGATATATCGGAGGGTGAAGATGAGGTGGACATCTTGCCTCTGTAGAGCCAGTTTGTGCAAGGAGAGATTAATTGCTTCTTTTTTGGGGGGGGTCCAAACCAACCCGTCATATCAGTCACAGTCGTGTGGCAGACCCTGTCACTGAAATGATGGGTTGGTTAAAGTGTGCATGTCCTGTTTTGTTTATACAACATAAGGGTGGGTGGGAGGGCCCAAGGATAATTCCATCTTGCACCTCTTTTTTCTTTTCTTTTTCTTTGCATCATGTGCTGATTGGGGAGGGTTTTTTGGAAGGGACATCCTGCGTGACACTGCAGTGCCACTCCTAGATGGGCCCGGTGTTTGTGTCGGCCACTAGGGTCGCTAATCTTACTCACACAGCTACCTCATTGCGCCTCTTTTTTTCTTTGCGTCATGTGCTGTTTGGGGAGGGTTTTTTGGAAGGGACATCCTGCGTGACACTGCAGTGCCACTCCTAGATGTGCCCGGTGTTTGTGTCGGCCACTAGGGTCGCTAATCTTACTCACACAGCTACCTCATTGCGCCTCTTTTTTTCTTTGCGTCATGTGCTGTTTGGGGAGGTTTTTTTGGAAGGGACATCCTGCGTGACACTGCAGTGCCACTCCTAGATGTGCCCGGTGTTTGTGTCGGCCACTAGGGTCGCTAATCTTACTCACACAGTCAGCTACCTCATTGCGCCTCTTTTTTTCTTTGCGTCATGTGCTGTTTGGGGAGGGTTTTTTGGAAGGGACATCCTGCGTGACACTGCAGTGCCACTCCTAGATGGGCCCGGTGTTTGTGTCGGCCACTAGGGTCGCTTATCTTACTCACACAGCGACCTCGGTGCAAATTTTAGGACTAAAAATAATATTGTGAGGTGTGAGGTATTCAGAATAGACTGAAAATGAGTGTAAATTATGGTTTTTGAGGTTAATAATACTTTGGGATCAAAATGACCCCCAAATTCTATGATTTAAGCTGTTTTTTAGTGTTTTTGGAAAAAAACACCCGAATCCAAAACACACCCGAATCCGACAAAAATAATTCGGTGAGGTTTTGCCAAAACGCGTTCGAACCCAAAACACGGCCGCGGAACCGAACCCAAAACCAAAACACAAAACCCGAAAAATTTCAGGCGCTCATCTCTAACTACTGTACGTACATGTGTCTCTTCAGGGCTTGGAGCCCAGAGGCAGGTGTCTCCACTGCCTCTAGGAGTTCCGCCCCGAATGTTGAAACATGTGAGGAACTTTTGAAACAATATCATTTGTTCAGTATTTCTTTGATATGTAAGTTTGAAGTAAGGTTTTATTCTCAACTTTTACTGTAACTATTTATACACTATACTTTATCTCCATACTTTGTATGCCGACTCACCTTTGTAGACAGTAAGCACAGTATATAGCAGGGGTTTTCAACTCCAGTCCTCAAGTACTCCTAACAGGCCATATATTTAGGATTTATGTCTGTGGAAAAAAAGTTGATAATTACTGACTGAGCATAATGTAGATTTAGGGGGACATTTACTAAGCAGTGATAAGAGCTGAGAAGTGAGCCAGTGGAGAAGTTGCCCACGGCAAGCAATCAGCACTGAAGTAACGTCTATAGTTTGCATACTATAAAAGTATACAGAGCTGCTGATTGGTTGATGGGGAAATTTCTCCACTGGCTCACTTCTCCACTCTTATCACTGCTTAGTAAATGTACACCTAAATCACCTGTAAACGGTCAAAGAAATACTGAACACTTGACCTATTGGGCTCCTTGACACTTTTCTAACTAACAGTAACAAACTCCTGAATCTCTGCAGGGATATCAAAAAATATTACACACTAAAATGTATTCTAGTGAAGAAAGAAAAGTAACACAAACAAGATTACTATATTACAAATTACTAGATTACATGACAAAGAACAATAAAATGGTACTGATTATACAGTATATGATACATAAATGACTGCCCTAATTGTGAGTTGGACAATTTGCGCAATTATCAACAGACTGCACATTCACAACATAGAGCATAAAGCCCTATGCATATGCACCTTCATGGAGGATACAGGAGCAGATAGATCGCTCCATGCAAGGCAGTGATATGTTCCTTTCTGACCAGCAAAGGAGCGGCTGCAATGCAAATGCTCGATATGGATCTTGTGGGAGCAACTTCATTGCTTGTTTGAGGCTTGGGGATTCCTGCTTCAGACGGATATTTTGCATCCAGCATGGGGTGGGTAGATGTTCTGATGTGATACCCTGCCAGAGCAAGGTATCACAGTAAAGGGGTACAGCAGGGTTGCCTACCCTCCCACATTTAGCGGGAGGCTCCCGATTTTTAAGTGAGCCTCCCGCTGCCCTGCTTACCTTGCCTGCCCTCCTTTTTAAAGCAGCTCCTTGTAAACCCGGACTGCGCATGCGCGAGTCCGGAAATGCGGGGGGCGGAGCTTGCGCTGAAGAGGTCACAGCTGGCGGCCACCGCGGGGTTGTGGGTAGCGGTGGCCATCCTGCTGTGCACATTGAGCCGGGCAGCCTGAGCGGAGGCAGGAGAGTAATTAACAGAGCAGCTGGTCTACTGACAGCCAGTGCTCTGCTTCACTGCTGCTGGCCTCACTCACTCAGAGTGGGCTGCGTGTAACACACAGACCAGCTTACCTCTTCCTGGTCCAGCAATCTGCATGTGGCTGCTCAGTGCTGACTCCCCCACCACACTGTCCTGGGACAGCTCCCTGCTCCTCACAGGAAAGAGCAGCAAAGCCAGCAGGTGGGTGCTGTATGTACTGAGGTTTATGGGGAAGTGGGGGATGTTTGGGCTCTGTATAATACAATGTTATATGGTACTTTGTGTAATATGGGGGGGGCTGTGTATAATGTAATGTGGTATTTGGATGTAATATGGGGTGGGGGCTGTGTGTGCTGTGCATAATGTAATATGGTAGTGGGTGTAATATGGGGGAGGGGGGCTGTGTGAAATGTAATGTGTTACTGGGTGTAATGTTGGGGGGCAACATTACACCCAGTATACCCCCTAGCATTACACCCAGCATCCCCCCCCCCTCCCCGCCTCGGTTTTCAGTGTCCCACTGTGAAAAATCTGGACGGTGCATGCTCTAGTCCGGAAATGCCGCAGGTGGGGCCTGTACAGGATACTTCATGACGGATGCGCTATTTCGCCCTGGATGGATGCGCTCCGAGAGAGAGGGTCAATCCGGATCCTGCAAGTGTGCTGTATCCTAAATTCCATCCTCAGTGCAGGGAGCTGCTGGTGAGGGAAGGGCTGGTGTATTCGTCATTTATCCCAGGTACTTAGCGCCACCTTCCCCATCACCTTCCCCCCCTGCAGCCAGTGCCTGAGCAGAACACTGGCAGCTGGCACTGCTGCTGGGCAGCTCTTTCCTGTGTCAATATGTACCCTGGTCCAGATGCTGCTTTGTTACCCACTCTGATGGTATACAGCAGCGGGCATTCTACAATCCACAAGATACAGAAGGGATGTAGTCATGTGACCGACGGTCACATAACTTCCCCCTACATCTTGCCCCCTCATAATCCCAACACCCATAGAGTGGGAATAGAACCCGTGGCAGGATGCCGGCATCAGTATGCTGACCACCGGTCATGCATACCACACCTGATATAGAATAATGATCCTCATTTTCATATAATCAAATCTTCCTGCACCCCCCCCTCCCCCCACAGGTATACCTACGCTTCTGCTGCTCACATTTTTTTTAATTGAGCCTCCCGCTGCCTTGCAAACCTTCCTAGCCCTCCTGGTTTTTCAATGTCCCTCCATAAAAATCCAGACTGCGCATGCGCGAGTCTGTAAATGCCGGGGCCTGCATGGGTTGTGGGTAGCAGTGGCCGTCTCGCAGTGCATACTCAGGGAGCCTGAGTGGAGACTAATGTGCTCAGTGGTGGCAGCGGCGGCAGTGGCAGCAGCAGAGGCGGCAGCGACAGTGGTGGCATCTTCTCCCCCCACAGTGGCCTGTTAAAACGTAAGGGAATTTAATAAACTAGACAGCATCAAGGTAACCATGGTGTCTGGATTGAACAGGAGAAAGGGAAGAAACTGGGTGCTGAATGTCACAGACAATAACTGCGCTCTGAGAGTGCACTCACTGACAGACATCTATAGCTGTCAGTGAGTGCTCTCTCTGGTGGTAGGTAATGTCTGTGACACTCAGCACCAGTTTCTTCCCTTTCTCCTGTCAGCATTTAGGTCTTGAGTTAGTGTAAATGGAACCAATCTCACAGTGGCCTCACTTAGAATAAAAATAAATGTTATTTGTACAGTTGTATATGCAAGTTCTCATTTGGGAGCAAAGGTGTCCAAGGTGATTTTTAAATTAAAGTGATCTCACACTGCCAATAAACCAGCAGCTCAGCTGCAGGCCACACCCCTGAGTGGCAATATATACGCCCATAGGTGGAGCTAGACACGCCCTTTGGGTGGAATATGACACGCCCCTTCAGCGTTGCACGGCGTATTCTGTTAACACTTGCAATCTCCCTGAAGCTAGTTTTCAAAAGTAGGCAAGTATGGGGTACAGTTATGCAAATATATTGCATACCTCCCAACAAGACCCTCTCCAGGAGGGACAAAATGGTCTGCCTCTGGACTTTTCTCTTAATTTATGATTGCTAGCACCTGTTTTGAACAGGTTAATGGATAAGAAAGGTGTTTCAGCACATGTGATGGCAATCATACATTAAGAGGGAAGCCCAGGAGCAGAGCATTGTGTCCCTCCTGGAGAGGGTCATGTTGGGAGGTATGATATTGTATTGCTGTGAGTATAGATGTAAATATTGAATTACATATTTTATCTCAATGATATGTAAAATGTCTCCAAGTGCAGCCAAGGAGAAGATTAGATGAGGGCTGAATAAGCACAAGACCATATAAGAGCCCCATTTTTTGTGATTGGTTGTTTATGACAAAACAGTTGCTAGGTAGTTTTCCAAGGACCTTGGGGTTTTTCTATAGGTTGTTTTCCTTGTCCATCAGTATTTGTGGGTGTAGGCTTCAGTGCATATAAAAGCTTGGGTCATGTGCTTCATACTTCCTCTTGCCATTTGGACAGCTGAGTATTGCAGTGTCTGTGACTGCTGCTTAAATGTTCATATTTTCATTCCTCCCTTAGTTTGCTTCAATTGTCCCCTGTTGTTTGTTTGTTCATCCCCCTCTCACTCAGCCTTCACCCCCCCTCAGCTCTCCTTTTCATGTTAAGCCTCATGCATGCCCTGCTGTCCCCTTTACCCCATCCTCGGTGTCCTACTGCTCCCCCCCCCCCCCCCATGTCAGGCATTGTTTCCTCACGCACGGCGTTTGCCATGGTCCCCGCTCCCCTTCTCCCGGCTGCGGCGCCTGACGGCTGATGTCACTCACCAGTGGCATCGGTCGGGTTCCGTGTCACCTGCGGTGTGGGGGGGGGGGGGACCGCAGGCCTGCGCGGGCCGGAGAGCTCCGGCCGCCGTCGCTGGGTCATCCGGCAGATGCGCCACATGGCGGGGGTATCGGAGTTTCCCCGTGCGGTAGCTCTGTGCTGGCGCCGCTGCAGGCTGTCAGCCTGCGGCCCAGTGCTGCAGCAGGTCTCTCTGCCGGGCCTCCCGTGGTTTTTATGGGGTGCTTTTGGCCGCCTGTTTCCACATGGGTGGGTTACCTGTTTATCTATGGCGGGGGGGAGCGTTATTAGGCCTACTATCGGGGTCCCTGGTCCTGGGCCTGCTGCGGGGTCACACAGTGTGTGTGTGGGTGCGCTCCCTGCTAGGCGCTCTGGTATGCCGCAGTTTGTTATGGGACATACATTTTACCGTCCCCTTACCCCACGCCGCCGGCCCCCTCCCGCTCGTGCTTCCCACAGGGGTTCTGCTAAGCATGTTTTTCGGTCTAGTTTTCTGGTAAGCTACCTTCCCCCGTTACCATGGCTCGCAGAGACTCGTCTGGCTGTGCCGGTGGCCCATCTCTTTTTCCCGTACTCTGGGTTCAGCTCACTTGGTCCTTTACCAGACCTCAAAGTCCTTTCCCTTGTACCCCCGATTAGGGATCCCTGGCACCCTGGCGGCCGGCCTATGGCGTGGGCTATTGAACGGCGGGCGGGGCTGCACCTGCTACCGCTGCTCAGCCCACGCCATGTTTGCTACCTTCGCCTCCTGGTTACCCTCCGGTTTCCAGTGAGGCGGTGCAACCCCACCCCCTTCACCCCTTTCCTTCCGCATTTGTCTGCTGTTGGTGGCGTTGATACGCATGCTGTAACCCTGGTTTGTTGTTCCCCATGAGTTTGCAGTTTTGGAGCAGGCGTGGAGTCGGAGGTCGACGTAAGATCCGGATCGGTGTCCTCAGGAGGTGTGTGGAGCGAGATCGTCGTCGGCCGGGGAGGCTGACAGCGTTCCGGGCTCTTCGGGTACGGGTGAGCATGCAATTATTTCTTGTTCCTTTAACTTTCCTCTTCTTCTAAGTCCTTATAGTAGTGTTTACTCTGGGTCACCCGGGCGCAGGGTAGGTTTGCTCAGCTCCTTGCGCAGCGCATAGTTTCAGGGACTCGGCCGGGTCAGTGACAGTGATACTGTCTGATCCCTCACCTTTTGGGTGTGATGGCCGGTAGCTCCGTGGTGGGTGCTGTTTTTCCTTTATCAAACCAGGCCTGGCATAGGTTGGAATCCCGCGTTACTATGTTTTTGGTTCTTGTCTTTCTCTGACGTCCTAAGTGGATGCTGGGGACTCCGTCAGGACCATGGGATTAGCGGCTCCGCAGGAGACAGGGCACAAAACTAAAGCTTTAGGATCAGGTGGTGTGTACTGGCTCCTCCCCCTATGACCCTCCTCCAAGCCTCAGTTAGGTTTTTGTGCCCGTCCGAGCAGGGTGCAATCTAGGTGGCTCTCTTAAGGAGCTGCTTAGAAAAAGTTTTTAGGTTTCTTATTTTCAGTGAGTCCTGCTGGCAACAGGCTCACTGCATCGAGGGACTTAGGGGAGAGAAGTTCAACTCACCTGCGTGCAGGATGGATTGACTTCTTAGGCTACTGGACACCATTAGCTCCAGAGGGAGTCGGAACACAGGTCTCACCCTGGGGTTCGTCCCGGAGCCGCGCCGCCGACCCCCCTTGCAGATGCTGAAGATTGAAGGTCCAGAAACCGGCGGCAGAAGGCTTTTCAGTCTTCATGAAGGTAGCGCACAGCACTGCAGCTGTGCGCCATTGTTGTCACACACTTCACACCAACGGTCACGGAGGGTGCAGGGCGTTGCTGGGGGCGCCCTGGGCAGCAATGTATAATACCTTATTCTGGCTAAAAATACATCACATATAGCCCCTGGAGGCTATATGGATGTATTTAACCCCTGCCAGGTCTCAGAAAAACGGGAGAATAAGCCCGCCGAAAAGGGGGCGGGGCCTATTCTCCTCAGCACACAGCGCCATTTTCCCTCACAGAAAGGCTGGTGGGAAGGCTCCCAGGCTCTCCCCTGCACTGCACTACAGAAACAGGGTTAAAACAGAGAGGGGGGGCACTTATTTGGCGATATGTATATATATATTAAAATGCTATAAGGGAAAAACACTTATATAAAGGTTGTCCCTGTATAATATAGCGTTTTTGGTGTGTGCTGGCAAACTCTCCCTCTGTCTCCCCAAAGGGCTAGTGGGGTCCTGTCCTCTATCAGAGCATTCCCTGTGTGTGTGCTGTGTGTCGGTACTTGTGTGTCGACATGTATGAGGACGATGTTGGTGAGGAGGCGGAGCAATTGCCGTTAATGGTGATGTCACTCTCTAGGGAGTCGACACCGGAATGGATGGCTTATTTAAGGAATTACGTGATAATGTCAACACGCTGCAAGGTCGGTTGACGACATGAGACGGCCGGCAAACCAATTAGTACCTGTCCAGGCGTCTAAAACACCGTCAGGGGCGTTAAAACGTCCTTTTACCTCAGTCGGTCGACACAGACACGGACACTGACTCCAATGTCGAGGGTGAAGAAACAAACTTATTTTCCTTTAGGGCCACACGTTACTTGTTAAGGGCAATGAAGGAGATGTTACATATTTCTGATACTACAAGTACCACAAAAAAGGGTATTATGTGGAGTGTGAAAAAACTACATGTGGTTTTTCCTGAATCAGATAAATTAAATGAAGTGTGTGATGATGCGTGGGTTTCCCCCGATAGAAAATTATTGGCGGTATACCCTTTCCCGCCAGAAGTTATGGCGCGTTGGGAAACACACCTTAGGGTGGATAAGGCGCTCACACGCTTATAAAAACAAGTGGCGTTACCGTCTCCAGATACGGACGCCCTCAAGGAGCCAACTGATAGGAGGTTGGAAAATATCCTAAAAAGTATATACACACATACTGGTGTTATACTGCGACCAGCGATCGCCTCAGCCTGGATGGGCAGCGCTGGGGTGGCTTGGTCGGATTCCCTGACTGGAAATATTGATACCCTTGACAGGGACAGTATTTTATTGACTATAGAGCATTTAAAAGATGCATTTCTATATATGCGAAACTCTGGCATCAAGAGTAAGTGCGATGTCCATATCTGCCAGACGATGTTTATGGACACGACAGTGGTCAGGTGATGCAGATTCCAAACGGCACATGGAAGTATTGCCGTATAAAGGGGAGGAGTTATTTGGGGTCGGTCCATCGGACCTGGTGGCCACGGCAACAGCTAGAAAATCCACCTTTTTTACCCCAAGTCACATCTCAGCAGAAAAAGACATAGTCTTTTCAGCCTCAGTCCTTTCGTCCCCATAATATCTGCCCAGGGATAGAGGTAAGGGAAGAAGACTGCAGCAGGCAGCCCATTCCCAGGAACAGAAGCCTTCCACCGCTTCTGCCAAGTCCTCAGCATGACGCTGGGGCCGTACAAACAGGTGCGGTGGGGGGGTCGTCTCAAGAGTTTCAGCACGCAGTGGGCTCACTCGCAAGTGGACCCCTGGATCCTACAAGTAGTATCCCAGGGGTACAGATTGGAAATTCGAGACGTCTCCTCCTCGCAGGTTCCTGAAGTTTGCTTTACCAACGTCTACCTCCGACAGGGAGGCAGTATTGGAAACAATTCACAAGCTGTATTCCCAGCAGGTGATAATCAAAGTACCCCTCCTACAACAAGTAAAGGGGTATTATTCCACACTATATTGTGGTACTGAAGCCAGACGGCTCGGTGAGACCTATTCTAAATGGAGTCACTCAGAGCAGTGATAGCGAACCAGGAAGAAGGGGACTATATGGTGTCCCTGGACATCAAGGATGCTTACCTCCATGTCCAAATTTGCCCTTCTCACAAAGGGTACCTCAGGTTCATGGTACAAAACTGTCACTATCAGTTTCAGACGCTGCCGTTTGGATTGTCCACGGCACCCCGGGTCTTTACCAAGGTAATGGCCGAAATGATGATTCTTCTTCAAAGAAAAGGCATCTTAATTATCCCTTACTTGGACGATCTCCTGATAAGGGCAAGGTCCAGAGAACAGTTGGAGGTCTGAGTAGCACTATCTCAAGTAGTTCTACGACAGCACGGGTGGATTCTAAATATTCCAAAATCGCAGCTGTCTCCGACGACACGTCTGCTGTCCCTAGGGATGATTCTGGACACAGTCCAGAAAAAGGTGTTTCTCCCGGAGGAGAAAGCCAGGGAGTTATCCGAGCTAGTCAGGAACCTCCAAAAACCAGGAAAAGTGTCAGTGCATCATTGCACAAGGGTCCTGGGAAAAATGGTGGCTTCTTACGAAGCGATTCCATTCGGCAGATTTCACGCAAGAACTTTTCAGTGGGATCTGCTGGACAAATGGTCCGGATCGCATCTTCAGATGCATCAGCGGATAACCCTGTCTCCAAGGACAAGGGTGTCTCTTCTGTGGTGGCTGCAGAGTGCTCATCTACTAAAGTGCCACAGTTATGCATTCAGGACTGGGTCCTGGTGACCACGGATTCCAGCTTGAAAGGCTGGGGAGCAGTCACACAGGGAAAAAATTTCCAGGGAGTGTGATCAAGTCTGGGGACTTCTCTCCGCATAAATATACTGGAGCTAAGAGCAATTTACAATGCTCTAAGCTTAGCAAGACCTCTGCTTCAAGGTCAGCCGGTATTGATCCAGTGGGACAACATCACGGCAGTCGCCCACGTAAACAGACAGGGCGGCACAAGAAGCAGGAGGACAATGGCAGAAACTGCAAGGATTCTTCGCTGGGCGGAAAATCATGTGATAGCACTGTCAGCAGTTTTCATTCCGGGAGTGGACAACTGGGAAGCAGACTTCCTCAGCACGACCTCCACCCGGGAGAGTGGGGACTTAATCGAGAAGTTGTTTCCACATGATTGTGCACCGTTGGGAAAGACCAAAGGTGGACATGATGGCGTCCCGCCTGAACAAAAAACTGGACAGGTATTGCGCCAGGTCAAGAGACCCTCAGGAAATAGCTGTGGACGTTCTGGTAACACCATGGGTGTACCAGTCGGTGTATGTGTTCCCTCCTCTGCTTCTCATACCAAAGGTACTGAGAATTATAAGACGTAGAGGAGTAAGAACTATACTCGTGGCTCCGGATGGGCCAAGAAGGACTTGGTACCCGGAACTTCATGAGATGCTCACAGAGGACTCAGGGCCTCTGCCGATAAGAAGGGACTTGCTTCAGCAAGTACCATGTCTGTTCCAAGACTTACCGCGGGTGCGTTTGACGGCATGGCGGTTGAACGCCGGATCCTAAGGGAAAAAAGGCATTCCGGAAGAGGTCATTCCTACCCTGGTCAAAGCCAGGAAGGAGGTGACCGCACAACATTATCACCACATGTGGCGAAAATATGTTGCGTGGTGTGAGGCCAGGAAGGCCCCACGAAGAAATTTCAACTCGGTCGATTCCTGCATTTCCTGCAAACAGGAGTGTCTATGGGCCTCAAATTGGGGTCCATTAAGGTTCAAATTTCGGCCCTGTCGATTTTCTTCCAGAAAGAATTGGCTTAAGTTCCTGAAGTCCAGAAATTTGACAAGGGAGTACTGCATATACAACCCCCTTTTGTGCCTCCAGTGGCACTGTGGGATCTCAACGTAGTCCTGGGATTCCTCAAATCACGTTGGTTTAAACCGCTCAAATCTGTGGATTTGAAATATCTCACATGGAAAGTGACCATGATGTTGGCCCTGGCCTCGGCCAGGCGAGTGTCAGAATTGGCGGCTTTGTCTCACAAAAGCCCATATCTGATTGTCCATTCGGACAGGGCAGAGCTGCGGACTCGTCCCCAGTTTCTCCCTAAGGTGGTGTCAGCATTTCATCTGAACCAGCTTATTGTGGTACCTGCGGCTACTAGAGACTTGGAGGACTCCAAGTTGCTAGATGTTGTCAGGGCCCTGAAAATATAGATTTCCAGGACGGCTGGAGTCAGGAAAACTGACTTGCTGTTATCCTGTATGCACCCAAAAAACTGGGTGCTCTTGCTTCTAAGCAGACGATTGCTAGTTGAATGTGTAGTACAATTCAGCTTGCACATTCTGTGGCAGGACTGCCACAGCCAAAATATATAAATGCCCATTCCACAAGGAAGGGGGCTCATCTTGGGCGACTGCCCGAGGGGTCTCGGCTTTACAACTTTGCCGAGCTGCTACTTGGTCAGGGGCACACCCTGGCTGAGGAGGACCTGGAGTTCTCTCACTCGGTGCTGCAGAGTCATCCGCACTTTCCCGCCCATTTGGGAGCTTTGGTATAATCCCCATGGTCCTGACGGAGTCCCCAGCATCCACTTAGGACGTCAGAGAAAATAAGATTTTACTTACCGATAAATCTATTTCTCGTAGTCCGTAGTGGATGCTGGGCGCCCATCCCAAGTGCGGATTGTCTGCAATACTTGTACATAGTTATTGTTACAAAAAAAAAAATCGGGTTGTTATTGTTGTGAGCCGTCTGTTCAGAGGCTCCTACGTTTGTCATACTGTTAACTGGGTTTAGATCACAAGTTATACGGTGTGATTGGTGTAGCTGGTATGAGTCTTACCCGGGATTCAATATCCTTCCTTATTGTGTACGCTCGTCCGGGCACAGTATCCTAACTGAGGCTTGGAGGAGGGTCATAGGGGGAGGAGCCAGTACACACCACCTGATCCTAAAGCTTTAGTTTTGTGCCCTGTCTTCTGCGGAGCCGCTAATCCCATGGTCCTGACGGAGTCCCCAGCATCCACTACGGACTACGAGAAATAGATTTATCGGTAAGTAAAATCTTATTTTCTTTGCTACCCCGCTGGGTCAGATCCTCTGTTGTGGATACGGCTCCGTTCGTTGTACTGGGACTTTTCAGGCGGGGATACGTGGGGGCATGTGCGGCCCCTTTTCTACGCACCCCCCCCCCTTTATATAAAGCACTGTTTGTGTGTCTCCCCTTTTGGGGTGGTGCCCGGGTAGGTCCCGGGTTGGTTCCCGTCATTTGGTCACCCACAGAGGGGGGGTTCGGTTCTTGTTGCGGATGCTTCCCACAGGGTGCGTTCTCATTTTCTGCTGGGGCGCTGCGTTTTGTTTCCATTGTGACATTCTCTTTGCAGGCCCGGCCGGCTGCTCGGTTCGCGGTACGTTTTAGCTCCGGTTTTGTCATGGTTTCAGGTTCTGGGTTCCTGTTGGGTTGGGTAGACCGGGGGGTTTGGCGTGCTGCCCCAGTTATTGGGTGTAGGGATGGTTTCGGCCATTCGTGGCCGTCACCTTCCTGCGGACAAGGTCCAGCGGCATCCAGATACTTTTACGTTTTTGCTGGTCAGCGTAAGGGCGGCTCATGCTGGGCCCTATTTGGCTGGGCTCTTTTACTTTTGTTTTTTCATTTCTTTCACCCTTGGGTGTCTGACCGGTTATCTCCGACTTTCGCGGTTGTCACGAGCCATTACGGCTCGGCTACTTTTTCACTCAGCCTCTTTATTTTCGCAGGGGTTTCACCAGGAACCTCTTGTTGTTGGAGTTAGGAGCGCTGTGGTTTTTTCGGATCGGTCTATTTTTTTCTGGGCAATTGCCTGGGCGTGGTTCACGCTCTTCACAATCGGCGTTCTTCCTCCTCCTCAGCCCTTCACCTGTTACGTCATTTGGTCCCCATATGTTTGCAGCCGACGTGTGTTTCCCGGCGACGTGACCCGGGTATGGCCCATAGGGTGGCGGTGGCATGGTTGCGCTTATGCTTTGTTACATTCCGTGCGTTGGTGCCTGGGGCGGCTGTTGATGTTTCTTTCTATGCCTGACGTGGGTCTGGCGAATGGCCAAGTTGGTCCTGCTACTTGGATGGGTCAGTATGGGGCTCCCCCAGGCTCCGGACGATGGCTTGGATTGCCGTGATTCATTGGTTTTTTGGAGTAGGTTGGGTCACTCCGTGGGTTGTGTTTATTGGGTCACTTTCGGATGTTTGCCGGCCTTTGTCTGTGGGTTTTTCCCAGGAGGGCAGGTCTAAGGCGGCCATGGCGTCTGCCCTTGCAGGCATTTCATTTCGCTCCATACTACTGCAGCTGTCGCACCCCACCGGGTCTGTCGTACTATCCATGGCCCTTAATGGGTGGGTGACGGGGTTCCCTGTGCCTGCAGTTTTGGGAGGCCCGTTAATTTGAGGCTGTTCGTGGTCCCTTTGGGTGTCTGGACAGGTGGGGTGTAGTCTGGTTATGAGGTTTGCGTTATTCGTGATGGGTTTTTGTGCTGGTTTTCTTTGGGGCGTTCCGGATCGGTGGTTTGGTTGCCGGTGGCAAGTCGTCTTTGTACTCCGGCTTTCCTTTCAGTGATGTTTTCTTGGCTGAGACCGGGCAATGTGCGGCCTTGCCCGTTCTGCAGCGGATTGGGTTGGCCTGGGTCTTTGGTTGCCCCTTAGAGCACAGGCGGAGACGGTTGGGGGCCCATTGCACTTGGCGGTGGAACGTGTCCGTTGCGACCATTAAGGGATGGCCATTTTCTTTTGTGTGCCCTCCTGGGTCCTCTTCTCTACTTTGGTTCTCTGCTGCGTCTACGGCTCTGGTGGTTGCCATGGGTTTGCAGTGGGGGGGACCAGGGTACTCATTCCTTGCGATTTGGGGCGGCTACGCATGCTGCAGAGGCGGGTTCTTCATTGGCAGCTTTTTGGGGTGCTGGGCTGCTGGGGATCTGCGTGATGTGCAGCTTCTTTGCGTTTGGGTAAGGTTTTCGGGCTATGATAACCATTTCCTTGCAGATTGGGGCTGTTGCGCATGCCGCGGCGGCGCGTTCTTCAGCGGCAGCGATTCAGGTGCGGGGCTGCTGGGAGTCTGTGTGATATGTAGCCTCTGTACGTTTGGATAAGGTTTTCGGGCTATGATACCCATTCCTTGCGGATTGGGGCTGTTGCGCGTGCTGCGGTGGTAGATTCTTTAGCGGTAACGCTGCGGGTGCTGGGCCGCAGGGACTGTGCGTGGTATGGAGTTTTTAGGGCTGGAGTACCCATTCCTAGCGGATTGGGGCAGCTACGCATGCTGCGGTGGCAGGTTCTTAGACGGCAGCGTTTTAGGTGCTGGGCCACTGGGGATTTGCGTTGTTTTAAGTTTTAGGACTAGGGTACCCTTTTTCTGACGGATGGAGGCAACTGGTCATGCTGCGGTGGCAGGTTTGGCAGCGGCAGCGATTCAGGTGCTGGGCCGCTGGGCATCTGCGTGGTATCCTACGTGCAGGGCCGGCTCTTCCATTAGGCAGCTTTAGGCGGCTGCCTAGGGGCGCCAGCCCTTAGAGGGCGCCACAGGATTTATCAAGCAATAAATTGAAGGATGTCTCTGTACGAGGCATCCTCCTTTTACACTTCGCTGGTGGCGGCTGCAGGTCTTGTCAGGTGCAGCTGCTGCTCTCAGGCTGTACCACATAATGTCTCAGCGCTTCATCCGTGCTGACATGTGTAGCATCAAGTCATGTGAAGGCACATAGGAGGCAGATGTAACTATGGCTCCTGGGGGGCGTCCCCATGGTTGCTCCTCATAGCTCTGATGCACCTCCTCTAGGCCCCTGGATCCCAGCTATACAGCAGCAAGCAGTGTCACTGTAATGTTGCTGCTGCCTGTAAGAGGAACATATGATGAGGGAAAACAACATAAGGTAAGTAACCCATGGGGGTTTCTGCGGGACCACAGACAGTACAAATACAGCCCAATTGGGGGGGGGGGGGGTGTTGCACAGCACACTAGTGTACACACAGGAACATAAAAATCTATGTATGTGCATATATATGTATTGTAACACTGTAGGGGTGCAAGGTGCCTTTTCCTGGGGAATATGGCAGCACGCAGCAGCTGAGGAACACCTCAAGTCCAGTTTCTGGTACAACTGACCCCGGCCAGTTTTATTGAAACAGAAAATAAAACAAACCCCAAAATAAAAATACCTTGCCTGTCCGGCACTAACTAAACATAAGATGTTCCTAACTGTCACTAAACAAAACACAGAGTTCTTCAGTACATACTGTATAGCTTACTTGCATCAGAAAGTGTGTCTCACACACAGATCCTGCAGCCTTCCCAGGCAGTCTGCCCCTACTAATCAGGTTAGAAGCACTATATCACTCTTACACAGCTGAAACCCTGATTAGCCCTCTGTGAGGCCAAAGACCCGAACTGGGCCCAATGTCTAGAACTCGCCTTATCTCTCTCTCAGAGCCTTTACCCAGCTTTTACAGCAAACTGAAAAGGTTCAGACAAAACAAAAAGCATTTTTCCTAGAAGTTAACATTTTCTAAAACATGTAAGACAAGAACCTGGGACAAATATACCTGCCCTCAAACACTATCCCAGTGTTCTTGTCACATATCCCCCTCCCCTGTTTCGACCTAGGGGCCGGAACACTTGTAGCCCCCAAACAGAAGATGCGAGACAATGCATCTGCGTTGGCCAATTGTGTTCCCGGTCTATGTTCGACAGTAAACTTAAAGTCCTGCAACGCTAGAAACCATCTAGTTACACGAGCATTCTTGCCTCTATTTACATACATCCATTTTAAAGGGGCATGGTCTGTCACTAGTCTGAATTGTCTACCCAAGAGATAATATCTCAAGGTATCTAGTGCCCACTTAATGGCCAAAGCCTCCTTTTCCACAATGGCATACCTTTTTTCATGCTCATTGAGTTTCCTACTCAAATAAATGATAGGGTGTTCGTCCCCATCTCTGGTTTGGGACAGCACAGCACCTATCCCTACCTCTGAGGCATCTGTCTGTACCACAAATTCTTTTGAAAAATCTGGTGTTATCAACACCGGTTGTGAACACAAAGCCACTTTTAACGCTTGGAACGCCTTTTCTGCATCAGGGTTCCATTTCACCACATTTGACTGCTTCCCTTTGGTAAGGTCTGACAACGGCACCGCTGTGGTCGCAAAATTAGGAATAAACCGTCTATAGTACCCAGTAATTCCCAAAAAAGCCCTTACCTGTTTTTTATTCACTGGACGAGGCCAGTTTTGAATAGCATCAACTTTATTCAATTGGGGCCTAATCAGACCTCTGCCTATGGTGAAGCCCAAGTATTTGACCTCCTCCATTGCGAGGCAGCACTTCTTTGGGTTAGCAGTTAACCCTGCCTCTCTGAGTCCAGTACTGCTTGTACTTTAACCAAATGTGACCCCCAGTCTGTACTGTGAATTACCACATCATCCAAATAGGCAGCTGCATATTTTCTATGGGGCCTCAAAATTTTATCCATCGCCCGTTGAAAGGTTGCTGGAGCCCCATGCAACCCAAAGGGTAACATCTTATACTGGTACAGCCCCTCCGGAACCGAAAAGGCTGTTTTTTCTTTGGCGCTATCAGATAAAGGTATTTGCCAGTAACCTTTGGTCAGGTCCAATGTGGTGAGAAACCTGGCTGTTCCCAGCCTTTCTACAAGCTCATCCACACGGGGCATGGGGTATGCGTCAAACTTGGACACCTCATTTAACTTACGAAAGTCATTACAGAAGCGTATGCTACCGTCGGGCTTCGGGATGAGCACTATGGGACTGGACCACTCACTGTTAGACTCCTCTATGACTCCAAGTTCTAACATGGTTTTAACTTCCTTAGAAATAGCTTCTCGCTGAGCTTCAGGAATCCTATATGGCTTTAAATGAACCCTGACCCCTGGTTCTGTGACAATGTCATGTTTTATTATGGTCGTTCGGCCAGGCAGCTCTGAAAATACCTCCCTATTTTGGATGAGAAATTCTTTAACCTGATTGTTCTGATCAGCTGATAATGTCTCTGACACCTTCACTGCGGGAAGCAACCGGGGTGAAGACACCGAAGGGCAAGGCTCCGCTGACAGAGACAACCTATCTTTCCAGGGTTTGATTAAGTTAACATGGTAGATCTGTTCGGGTTTTCTCTTTCCCGGCTGGTATACTTTGTAATTAACCTCATTCACTTTTTCCCTAATCTCAAATGGACCCTGCCATTTAGCTAGGAATTTGCTTTCCACAGTGGGTACCAAAACAAGAACTCTATCTCCAGGAGCAAATTCCCGTATCTTGGCACTCCGGTTATAGACCCTCTGTTGAGCACTTTGGGCCTGTTCCATGTGCTCTCTGACAACAGGTACCACGGCTGCAATCCTATCCTGCATTTGTGTTACATGCTCAATAACGCTTCTATAAGGAGTGGGCTGTCCTTCCCACGTCTCTTTGGCAACATCCAACAGCCCTCTGGGGTGTCTACCATACAACAAATCAAATGGAGAAAACCCCGTAGAGGACTGAGGAACTTCTCTGATGGCCATTAACAAGTAGGGCAACAAACAATCCCAGTTTTTCCCATCTCTCTCAACAACCTTTTTTAACATACTTTTTAATGTTTTATTAAACCTTTCCACCAACCCGTCAGTTTGGGGATGGTAGATGGACGTCCTGAGGTGAGTGACCTTAAATAACTTGCACAATTCTTTCATGATCCTTGACATAAATGGAGTACCTTGGTCAGTCAAAATTTCTTTTGGTATTCCCACTCTACTAAATACCTGCACCAGCTCCCTAGCTATCGCCTTGGTTGTGATAGTGCGTAAAGGGACAGCCTCAGGATATCGAGTGGCATAGTCCATAATTACCAGGATATACTGATGGCCCCGAGCAGACTTTAACAAGGGCCCCACGAGATCCATGGCTATTCTGTCAAACGGGACCTCTATAATAGGCATGGGAACTAGTGGGCTCCTGAAATGGGGTCTAGGGGCATGATACTGGCATTCAGGACAGGAAGAACAATATTCAGACACTTCTTTATAAACCCCTGGCCAAAAGAACCTTTGTAAAACTCTTTCAGTGGTTTTTTCTGCCCCTAAATGTCCTGCGGTAACGTGACTATGAGCTAAATCTAGTACCGTTCTCCGATAAGGCTGGGGAACTACCAGCTGTTCCACCACATCCTCACCCCTTTTGACAATGTGGTACAAGAGCTCATTACAGATGGCCATGTGGGGATACGTAACCCTGTCACCTGGTACCACAGGTTCCCCATTAACAATCTTAACATTCTCTCTAGCCTTTATTAAGGTAGGATCCTTTAACTGTTCAGATGCAAACAGATCCTTCTTTACCTCCAGGTCAGGCACGCTTTCAGTTCTAACTACTATGTCTCTGTTCCCGGCAAGAGGGTCCTCACTGGACTCCCCATCTGTCACTTCCCCAGCCAAACTAGCAAAAGGCAAAGGGCCAGAAAGTTCCGAAGACCCACGTACATCCATAAAATCACCGGTATTATCAACTGGCTTTTTACTTCTCACATCTGTTGATAACCGTGATTCCCAGAGTTTCCAAAAATGAGGAAAATCCCTCCCTATTATGGCCTCATGCACCAAGGTAGGGACCAGTCCCACTTTAACCATTGCTGACCCACAACAAGTTTCTATATTCACCTCAGCAGTGGCATAATATTGGGTATCCCCATGTATGCAAGTTACCCCAATAGGTATTTGCTGGACCTTTAAGGGGTTCACTAACCCAGCTTTCACGAGGGTAACTAAACTTCCTGAATCTAGCAAGGCCTCTACCCGGTTACCTTCTAAGAACACATCACACATTTGTTTTTCCAGCTCAGGTGAAGGTACCACAGTACAGGCTAACCTAGCAAAGAAAGACATTCTGCGACATTCAAAGGCAGCATCACATTGCATGGGTTCTTGCGTGACTGGGCAATTGGCAATAACATGACCTGGCATACCACACCTAAAACATTTAACCACACGATTATCAACCCATTTGGGCAGCATAGACCGTTCTAGCCCCATTGGCCTGTTTCCAGGGCCAGTGTTTACAGTCTCTCCAGCCTTGCGTTCTCTTAACCGCCCAGCAACGTTTTCCCACGGAACAGTCTTACCAGTCTTTACTGAAGGGCGCTGTCGAGGATCTATGGGTTGCTGGGTGGTCATCAGTAGTTCCTCTGCTGCCAAATACCTCTCTACCATGTCCACTAATTGGTCAGCAGTACCCGGGTTTCCATGGCTCACCCACTTGCGCAGGACCATGGGCAAAGATCTCAAGTAGCGGTCCATGACGACTCTTTCCACCATCTGGGGACCAGTTAATGTCTCTGGCTGCAGCCATTTTTTTGTTAGCTGAATAAGGTCGTGCATCTGGGAGCGCGGAGGCTTCTCCATGGCGTACAGCCAACGGTGCACCCGTTGTGCTCGTACTGACAGCGTGACTCCCAGGCGGGTCAGGATCTCAGTCTTTAGTTTATCATAGTCCCGAGCCTCAGCAGGGCTTAAATCAAAGTAAGCTTTTTGGGGCTCACCTGACAGGAAAGGTGCCAGCAGACTGGCCCACTGTGCTTTCGGCCAGTTCTCACGCTCGGCAGTCCTTTCAAACGTGGTCAGATAGGCCTCCACATCATCAGCCTCTGTCATTTTCTGCAGGAAGTGACTGGCTCGTATAGAACTAGAGCTGGTTGGAGCACTGACGGCCACATCTCCAACCCGAGCTGCAAGTCTCTGCACCACTTCTGCTAAGGCCTCTCTATCCTGACGCTGTTGCCTGTAAAGTTCATCAACAACTGCCTGCTGTTGTCTCTTATTTTCCTCCATTGCCACCTGCTGCTGTCTGTTGGCCTCCTGCTGTAGTCTCCAATTTTCCTCCATTGCCACCTGCTGCTGTCGGTTGGCCTCCTGCTGAGCCGCTGTAGCTTGCAGCAAGGCTTTAAGCAGATCCTCCATGTCAACAGATTTTTCAGGCGGCTTTGCAGCTGCTTTCACCCAGGACATATATCAAACCCTCAGGGGTGAGTCTCAGTAACTTCACACTGGGCTGTATCTGCATAAACCACCGTTTTCTGCAGGCCTCACAAAGCTGCTGCTTTCACTTATGCGCAGAACGGCCTGCTCGCATTCTCCACCAAGTTGTAACACTGTAGGGGTGCAAGGTGCCTTTTCCTGGGGAATATGGCAGCACGCAGCAGCTGAGGAACACCACAAGTCCAGTTTCTGGTACAACTGACCCCGGCCAGTTTTATTGAAACAGAAAATAAAACAAACCCCAAAATAAAAATACCTTGCCTGTGCGGCACTAACTAAACATAAGATGTTCCTAACTGTCACTAAACAAAACACAGAGTTCTTCAGTACATACTGTATAGCTTACTTGCATCAGAAAGCGTGTCTCTCACACACAGATCCTGCAGCCTTCCCAGGCAGTCTGCCCCTACTAATCAGGTTAGAAGCACTATATCACTCTTACACAGCTGAAACCCTGATTAGCCCTCTGTGAGGCCAAAGACCCGAACTGGGCCCAATGTCTAGAACTCGCCTTATCTCTCTCTCAGAGCCTTTACCCAGCTTTTACAGCAAACTGAAAAGGTTCAGACAAAACAAAAAGCATTTTTCCTAGAAGTTAACATTTTCTAAAACATGTAAGACAAGAACCTGGGACAAATATACCTGCCCTCAAACACTATCCCAGTGTTCTTGTCACAGTATGTATACACATACAATTAAAAATCCCCACCAGATTTATATCACTCAGCATAAAAGTGAAACTGACCTCAGTGTCTTATTCGATTCCTAACATGCCAGCTAATATTTATACATATTACAACAATATATCTTTTCATTTTAAAAGTCCTTGAGTATCATCTCTTTTCTCTTCCTGATACCTCTGGGAAGTGGTGAAGGGGGAAGGGAGGCGGGGGGTAATTTACAGATTAGGGGGTGCTGGGCTGAAACTTTGCCTAGGGTGCCGAGAGACCTTGCACCGGCCCTGCCTACGTGTGTACGTTGGATAAGGTTTTCGGGCTATTGTTCCCCTTTCCTTGCGGAGAGGGGCAGTTATGCATGTTGCAGTGGCAGTTTCTTCAGCTGAAGCGATTCAGGTGCTGGGCCTCTGGGAGTGTGCGTTGTATTACGGTTTGGCAGAAAGTCACTACCAGCCAGCGGTCAAGAGTGCATAAGTGGTCATTGTGGGGCGCCCCCTTTTGGTAAGACGGCGAGTGTGTCCTCTCCCTGCGGGTGGACTACGGACGTTCCCGTGCGGTTTTGTCCATTGCTCTTGATAGCGTATGTTAACCTATTCAGGTCTGATTATGAATTCTCTTCAGTCATCAGTCAGAATGCTGTTTCCCTTAGCAACCGGTTGGAGATCAGTGAATGAATAAGTGACACAGGATCATTGTGTAACCTAAGCAGTTCATAGTTGATCTGTTAGGGGGCCATCATGGCTTTATTTTTATAGCAGAAGAACAAAGGATTCATGTGTGCCAATACAATTAGCCAATCAGCATACACCATGTATGTCTTGAAAACTGAAACACGTCATCTGTCAAACAATATTATAAATTGCAATTAAAACATATTTATTGCTTTGCGATTATCAGCTTTCCCGGAACATCCCTTCTGGAGGTCAGGACAGGTCAAAATCCTCCCCAATGTTCAGAACTTTTGGCGATATGCTTGACTGGCCTTGGAATACATCTGGCGTTATAACAATGAGTAATTCATGCTTTGAAATACAATGTTGCTTATAATATATCTGTGAAGCTTCTTAAGGAAACACTAACCTAAAGAAGTGAGGAGCAGTAAATATCTTTGTTAAATGTGAAAAAGCTTGAATCAATATATATTTGCCATTTAAAGGAAGCTCATACACTATCATTTCCCCTCTTTTTGATTCCACTTTTTCTCCCTAATATCTACCTACACTATCTAGGCCTGAACTATTTTCTTTCAGTAAACCAGTCCCCTGGACTTATAGTCCAAACCTTGGGGATTACCCCTAACAACAATCAAAGGATAAGCAACTTCATTCTTCTGGCTGGAGAGTCACTGTCAACTTCTTCAAGTGGGATGCATGTAATCAAGTATCACGACCTTTCACCTTAATTTAAGGTAGACATGGTTAGCAGCACTTGATGTGGACCATCATATCTTGGTTTAAAGGTCTTTCTCACATGTCTCTTTAAATAGACCCAATCTCCTGGATTTAGCTTATGCGTAGCTGATCCTTCTGGGTCTGGAATGGAAGAAAACACTCGGCAATGGAGGTTAGTCAATGTTTTACAGACCTCCTGTACATAACCTGTAAAAATCATCATGATTATGTTGTAATTGTTGTGGATAATAACAACCTGTTCTTAGAGCTGACCCAAACACTATTTCATATGGAGTCAGTTTACTAGGTTTCATGGGTGTGGTCCTAATATTAAACAAGACTATAGGTAGGCATTCTGGACAAGTTCTTTTGGTTTCTGTCATTTTCTGTAGTTTTAGCTTAAGGTCAAAGTTCAGATGTCCCCCCTCCCACTCGCCTGGGGCTGGTAAGGCACATGGAAGGCCTGCTGTACCCCCAAATCTTTCATTATATGCTGCATGACTTCTCTTGTGAAATGTGTACCTCTATCTGATTCTATAACCTCAGGTATCCCAAATCTACATACTACTTCTGCTATCAGTTTCTTTGCAGTGGTTTTTGCTTACTGGCCAGGCTTCGGCCCAGTGACTAAACATGTCCGTTGCTACTAGTACATATTCATATGGACTGCTTCGTCGCCACTGTATATAGTCAATTTGTAGTCTTTCAAATGGGTAAGAGGCTTTGGGTATAGTTCCTAGAGGTGTCTTGGTTCTTTTTCCTGGATTGCTAATTCCACAGATCCAGCATCCTGCTACAAAGTTTGTTGCAGCTTTATTGAAGCCTGGAGCTATCCAATGCTCTTGTAATATAGGTGGAAATAGAGCTGCTGGTAGACAGTACTTCAATTCTCTTGACTTCCAAAGTCCATGTTCATCTTCTTCTGCCCCCAATCGTCTCCATTTCTCCTTTTCTCCTTGTGATGCTTGTTGTTGAATTTTGATCAGCTCCTGTTCACTAGGCATTTGCTTCACGTCTTGAGCTACTAAGACTTGCTCAAGTTCTTTTGATTGTAAGGCAATTCTCTTGGCTTCTGCATCTGCAAATGCATTTCCTTTAGCTTCCATGGTTTGGCTCCTAGTATGTGCTTGTACCTTGATTATTCCAATTCTTTTAGGTAGTTCCAATGCTCTGAAGAGTTCCATAATCAAACTGGCATGTTTGATGGGTTTTCCGTTTGCACTTTTGAAGTCCCTACTTTTCCATATAACAGCGTAGTCTTGGGACACCCCCCAAGCATAGCGTGAATCCGTATAGATGTTGGCTGTCATATTCTCAGCATGTATGCAGGCTTTGGTCATTGCTATGAGTTCTGCTTCTTGTGCTGACATACTTGGTAGCAATGCTCCAGAGTCTATGACTTCAGTTTCAGTTGTTACTGCATATCCTGTCTTTGGGGATCCATTATCATAATATCTTGATCCATCGACGAACAGGTTCATGTCTGGATTGTCCAATGGTGTATCTTGGACATTAGGGAGAGGTAAAGTCTCTAATTCCATGAGGGCTAGGCAATCATGTGGAGACGATTGTGTTGTATTTTCTGCGTCTGTAGCAGCAATTTCCTCCTCATCTGACGATTCACCATCATTACCATCTTCTCCTCTTTTCCCCTCTTTTGAATCGTTGATGGGAAGGAGTGTAGCTGGGTTTAGTACAGTGCATCTTGTGATGGTGACATGGGAGGCACTTAACAGTGCTACTTCATATTTGGTAAGTCTGGCTGCAGAAAGATGTTTAGTTTTTGCTTGACTTAGTATTTCTGTTACAGCGTGAGGTACTTGTATACACAGTGGATGATCAAACACAATGATGTCTGTCACCTTTTCCTTCATTATTGCTGCTGCTGCCACTGCTCGGACACAGGATGGTGCTCCTCTGATAATCGGATCCAGCTGGGCTGAATAGAATGCCACCGGTCTTTGTTTTGGTCCGTATTTCTGGGTGAGCACCCCTAAAGAATGCCCTCTGTTTTCATGGCAGAATAGGTTAAAAGGCTTTTTGTAATCAGGCAATCCCAATGCTGGGGCTGTGATTATGGCTTGCTTTAGTTGTCTTACTGCTTCTTCAATGGTGTCCCTGTTTTCTGCTGACGCCTCCTTTTTTATTAATTCATATAGGGGCTGCATCAGTAATGAGGCCGAGGGAATCCATTCTCTGCAATAACCAATAAGGCCCAGAAAAGCTCTGATTTCATTTAATGTTCTTGGGGTTTTTGCTTGAGTTATTGCCTTTGTTCTTTCATCAGTAAGATGCCTTGTTCCTTGAGATATGCAGTGTCCTAAGAAGACAACTTTTTTCTGTACTAGCTGAAGCTTGTCTTTTGACACTCTGCAATCTTCTTCTGCCAAAAAGATGAGTAGTGATACTGTTTCCTTTTTTGCACTTCTCTTCTGTCTGTGCAGCAATAAGCATATCATCGACATATTGAACTAACTGGGTGTCTGTAAAGTGTGGTCTCCATTTCTGCAGGATTAATGCCATTGCCTCTGAGAAATCTGATAGACTAGTGGCTCCTGCCTTGGGGTAATTGTCCCTCCTTTTGAATCTTGAGATTCAACACCTTTATTGATTAATGTTGGAAAAGGGTTGCTGCGTTGAGGGTAATACATCTTCTGATGGTTACTTGTCGCATTTTTGGCAGTGCTACTTCATACATGGTCAGCCTTGCCACTGACAGGTGTTTGGTTCTTGCTTGTTGAAGCTTCTCTGTACCTGCATGTGGACCCTGGATGATAAGTTCATGATTCAGCACTATGCCTGTGCTCTTGTCCTCTTCTAGGACTTCTGATTCATCACTGTGTCTGTGCTCTTATACTCTTCTAGGGCTGTTGCTGCTATCACTGCTCTGATGCCGGTAGGTGCTCTTTGATTACCGCTGTCAAGTTTGCTTAAGTTGTAGGCCACTGGTCTTCACCTCAGTCCATGATTTTGCATAAGGACTTCTATGTATGGCCTCCTTCTTTAATAGTCAGGTAGTTCTAGGGCTTGAGATGAGGCAACTGCTGTTTCCAACTATTCAATAGCTTAATTCATCTGTTGCTGTATGTAGGATGCGGACCCTCCTCCCTTTCAGTGTTGTCATACAATGCTTGCATGTAGACTGGTGCTAGAGGTATCCGTGTTCTGTAGTGTCCTACTAGGCCCAGGAATGATCATCTGACTTGCTTGACACTAGTTGGCATCTTAGCTTGCAGTCTGAATCTTTTCCTTTTCACTTTTGTTAGATGTCTGGTACCTTGAGTGTCCTAGGAAGATTAACTCTTGCTTGACTAGCTGCAATTTCTCCTTCTGAGGCTCTGCAATCTTGTTCTTCCAGAAACTTCACTAAGGACACTGCCCCTTCTTGGTGCTTCTTTTAGTAGTGGTGGCAATCAGCAGTTCATTCACATCCTGTATTTAGCTGTGTGTTTTGTGGATATATCACTTGGTGATATAGCCCCTCCACAGGGCTATTCTGGTCCAGTAGTATTGCTTCCTTTCTTCTACAACTGGTACTGCGGGAATGAGCCAATACTGAACTTCTGTTTTAACTTGCTTCTAAATGGCTTTTTTGTTCTTTCCTTTGATAAGTTGCTGGAAAGTTAAACTTCTGCTGGTGTGTACTGTATTCTCCTTAGATAAGCTTTAGTACATTGTGCTTCAGCAAAGTCACTGGACATGTACTCCAAGGTCAAGAATTGGGCTGGTATTGGTGACTGCATTTCTCTCATCTCCTGTCCCTTTAAGAATTTCTGATATCATCAGTTCTTGTGGTATCTCCCTCTGCTGTCTTCTGCGTGTGCTGGCTCCAGTATTCATTAGGCACAAACGTATTTCTCCAGTGGGCAAGGTGACTGTAATCATACCTTCTGCTGTTTCTTCTGGAGACATTCTGTTCACTGGGGAGTACCTGAAGAAGCTTGTACTTCATATTGGCAGAAGAAGCATCATTCATTTGTTTTCTGGAACTTTTTCTGTCTTGTTCCTTATTATTTGCTTTAAACCCCGGAGCTTCTGTTGCTTTAAATCATGGCATTATCTCTGTAATCTTGCCAGGTAGTACTGACCACTTGTCAGATGTCTTTCTTTGTCCTTCTTAACTTGCATATTCTTTCTCACTGCTGCTGGCATGTCATTTTCTTAGTCCAAGTCCACCCAGGCTGATGTTTAACATAATGATGTTTATGCTGGGAGTTGTTGTTCCTCTTTGTCTTACTTTTCCAGTGAGAGATAGTCTTGTATAGCAGCTTGTATTTCAGGTTACATCTTTGCTTTCTTGCAGGGGTAGGGCTTAACCTCCCAATCCAGTCGTTGCAATGGCTTGATCTGTACTTAAACGTAGAGGAATCTGGTTGTGCATAAAAACAGCTCTTGAAACCCTTGGGTCTCCTGTGGGTAAAAGTCACTTTTATCGAACTGCCAGTGGTGACTGAGTACACTGTTGTCGACACAGGAGTTGCACACCTTCATATTCTATCATCTTGTGTGTCGTATAGTGACTTTATCATAGTAAGTTCTGATGGACTCAGTCTTTTCCTGTTTCAAATCTGGGGCTGCTGGTGCCCTGAGTGTCTGTGCATGACACCATCTCTTAAGTCTTGTCATGTACATCTTTCCACTTTCAAACGTTGTTCTATTTTTCTCTGTCGGAACGTCCGTTATGGCTGGGCAATCATCGACTGCATCTGCTTTTAACATGGTGCTTACTGTTTGGGCAGTTGCTGGTCCTAGTATAGCCTCACACAACTGGTGGTAGTTGACCCATGCCGGTGTCCATATGGTTTGAATTCTTTCCATATAGGCATAAACTGCTATTGGGTTTTATCTAGGATCTGGGGACTCTGCAACTATATTTGCGAGGTCATTGCCATACCATGGTTTGTGGTGTTGGCTCTGTACGATGTATGGTTCGTTCGTCCTGGCTGCATTATCTGGGTTGCGTATTTTCTGTACTTGTGCTGGATACAGAGAAACAGGCAATGATGACCGTCTTTCCGTATTTCTAGTCGCATAGATATCTTGGCATGGTGGTTCATGGTGTGAAATCCAGTTTCCACAATTTGGGCAATGTTCATATCCTTCTGGAACGCAAAACTGACATACCGGACACAATCTTTCTGGAAAATATGTCAGTTTATTCTGTACATTATGCACCTGGGCATTAAAAGCTGTAGAGGCTGTGTCTTGATCCCTTGTTTCTCCTCTCTGCCTGAATTGCACCCTGCTGCCTATAGTCCCTGATTGTGGACAATTGTTTACTGGACTCAGCTTGATTGCAGGTGTCTACCACTCGTTTAAACATGAGGGAAGCATTAGGTAGAAAATTTCTTCGCTTTAACCTTGTTGGGGTTTCTTGTGATGAAGTATCAGGACACTGGGGCATACTCTGTACACATAGCTCAGGTAAATCATTCGGATTTTCAACCACAGATCCTTCTAAGATAGGGCTGATTATTCGTCACTCTTTTAACCTTGCTCGTATCTTTTTAATTTCACTGTTAGTGAGCTTGTAGGTAATTGCATTCTGTTCATACTAGGGGTACCTTGGTGTGCATGCATGTCTGGGTATAGGGGTGGGGTATAGTGTGCAGGTGCTGTTGCTGCAATTACAGGCAGTGAGTTTAACGCTGGTTGTGGTGCTATTGAGTACTCTGGTACAATGGGGAAATCATTTTCCTCATCTCTTCTTCTATTCTCTGCTCCTAATTCTTTTGCTACAGTGATCCAGATGGATGCTTGATCTCTACTATTATGCTTAATTATCCAACTCTTGTTACAGGAGGCAAATTTTTCCCATTTCTCTAGTTCAAGTGTCCCCTCTGACGGAAAACCTGCTCTTTTGAAAATTTTACTTATTCCTTTCAGAGCTTTTTTTGCCCTCCCTGTCACTAACAATATCCACGGGTTTGTCGGGCCCTGACATCTTTACAGACCGCGCTCCCATGCCTGGGTGAACGTGCACGGAACCCCTCCTGATGTGGTATTTTAGTAACTCCTTATGAGGGACTTAAAATCTCCTTTTAAAGCTTTTTCTTCCCTCCTTGTTATTAACAATATCCACGGGTTTGAACCCATCCTGATGTGGTATTTTAATAACTCCTTATGAGGGAATTAAAATCTCCTGTTAAAGAATCTCTATCTAGGTCAAGTGTCCCCCCCTGACGGGAAGCCTGCTCCTTTGAAATTCCTTTCAGAGATTCATTACCCTACCTGTTATTAACAATATCCACGGGTTTGAACCCATCCTGATGTGGTATTTTAATAACTCCTTATGAGGGAATTAAAATCTCCTGTTAAAGAATCTCTAAAAGAGCTTCTTCAATCCGTCTGTGGACAAATGACTGGGGTTGTAGTGTTGCCTGTGTTGGTGGAGACTGCTCCCCAAGTGAGACCTGCATAATAGATTATTTCTTCTGGATCACTGAGATGCGTCCCTAATATTATTGTTAAGTTACTCCAAGGGTCTATCCCCCTGCCTATATGGACTCCTGCTTGTATCAGTATCCCTGTTGTAGTTTAATGCTTGTTTCTCTTCAGAAAGTAACAGCTAACACCGGGAATGCTTGGATGTGAGAAATACCTATCAGTGTGTGTAGGAGAATCTAGTTTCATTATTCAGCAGACAACCCGACTCCCCCCCCACCTTTTCAAAAGCATATTGACAGAGTACATATAACAGTGCAAGGATACAAAAACAAAGATGACAGTAAATCCTATATCTGTTATCTGCGTGCACGGCAGCTGTTTGAGACTGCACGGCACATGGGTCTTAGACCTGGAATTATGTGGTTCCTAGGCCAATAGGTTATGATGTTAAATCAATCATTCTTAATGTAATGTTCCAACAATTCTCTTTTTAAAATGACACCCTTTTGTACAATAAAATTCATCATCATTTTCCACATAACCAAATGAGACTTCAGTGCTTGTAATTGCCAGCAATCTTGGTGCTACAGACCCTTCGTATTTTCTTAACACAACACAGGTACAAGATTTGCATATACCTCTTTGGTTATTTATCAATTCAAACTGGTTATCAGCATTAGAACATATCTTGGCCATGCGCCACTTTTATAAAACGGCTCTATTTTCTCAACAAACACACATCAGTACAATTTAAAAGTTTTCTGCATACTTGATTAATTCCCCCTGTGCACTTGTGACAAATTATCTGAAATTATTTACCCACAATTCAACAATATAACATAATTCAACTATATAACATACTTCAACAATATAACATACATGTATGGTACCTTAAAAAAAAATTCTTCTGACTGACGCTGGGCTCTTTAAGATATTCTCTGACCTTCCCGACTGGTCTTCCTCTTGATTTACACAGGAAGCGCTGAGTTCAAGTGAGCAGGTAGAAATCTACACAATAAATCTCACTTACCGGTTTTTTTTTGTTATCAGCGGTTCCTGAAAGATCAGAGGATTTATTGCCAGTGGAGGAGATGCTGGAATACCCCGGACGATGCCCCCAAAATGATAGCGTATGTTAACCTATTCAGGTCTGATTATGAATTCTCTTCAGTCATCAGTCAGAATGCTGTTTCCCTTAGCAACCGGTTGGAGATCAGTGAATGAATAAGTGACACAGGATCATTGTGTAACCTAAGCAGTTCATAGTTGATCTGTTAGGGGGCCATCATGGCTTTATTTTTATAGCAGAAGAACAAAGGATTCATGTGTGCCAATACAATTAGCCAATCAGCATACACCATGTATGTCTTGAAAACTGAAACACGTCATCTGTCAAACAATATTATAAATTGCAATTAAAACATATTTATTGCTTTGCGATTATCAGCTTTCCCGGAACATCCCTTCTGGAGGTCAGGACAGGTCAAAATCCTCCCCAATGTTCAGAACTTTTGGCGATATGCTTGACTGGCCTTGGAATACATCTGGCGTTATAACAATGAGTAATTCATGCTTTGAAATACAATGTTGCTTATAATATATCTGTGAAGCTTCTTAAGGAAACACTAACCTAAAGAAGTGAGGAGCAGTAAATATCTTTGTTAAATGTGAAAAAGCTTGAATCAATATATATTTGCCATTTAAAGGAAGCTCATACACTATCACTCTGCTGGAGTAAAGGGTGGTGAGTCCAGCACAATGCGGGTTATGCTTTTAGGAGGTGGTGGGAAGTCCCCTCCTCGGTTTTTCAGTATTCTGCTAGTTGACTGATGCTGGTGGGTTGGTAGCGCCACTTTCTAAAGGCGTTTTGGATGCGGCTTCAGGGCTATGGTACCCATTCCTTGCGGATTGGGGCAGCTGCGCAACCTACGGCGGCTGCGATTCGGGTGCTGGGCCATTGGGAATCTGTGTTGTATAAGTTGTGTATGTTTGTAAGGTCTTAGTTGCGCCTGTTGCGCGAACCCAAAAACTATGTTTACCGGTCAGTTTTTGAACGGGTAGCATACAGAAACTGATGGTGTGAAGCGAATTGTGAATTTTCCTCCGAGGGGGCCTATTTCGCACAGCAGCGATCAGGTCTGAACTGTGCATGCGCCACAATGCACCGGCGCATGCCAGCTACCGACGGCTGTCTTAGCCCTGTGATCGCCTCTTCCTGACTGACAGGCAGAGGCGGTCGCTGGGCGGGAGGGGGCGGACCGGTGACGTTTGTCCGCCTTTTATGGGGGCGCGGTCCGGGCAATGCAGGCATGCCCGGACCATTAGGGGGGGCGGGCCACGGCGGCTGCGTAACGTCAACCGCAGTCGCTGCGAACCTGACAGCGGGAGCTGTGCTGGTAGGGAGCTACTCTTCCAGAGATGCTTTTGTACTTGGGCGGGGGAAGGGGGGGAGGGGCTCTTCGGGCCTGACATGCGGGGCGGACTAGCCCTGTGCTGGAATAAATGTAGCACATCTAAGGTCTGAATTAGGCCTTATGTTTCGGGATATCGTGGACACTGAATCTACTGCATCTCAACAGGCTGTCGGGGCCAGTATACAACTAGAGGGAGTTGAGGAAAGTCTATGGTGGAATGAAGTGCACAAACATTATCAAGATACTCCGGAAGAGTAAAAGATTGGAGTTGTGAAACTTGCATGGAGGCATGAAAACACTGTCAGCCAACATTCTTCTGACTTCGGACAAGTAGAGGAAGTCAAGCATCTTATCCCAGTAGAAACTACTCTGCCCATCTAAGAAAGATATTGGCTAAATCCTGCAGCACTATTCCAACCAGTTAATAAAAATGTTGGCAGAGATGAAAGATCTGGGGTGTTGATTGTCAGAAGTTGAACCAGGCTATGCACAAGTATGCCTATCCGTTACCCAACGATAGTAGAACCTGTAGCCTCCTGAAATCTGCTTCATATTTCTCACCCTAGATCTAACCAGTGTATTCTGGAAAATCATGATGATACCTGAGGACAGACGAAAAACAGCTTCACCACTCCAGTGGGACTATTTGAGTGCCATTGGGTTACACAATGTGCCAGCTACCGTCCAGCAATTAATGGAACATTGTCTAGTCTACAAAACGTTGACCTGGTGATACTTTACCTAGACAACATCATGTCTCTCTCTCTCTCTGTGTGTGTGTGTGTGTGTGTGTGTGTGTGTGTGTGTGTGTGTGTGTGTATGTATATATATATATATATATATATATATATATATATATATAATATATTATAGAGAGAGAGAGGAAGAGGTTGCGGCACTCACGGGACTTTATACAAAATCAAAACTCCAAAAGTGTCCCAATCATCTTAGCGGGACATACGTTCAGATGCAAAGTCAATGTCTCATTTATTTACAGAAATTTCATCAGGACATACGTACATATTAAAAAACATCTTACCTTATATAGTTTAAAAGAGGAAAGAACAAGAACCCTCCACCGAAACCCTCCTCCGAATGAGCGCAGATGCCAGCAGACTCCAATGATGTCACGCATAGTGCAACACGCTCCCCTTGGCACCATTGCTATGGCCACCCATCTGGTCTGCGCAACAAGGAAAAACAAAACATAGTATAGTGTAACTAATATCCAAAGCCAACAGGTGGCGCAGAAGTTCTATTTATAACATTATCACAAGCTAATCCATATTGCATGCAGGTACTTAACTATACTATGCTCCAACAGCAACATTTTCTTATTGATGGACCATTATTAGGGCTATAAAACTAATAGCAATATCCACCATACAATAACTGTGAGGCAATTAGACACACATACAATTCAGACACAACAAGGTATATATAAGGCTATAGCAGAACGCGGCAAATAAAGTTACAGATGAGATTACAGTCATATTACACCTCCAGAAAAGATATTCTACATCCAGGTTTACAGGAAACATCCCAAATTACTGGTCTTATTTAGGCCGAAAACGGGGCCTCTGTCCTGAGCTGATAGATCCAACGACCTTCAGATCGCAGCAGACGATTACCGCGATCACCCCACCGTAAACTACTGGGGATGTGATCGATGATCTTATATCTCAAAGTTGCTAGGGTAAAGTGCCGGGCCACTGGTTGTTCCTGTGATTTACCGGTAATGGCATCCCTGATGGATTGGCGATGGAGGGCCATTCTTTCACGAAATGGTCTTATAGTTTTTCCTATGTACATAATGCCACATGGGCACCGGATGTAGTATATTACATAGGAGGTCTGACACGATAAAATATGTTTAATTTTTATCTCCGCTCCAGAATGTGGATGTGAGAATGTGGGGCCTCTGTCCATATAGCTGCAAGTCGTACAGCCCACACACCGGTAGCATCCAGGCTTTTTAGACAAGAAGTGTTGGGGGCAACTGGTACCCAAGCCAGAAATATCATTACGAACTATGATGTCGCGTAAATTCTTATCCCTTTTGTAACTGGCCATCATCTTGGTGTGTTTCAATATTTTCAGGTCCGGGTCACTTGTAATGACAGGCCATAGCTTGTTGCTCTGTTGCATATTCCTTTTACTGAAAGGGTCTTAATGTTGCACAAACGGTATCCTCCTAGCAAGGGTTTTCTTCCCTTTTGGAGGTTGCAATGTATTGGTCCTAGGTATTTCCAGGACCTCCTGTTTTATGTTCTTCAATCTTGACTGATCATAGCCCCTTAATTCAAACTGAGATGACATATCATTAATCCAAGTTTCCGCTCCTGCAGTGTCATCACAAATCCGCCTAGCTCTAATAAATTGCGACCGAGGTAAGCTGCTTATGGTAGATTTCTGATATGGCGATCCTCCCGCAATAAGGTGTTCCTGTCCGTGGTTTTTTTTATATAAATTGGTGTGTAGATGACCATCTTTATGTTTAATTTCCCCATCCAATTAATATACTTCAGTTTTCCTGATTTCGAATGTAAACGTAATATTTTGGTCCATGGTATTGACCTCCTCCATCGCCCGAATGAAATCCTGTTCTGTACCCTGCCAAATGACAAAGAGGTCATCTATGTACCGGGTGTTGTACTTCAATTTCCCTTGAAACAATGGGTTCGATAAGAATAAGTCCTTTTCTATTTCGAACATACTATAACTACAGATGAGCGGGTTCGGTTCTCAGAGAACCAAACCCCCAGAACTTCACTACCCGAGCCTGGATCCGAGTCAGGCTCGGGTTTTCCCACCTGACTCGGAAACCAGAACGAGGCAAAACGTCATCATCCCGCTGTCGGATTCTTGCTGGGTTTGGATTCCATATACTGTAAGGAGCCGCGCGTCCCTGACATTTTCACTCCGGAATTGGAGAGTGTAGAGAGAGGATCTGTCTCCGTCCTCAGTGTCCTCAGTGGTGCTGCATCTGTCCAGTCACAGTGGTTGTGTCCTCTGCTGCTATATGTCCAGTGCTGCTGTATAAGTCCAGTCCATTGCAGTGGTGCTGTGTTGTCCTGCATCAGTCCAGTGGTGGTGTCCCTGTGCTGCTGTATATGTCCAGTGGTACTGCCGTATATGTACAGTGATACTGCTGTATATGTACAGTGATACTGCTGTATATGTACAGTGATATTGCCGTATATGTCCAGTGATACTGCCATATACGTCCATTGATACTGCCGTATATGTCCAACGGTACTGCCGTATAATTCCAGTGATCCTGCCGTATAATTTCAGTGATCCTCCAGTATAAATCCAGTGATCCTTCCGTATAATTCCAGTGATCCTTCCGTATAATTCCAGTGATCCTGCCGTATAATTCCAGTGATACTGCCATATAATTCCAGTGATACTGCCATATAATTCCAGTGATACTGCCATAAATGTCCAGTGGTACTGCCATATAATTCCAGTGATACTGCCGTGTATACATACATATATATATATATATATATATATATATATATATATATATATATATATACACAGGTTGAGTATCCCTTATCCAAAATGCTTGGGACCAGAGGTATTTTGGATATCGGATTTTTCCGTATTTTGGAATAATTGCATACCATAATGATATATCATGGCGATGGGACCTAAATCTAAGCACAGAATGCATTTATGTTTTATATACACCTTATACACCCAGCCTGAAGGTAATTTTGGCCAATATTTTTTATAACTTTCTGCATTAAACAAAGTGTATCTACATTCACAAAATTCATTTATGTTTCATATACACCTTATACACACAGCCTGAAGGTCATTTAATACAATATTTTTAATAACTTTGTGTGTTAAACAAAGTTTGTGTACATTGAGCCATCAGAAAACAAAGGTTTCACTATCTCAGTCTCACTCAAAAAAGTCCGTATTTCGGAATATTCCGTATTTCGGATATTTGGATATGGGATACTCAACCTGTGTATATATATATATATATATGCCCTGTTGCAAAGCAGATTACTGAGGCCATAACAACTATGCTGGTATTAGACGTGCGTCCGGTATCCACTATTAGTGCAGTGGGACTGCAGTGCCAACTCCAGATGGTCCAGATGTTTGTGCCGCACACTTGTGTTGCTTAGCTTAGTCATACAGCTACCTCATTGCCCTCCTTTACTTCTTGGCATGATGTGCTGTTTGGGTACTATTTTTTTTTAAAGTGCCATCCTGTCTGACAGTGCAATGCCACTCCTAGATGGGCCAATTGTTTGTGTCGCTTAACTTAGTCATACAGCTACCTCATTTCACCTCTTTTACATCTTTGAAAGATGTGCTGTTTGGGGCCTTTTTTTTATATATCTGCACTCCTGTCTGACACTGCAGTGCCACTCCTAGATGGGCCAATTGTTTGTGTCGCTTAGCTTAGTCATACAGCTACCTCATTGCACCTCTTTTACATCTTTTCATGATGTGCTGTATGGGGCCTTTTTTATATGTGCCCTCCTGTCTGCCACTGCAGTGCCACTCCTAGATGGGTCAGGTGTTTGTGCCACACACTTGTGTCGCTTAGCTTAGTCATACAGCAACCTTGGTGCACCTCTTTTTCATCTTTGCATCATGTGCTGTTTGGGGCATGGTTTTTAAAGTGCCATCCTGTCTGACACTGCCGTATAAGTCCAGGGGTACTACTGTATTAGTCCAGGGGTACTGTATATAAGTCCACCAATTGCAGCATTTTTTAAAAATGACAGGGGTGTGCAGGAGATGCTGTCAGTGGACTGAAAAATTGCGGGCCAATTTTGACATTCAGCCACTGCGTGCCACTACTAGATGGCCAGGTGGTTGTGTCGCTTAGCTTAGTCATACAGCAATCTCGGTGCACCTCTTTTTCATCTTTGCATCATGTGCTGTTTGGGGCTTTGTTTTTTAAAGTGACATTTTGTCTGACACTGCAGTGCCACTCCTAGATGGGCCGTACACTTGTGTCGCTTAGCTTAGTCATACAGCAACCTTGGTGCACCTCTTTTTCTTCTTTGCATCGTGTGCTGTTTGGGGACTAGTTTTTTTTAAGTGCCATCCTGTCTGCAACTGCAGTGCCACTCTTAGATGGGCCAGGTGTTTGTGCCGCACACTTGTGTTGCTTACCTTAGTCGAACTGCCACATCGGTGAAACCTTTTGGCCTAAAAACAATATTGTGAGGTGTTCAGTGTTCAGAATAGACTGGAAATTAATGTTATTGAGGGTAATAATACCGTAAAATTACTGCCAAATTCTGTGATTTTAGCCGTTTTTATGTTTTTTTCAAAAATCATCCAGATCCAAAACCAAAACATGAAAGGGTGGTTTTCACAAAACCAATCCAAAACCAAAACATGAGCAGGAAATTAGAACCAAAACCAAAACACAAAAAGTGCCCGCCGCACATCTATCACTATAACTGTATGTACCAGTTTTTGTCAAAGATAAAATAATTTCTAGTCAGTGTTAATGTCAACAATTGAATGAAGAATGTAATATCTGGACCCGTGTACAATGTTTTGGTGACCAAGTATCTTTGGACTGTCTCAATACTAGAGATGTGTGGCGGACACTTTTTCGGGCTTTGTGTTTTGGTGTTGGATCTGGATCCCTGCTCGTGTTTTGGATCTGGATTGGTTTTGCCAAAACCACCCTTTCGGGTTTTGGTTTTGGTTTTGGATCTGGATGTTTTTTGAGAAAAACATAAAAACTGCTAAAATCACAGAATTTGGGGGTAATTTCCACTCATTTCCAATCTATTCTGAACACCTCACACCGTACAATATTTATTTATTATTTATTTATTAGCAGTTTCTTATATAGCGCAGCATATTCCGTTGCGCTTTACAATTAGAACAACAGTTATAGAACAAAACTGGGCAAAGACAGACAGAGGTAGGAAGGCCCTGCTCGCAAGCTTACAATCCATAGGGAAATAGGCATTGATACACAAGGATAGATGCTACCTGTTACATAATGGTTCCCCAGATTAGTAGGTTCTTAATGGGTTATATGCTATGATCACCCAGCAATGTTGGAAGACAAAATGTGAGTTTATGTGGACTGTACAGAGGTGATGTAACTTGATAGGGAAGCATTAAAGGTTATGTGTGTGGGTCTGAAATTTGGTAGGCTTGTCTGAAGAGATGAGAGATGAGTTTTCAGGGAACGTTTAAAGGTTTGGAGACTAGAGGAGAGTCTTATTGTGCGTGGGAGTGCATTCCACAGAGTGGGTGAAGCTCGGGTAAAGTCTAATTTTGAGTGGGAACAGGTAATACATGTGGATGAGAGACGCAGATCTTGTGCAGAGTGGAGAGGTCTGGTAGGGAGATATTTTGAGATGAGTGAGGAGATGTATGATGGTGCAGTTTGGTTAATAGCCTTGTATGTACAATATTGTTTTTAGGCCAAAAGGTTGCACCGAGGTAGTTGGATGACTAAGCTAAGCGACACAAGTGGGCGGCACAAACACCTGGCCCATCTTGGAGTGGCACTGCAGTGGCAGACAGGATGGCATTTTTAAAAACTAGGCCCAAAAGAACACATAATGCAAAGAAAAAAAAAGATGTGCACCAAGGTCACTGGGTGACTAAGCTAAGCGATACAAGTGGGCGGCACAAACACCTGGCCCATCTAGGAGTGGCACTTCAGTGGCAGACAGGATGGCAGTTTTAAAAACTAGGCCCCAAAGAACACATAATGCAAAGGAAAAAAAAGTGGTGCAAGATGGAATTGTCTTGGGCCCACCCGTATATTGTTTAAACAGGACATGCACAGGACATAAACCCATCATTTCAGTGACAGATAGTCCCCTTGGAAAAAGCTTGCCAAGTTCTCCGAATCATAGCTAGCTACTAATAATACCACCTCCACATTTGATGACTTTTCACATTATGAGAAGAGGCAAGAGGAAGAGGACAGTGTCAAGAAGGTGATGAAAAATTAGAGAGGCACATGCAATCAGGAACAACACAAAGGCATTCACCTCCACTCCTATATTGGTGTGCAACAGAAAGGACTTCAAGTTGGTTCGGTAAAGTACTAAGCAAGACTTTGCAGTACATTTTTTTGTTATTAAGCCCCTGCCCTAGTGGAGCTTACCACTCTACAGTCCAAACTAGAGATGAGCGGGTTCGGTTCATTGAGATCCGAACCGCCCCGAACTTCATCTATTTTACACGGGTCCGAGGCAGCCTCGTATCTTCCCGTCTTGCTCGGTTAACCCGAACGCGCCCGAATGTCATCATCCCGCTGTCGGATTCTCGCGAGATTCGTATTCTATATAAAGAGCCGCGCGTCGCCGCCATTTTCACTCATGCATTGGGGATTGAACGGAGAGGACGTGGCTGCGTTCTCTACCTGAAAAGCTCCGTATCTGTGCTCAGTGTGCTGCAAATAACTGTGCTCAGTGTGCTGCAAATATCTGTGCTCAGTGTGCTGCATTTTGGTGACCAGCAGTATACATATACAGTAGTACAGTACAGTAGGCCATTGCTGCATCTTGCAGCTGTGTCAAGTATACTATCCATATCTGTGCTGCATTGTTGTGAGCAGTATATAGTAGGACAGTGCAGCATTTTGGTGACCAGCAGTATACATATAGTACAGTACGGTAGGCCATTGCTGTATCTTGAAGCTCTGTGTCACTTCTAGTATCCTGATCAGTGCTCAATATCTGCTGCATTGTAGTGACCAGTATGTATAATGTACTGTGCAATGTGTGTTATACACCTAGTGATTTTATACATCCTGTAATCTGTACTGAACGATGTGTGAGATACACCTGGGGATTATACACCCTGTATACTGTACTGTGCGGTGTGTGATACACCTGGTGATTATACACCCTTTATACTGTTCTGTGCAACGTTTGTGATACACCTGGTGATTATCCACCCTGTATACTGTACTGAGTGATGTTTGAGATACACATGGGGATTACACATCCTACATACTGTACTATGTGATGTGTGAGATACACCTGGGGATTATACACCCTATATACTCTATTGAGCGATGTGTGAGATACACCAGGGGATTATACACCCTATATGCTGTACTGAGCGATGTGTGAGATACACCTGGTGATTATACATCCTGTAATCTGTACTGAGCGATGTGTGAGAAACACCTGGGATTATACACCCTATATACTGTACTGAGCGATGTGTGAGATACACCTGGTAATTAATTATACACCCTGTATACTGTACGGCGTGACGTGTGTTATACACCTGGTGATTATACACCCTGTATACTGTACTGATGCGATGTGTGAGATACACCTGGGGATTATACACCCTATATACTGTACTGTGCGATGTGTGTGATACACCTGGTAATTAATTATACACTCTGTATACTGTACTGTGCGACATGTGTTATACACATGGTGATTATACACCCTGTATACTGTACTGAGCGATGTGTGAAATACACCTGGGGATTATGCACCCTATATACTGTACTGAGCGATGTGTGAGATACACCTGGGGATTATACACCCTATATACTGTACTGAGCGATGTGTGAGATACACCTGGTGATTATACACCCTATATACTGTACTGTGCGATGTGTGAGATACACCTGGGGATTATACACCCTATATACTGTAGTGAGCGATGTGTGAGATACACCTGGGGATTATACACCCTATAGACTGTACTGAGCGATGTGTGAGATGCACCTGGGGATTATACACCCTATACATACCTCCCAACTGTCCCGATTTTCGCGGGACAGTCCCGCTGTCCGTCCCGCGGGCCACAGTGTCCCGCGGTGGGGGGGGGGGGTGCAGTTGGGAGGCTCCCTATCACTCACAGCTATGCTCAGTTCAGAGCAAAGCAGCGGTGAATAGATGCTGTGCGCATGCGCACAGCATCTATTCCAGTGAGGCAGAGGGACTGTGGACATGGCCAGCAGCTCACAGAGCGCTGGCCTTGCCCCACTGTGATGAAATTTGGAGGTGTGGCCCGCGATAGCGGCATCCCCGCGAGGCCATGCCCCCTTCACGATAGGTCACGCCCTTTTTCGGCGCCGCGTGAGGAGTCACTCTCAGAGCGATCCGGAACTTGGGAGGTATGCTATATACTGTACTGTGCGATGTGTGAGATACACCTGGGGATTATACACCCTATATACTGTACTGTTCGATGTGTGTGATACACCTGGTAATTAATTATACACCCTGTATACTGTACTGTGCGACGTGTGTTATACACCTGGTGATTATACACCCTTTATACTGTACTGTGCAACGTTTGTGATACACCTGGTGATTAATTATACACCCTGTATACTGTACTGAGCGATGTGTGAGATACACCTGGGGATTATACACCCTATATACTGTACTGTGTGATGTGTGAGATACACCTGGGGATTATACACCCTATATACTGTACTGTGCGATGTGTGTGATTCACCTGGTAATTAATTATACACCCTGCATACTGTACTGTGCGACGTGTGTTATAAACCTGGTGATTATACATCCTGTAATCTGTACTGAGCGATGTGTGAGATACACCTGGTAATATCTGTGCTCAGTGTGCTGCATTGTGGTGACCACCAGTATATTATATTAGTACAGTACAGTAGGCCATTGCTGTATCTAACAGCTCCGTGTCAGACTCAGTTCTAGTATCCTGATCAGTGCTCAATATCTGCTGCATTGTTGTGACAGTATATAGTAGTACAGTGCAGCATTGTGGTGACCACCAGTATATAGTAGTACAGTACAGTAGGCCATTGCTGTATCTTGCAGCTCTGTGTCACTTCTAGTATCCTGATCAGTGCTTAATATCTGTACTCAGTGTCAGTGCTGCATTGTGGTGACCAGTATACTACAGTACAATAGTCCAGTGCTGTTCTCGCTGCTCAGTGTCAGTTCTCCGTAGTATCATCAGTGATCAGTATAATCAGTTCTCAGTATAATCAGTGCGCTGTTAGACGTGTTCCCGTTTTCCGCCATTAGTGCAGTGGGATTTAGACAATTGATGAAGTTATTGTGTCCCCGGTACAAAATCCCATCTAGATTCCACTTCACTAGGCAGGCGATAGCGAGATTTTACCAATTAATATCAGTGATTTATAATTATTAATTACAGTGATCTTGCCAAATAATTCCTGTGATTTTGTCATTTTCTTCCAGTGATTTGGACCAATAATACCATTGATTAGAACGAATAATTCCTGTGATATTGAGGTGTTTGTGTTGCTTAGCTTAGCCATCCAGCGACCACAGTGCACCTCTTTTTCTCTTTTCTTTGCATCATGTGCTGTTTGGGGCCAATTTTTTTAAGTGCTGTCCTGTCTGACACTGCAGTGTAACGCCTAGATGGGCCAGGTGTTTGTGCCGGCCACTTGGGTCGCTTAGCTTAGTCATCCAGCGACCTCAGTGCAAATTTTAGGACTAAAAATAATATAGTGAGGTGTGAGGTGTTCAGAATAGACTGGAAATGAGTGGAAATTATGGTTATTGAGGTAAATAATACTATAGGATCAAAATTACCCCCAAATTATATGATTTAAGCTGTTTTTGAGGGGTTTTTGAAGATAAACACCCAAATCCAAAACACACCAGAATCCGCCAAAAAATTTTAAGGGAGGTTTTGCCAAAACACATCCAAATCCAAAACACGACCGCGGAACCAAATCCAAAACCAAAACATAAAACCCGAAAAATTTCCGGTGCACATCTCTAGTCCAAACTCATTTCATACTATAAGTAGGACTGTGTGGGAGAAAGCAATGCTAACCTCTGTGCCTCACAGGAGCTCCTGGCCCATCTAGTGCTGCAGTTCAAGGGAAAGCTGATGCAATGCAAGATCACTGAAACGCTGTTCTTCTAACACCGCAAGGTCTTGCGATAACCCTACGCAGCCCTTAGGAAAAGAAGATCCCTGTACAACAACTGTGCATCTTCTAAATAAATAATCCCAACATCAATAATAAATCAAAATTAAGGTTGACTAATTGGAGCCATTCATTTAAATGAGTCCCTAACATGAAAAAATTGAGAAGAATCCCCTCTCTAATGCTCCAGCAAAAAATATCACTTTTACCGCTCCGGCAGTTGCGCAGGATTATGATTCAGTCTCTTCTGAGTCACACTGACTTTGGCAACAAATCTGGTCACTCCCCACTTGATTTAAAAACACTTTGGCAATTTCCATTTCCACCTTTGCGGCTAGTTTTCACAAATCTGTTTGTGATGTTGAAGCTTGTTTCATATCTTCTCTAGGCTTTCATTTAAACCTAGGATCAAGTACAGCAGCACCCCTAGACTTATACAGCACAGGCAGCACCCCTGGAGAATTACACAGCACAGCAGACAGGTAACAGCAACCCTGGATTTAAACGGCAGTGGGGCAGCACCCCTGGACTGATAGGGCAGAGGGTCAGCATCCCATATAGGGCTCCTGGAATGATGAGGCAAAGAAAAGACGAGCAAGATGGAATTGTCCTTGGGATCTCTCACCCACCTTTATGTTGTATAAACAGGACATGCACACTTTAACAAACCTATCATTTCAGCGACAGGGTCTGCCACATGACTGTGGCTGAAATGATTGCTTTGTTTGGGCCCACATCAAAAAGGAAGCAATCAATCTATCCTTGCACAAACTGGCTCTACAGTGGCAAGATGTCTTCCTCATCCTTAGTCCCCCCCCCCCCCCTCTTCATTGTTAACATCCTCATCCTCACAGAGAAATACTATTCAAACAAACCACATCATTTAGGTGTCAGTGAACTGCCTACACAATTATCCAAAGTTTCAGAACTTGGCAGTGACTTATGATGAATGCGCTGCAGGTTATGTATAAGGTAGGATGTTCCTAGGCGGTTAATGTCCTTACCCCCACTTATTATGGATTGACAATGTCAACAGATGGCTTGACACCTGTTGTCCGGATTTGTGGAGAAATAATTCCACACCAAAGAAGTGGCTATTTTGTTATTTTACCCAGGCATGACAATGTGCTTTTTCATCCCATGTGCAACAACTGTCTCCACTGGTGCCTGATTCAAACAAACCACATCACCATCATAATCTTCATTGTCAAATTCCTCCGCAGCGCCAGGAACCTCCTCATCCTGGTGTACTCAATATCAGCAACTGGACTGGCGATGCTCCTCCCAGCACTTGCAAGGGGCATTCAAATGGTGGTAGGAGCCTCCTCATCCCATACAGTGTTGTGAAGGTCAGGGCTAGACATCGTAACTGCGGACAGTGCCAGCACCTGTATTTTCACAACACCCCTGTAATTTTACAGCATATAAGACAAGGCCAGTGTATATTTATTTTCACTACACCCCTGTATTTTTACAGCATACAGGATCAGGGTACTTTTATTTTAACAACAGCACCTCTGAAGTTTTACAGCATACAGGGACAGTGTAAATTTATTTTCACTGCACTTCTGAATTTTTACAGCATACAAGATAGGGACAGTGTACATTGATTTTCACTGCACCCTAGAATTATTACATCATACAAGACAGGGCCAGTGTACATTTCTTTTCACTGCACCCCTGATTTATGTTACAGCATACAGTGTACATTTATTTTCACTGCACCCCAGAATTTTTAAAGCATACAAAACAGGGCCAGTGTACATTGATTTTACTGCACCCCTGAATTTTTACAGCATAAAGGGCCAGTGTAATTGTATTTAAACAGCAGCAACCCTATATTTTTACAGCATACAGGACCAGTGTGCTTTTCATTTTTAACAACTACACCCCTACATTTTTACAGCATACAGGGCCAGTGTAATGTTATTTTAACAGCAACACCCCTATATTTTTACAGCATAACAGGAGCAGTGTTCTTTTAATTTTTAACAACTGCACCCCTGAATTTTTACAGCATAGAGGGCCAGTGTAATGTTATTTTAACAGCAGCACCCCTATATATGTTACAGCATACAGAAGAACAGTGCCCCTGCCCCCTGTACAACACAGTGACAGCCAGGACAGTAACACCCATGTACAACTGCAGCACCTGTAACAGCACATGAAACACCAGTGACGACCAGGACAGCACCCCTAACACAGCACAGGTACACCACAGTGACTGCAGCTGCACCCCTACAGAGCACACACTAAACCCACCCGACGCCACCACGTACAGAGAGACAGAGGTCTGTCTTACTCACTCTCCAAGTCTGGAGTGAAAATGTCAGCGACATGCGGCTGTTTATATGGATTCCAAAACCCACGAGAATTTGACAGCGGGATGATGAAGTTTTGCCTCGTTCTGGTTTCTGAGTCTGACGGGAAGTCCCAAGCCATCTCAGATACCGGCTCAGAGCGTGAAGTTTTTTTTGGGGGGGTTGGTTCTCAGGGAACCGAACCCGCTCATCTCGACTCAATACCCTTAGTATGTGGGATATTAGTGTACAACAAGACCACATCAAGTGTACATAGTTAACAATCAGAGGGCAGTGGCGATAAAGTAATCAATTTGCTGAGTAGCGATGTGGAATCCTTTAGTAAAGTTGTCTGTGCCTGAATTAGATCCTGTAAGTAACTATATAGATATTGTGATATCGTATAGTACAGGGAATTGCGTGCGCTGATGATAGAGAGCCCAAGAGGGTATGTACAGTTTTTATGTATTTTTGGGATAGTGTAAAGAACTGGTGTTACCGGATAATCACAACTCAAGATTTTTCTCTTACGTCCTTGAGGATGCTGGGGTCCACATTAGTACCATGGGTTATTGACAGGTCCCTTGGGAGTCATGAGCGCTTTAAGAGTTTAATGCTCCTACCAGGCTCAGTTTAGAAAATGTGCCCGGTGGGGAGCTCCTAGGAGTTTTTCTAGTTTTTTTTGTTTTTTAAAAGAGTTAGGTACAGGGAGGCTTCGTGGGACTTAAGGGGGAAGTAGGTTGAAGGTTCTCTATCTCCACTGACAGGACACTGAGCTCCTGAGTGTGATGATCACAAGCCCCCGAGGCGACCGCTCACTCCCGCAGCACGGCCGCCACCCCCTAAAAGAGCCAGAAGTCGGAGTGTTGAGTATGACGCCAGCGCCCCGGAAAGCAGGTCGCAGGCAGGAATGGCAGCACAAGGGTAGGAGCGCAGCTCTGACAGGCTGCGCTCCGGAGGGCTCAGTGGTACTTGTTGTGCCACGCTGTGAGGGGTGCCCTGGGTCAGCGCAAATACCCTACAACTGGTCACTATGCTAACAGGGGCTAATCCCACTGTTAGCAGCTAAATCACCTCAGGCCAGTCTAATCTGTACAAGCGGGAAGACGCGCCATTACAGGGGGCGGGGCCTTTCCTCAGAGCGGATCCAGCATCTCACAAGTGCCATTTTCTCCATGCAGATCACACTGAGAACACTGACAGGGAGCGCTGCCTCCACATAACTCCAATACCTCTGCGGTACCAAGGGTTATAGACAAGGGGGGAGAGTGTTATATTAACTGTGGAATCCTATTAAGGTTATTCAGTCAGCGCCGGGCGTTAGTGTATAACTGCCTACTAGGGCGCTGTGTGGCTGGCTGGCTCCAAATACTCTGTGTCTCTCTGAAGGTACTCTGGGGGAAACTGTCTGCATTTTCCTGTGTGTGTGTGTGTGTGTTTGTATAGCTCACATAAACATGTCTAGGAACTCTGTATCCTGTGCTGCAGAGTGTGTATCTTCTCCAGAAGAGTCTATTCCATGTACTCAGGACTGTAATATACTGTCTCAGCTTTCTGAATCCGAACCCCCATTGGTGGATTCTATTAGTGGAATGATATCCCAGATTTCATCTCGGATAGCTCAAAATGAGACTGAAACACAGGTTTTGAAAAAGTCTGTTGAGGTTGTCCTATTCAGCTCCCACTACCTCTTCCAAGACACCAATTTGCCCTAAGAAGCGTGCTCTTGCCTAGATAATGCAAGCTGACACAGATACTGACTCTGATACAGGGTACAGTGATGGGGATATGCGGGGGGGGGGGGATGCATCCCTTGCTAAGGGGGTGCAACTCATGATTGAGGCTATTAGGGACATTTTACACATTACTGATAAGGTACCTGAGCAAGTAGAGGAGGCTTACTTTACTGATAATAAAAAAATCCTCCCTTACATTCCCTGCATCGCATTGTTTGAAAAATCCAGAGAAAAAATTCCAGATCCCAAAAAGGCTGTAGTAGACGCTTCTGAGTCTAATTTGTCTAAAAAAAAAGTGGTTTTACCTGTCCCTGGGTCCACCGCTTTAAAGGAGCCGGCTGACCGTAAGATTGAGACTACACTCAAATCATTATACACAGCGACTGGCGTAGCGTTAAGACCCAATATTGCTTGTGTATGGATTTCTAAAGCCATAGTAAAGTGATCAGGCACATTACTAGAGGAATTAGTAGAAGTGACATTGAATTGTTATTACGTCACATACAGGACTCTGCAAGGTTCATGGTGGAGGCCATCTTAATGCGAGGGCTTCTTCCATGACTGTCTCGGCACGCAGGGGACTCTGGCTGCGCCAATGGTCTGCGGATGCGGAATCCAAGAAGAGTGTGGAGAACCTACCCTTCACAGGTCAGGCTCTGTTTGGGGAAGCGTTAGATGCATGGATCTCCACGACAACTGCGGGTAAGTCAACATTTCTTCCCTCAGCAACACCGCTGACTAGGAAATCTTATCCTACGTCTACAATGCAGTCCTTTCGGACCGTGAAAGTTAAAAAGTCCAAACCCTCTTCCACTTTCTTTAGAGGAAGTCGGGGGACATCCAGAAAACCTACACCAACAGGTTCAGAGGAACAGAAACCTGGTTCTGCTTCCTCAAAATCCTCAGCATGACGGTGGACCTCCCAGCCTGGAGATCGGGCAGGTGGGAGCAAGATTAAGAAATTTCAGTCATGTCTGGGTGTCATCAGGCATAGACCCCTGGGTACAAGACATTGTTACCCTGGGGTACAGACTGGAGTTTCAAGAACTCCCACCTCACAGATTCTTCAAATCAGGCTTACCTGCTTTGCTGACAGAAAGTGCTATCCTACAGGAAGCCATTCAAAAATTGCTAAAGTCAAATGTCATTGTTCCAGTTCCACCTCATGTAGCAAACAAGGGTTATTACTCAAACCTGTTTGTGGTACCGAAACCGGATGGTTCGGTCAGGCCAATATTGAATCTAAAGTCGTTGAACCCTTATTTGAGGGAATTCAAATTCAAGATGGAGTCTCTGAGAGCGATGATCTCAGGTCTGTAGGAGGGGGAATTTCTAGTATCCCTGGATATCAAGGATGCGTACCTTAACATTCCAATCTGGCCGCCTCACCAGGCTTATCTCAGATTTGCACTGCTGGACTGTCACTATCAGTTCCAGGCACTGCCGTTTGGCCTCTCTACGGCACCAAGGGTGTTCACTAAGGTCATGGCAGAGATGATGCTACTCCTCCGCAAGCAGGGTGTGAACATAATCCCTTATCTGGACAATCTGCTGATAAAAGCGTCTTCCAGGGAGATGCTGTTACAGAGCATTGCTCTCTCAACTCAACTACTCCAGGAACATGGATGGATCCTTTATCTTCCAAAGTCGTATTTGGAACCGACATGAAAGTACAGAGAGTGTTTCTGCTGGAGAAGAAAGCATTGGTGATACAAACAATGGTCCGGGATGTCATGAAGCCAGCCTGGGTATCGGTTCATCAGTAATTCGCCTTCTGGGGAAGATGGTTGCCTCCTACGAGGCTCTACAGTATGGAAGATTTCATGAACAGTCTTTCCAACTGAATCTCCTGGACAAATGGTCGGGATCTCATCTTCATATGCACCAGAGGATATGTCTGTCAACGAAAGCCAGAATCTCGCTCCTCTGGTGGCAGCAAACTCTCACCTACTAGAGGGCCGCAGGTTCGGGATTCAGAATTGGATCCTCCTAACCACGGATGCAAGTCTCAGAGGTTGGGGAGCAGTTACCCAAGGGGAAAACTTCCAAGGACGGTGGTCAAGTCTGGAATACATCCTTCCGATAAACATTCTGGAACTAAGGGCGTGTACAACGGTCTTCTACCAGTGGCACATCTTCTGAAAGATCAAGCCATTCAGGTTCAGTCGGACAATGTAACGACAGTGGCCTATATAAACCGACAAGGCGGAACGAAGAGCAGAGCTGCAATATCAGAGGTAACAAGAATCATCCTTTAGGTAGAAAAGCATGTGGTGGCGCTGTCAGTAATCTTCATTCTGGGAGTGGACAACTGGGAAGCAGACTTTCTCAGCAGACACAATCTCCATCCAGGAGAGTGGGTCCTCCACCCAGAGGTGTTTGCAGAGGTGACAAGTCTTTGGGGCGTACCTCAAATAGACATGATGGCCTCCTGCCTCAACAAGAAGCTTCGGAGGTACTGTTCCAGGTCGAGGGACCCACAGGCTGTGGCGGTGGATGCCCTGGTAACTCCGGGGGTGTTCAAGTCAGTGTATGTGTTCCCTCCACTTCCACTCATCCCAAGGATTCTCAAACTAATAAAAAGAACAAGAGTTCAGGCGATCCTCATTGCTCCGGACTGGCTAAGAAGGGCTTGGTACGCGGATCTTCTGGAGTTACTACTGGAAGATCCAAGGCCTCTTCCTCTTCGAGAGGACCTTCTACAACAAGGGCCGTTCGCTTATCATGACTTACCACGGCTACGTTTGATGGCATGGAGGTTGAACGCCAGATCTTAGCTCGGAAGGGCATTCCGAACAAAGTTATTCCTACCCTGATACAGGCTAGGACAGGAGTAACGTCTAAACACTACCATCAGATTTTGAAAAAGTATGTGTCTTGGTGTGAATCCAAGAAGTTTTCTACGGTGGAGTATGAACTAGGGCGGTTTCTCCTTTCTGCAAGCAGGTGTGGATGTGGGTCTGCGTTTGGGCTCCATTAAGGTCCAGATTTCGGCCTTGTCCATTTTCTTCTAGAAACAATTGGCTGTCCTCCCTGAGGTTCAGACTTTCTTGAAAGGGGTTCTGCACATCCAGCCTCCCTTTGTGCCTTCTACGGCACCTTGGGATCTTAATGTGGTGCTGCAGTTCTTGCAGTCGGATTGGTTTGAGCCTTTACAGGAGGTTGATGTCAAGTTTCTAACTTGGAAGGCGGTCACACTATTGGCATTGGCATCTGCTAGACGTGTCGGAATTGGGGGCATTGTCCTGCAAGAGCCCCTACTTGATTTTCCATGAAGATAGAGCTGAGCTCAGGACGCATCAGCAATATCTTTCGAAGGTGTCAGCTTTTCATATCAATCAACCCATTGTGGTGCCACTGGATACTGACTCCTCAATTACTTCGAAATCCTTGGACGTTGTGAGGGCTTTGAAGATTTATGTGAAGAGAACTTCTCGTCACAGAAAGTCGAACTCTCTGTTTGTCCTTTATGATCCCAACAAGGTTGGGTGTCCTGCTTCTAAGCAGACGATTTCTCGCTGGATCAGGTTTACTATCCAGCATGCTTATTCTACGGCGGGCTTGCCGTGTCCATAATCTGTTAAGGCCCTACTCAAAAAGTGGGTTCTTTCTTGATGGCTGTCCGGGGTGTCTCGGTTTTACAACTTTGCTGAGCGGCTACTTGATCAGGATCAAACACGTTTTCTAAGTTCTACAAGTTCAATACTTCGGCCTCTGAGAACCTAAAGTTTGGTCAATCGGTTCTGCAGGAGCCTCCGCGCTCTCCCTCCTGTACTGGGAGCTTTGGTACATTCCCATGGTACCAATGTGGACCCCAGCATCCTCTAGTACATAAGAGAAAATAGGATTTTAATTACCTATCAGTAAATCCTTTTCTCGTAGTCTGTAGAGGGTGCTGGGTGCCCACCCAGCGCTTCGTTTTCCTGCATTTGTTACTTAGTTAAGTACTGCGGTGTTACTTGGTTAAGTACTGTTGTTTTTCCGTTGCTGAATTGTTTCAAGATAGTTAGCTTGGTATTCTGTTATGTGTGAGCTGGTGTGAATGTGATAGGTGGCTAAGCGTACCTGCAGTCTCACGCCTGTCCAGTTGCGGCCTCTCTGGTCGTTCGGTTCTTGCTTGTCGCGACGTCGGGCGGAATCTGCGTGGGAAGGCTGCGTAGGACCTGGGCAGAAGGGACGGGAATACCCCAGTATAGTCAACACCCCCCCCTTTAAGGTGAAAGGACCACTACGGTGGGATACAGTAACAAAGATTTATTATAGACAGGGTTAGTCACTGGTCCATGTGACTAAATTCACCTCTTAGTAAAGTTCAGTGCAATTCAATAAGCCACGATACTTTTAGTCACATACTAAAAATATAACATAACATTAACACAAGAGCATTTCAGAATGTCAACACTCAGACATCTTATACAGCTGTTTCATGAGTATGCATGCGTTATACTGACGGGTCACTAGATGGTGCTAGATTGGACATGTTCAGTTTATGCTGCTGACAAAATGTTCCAGCTATAACACTGTCCTACAGGGGGTGCTGTAGAATGAGTTCGTACTGTGCACAGTATTTGTAATCCAACGGGTGGTGCCGTGGAGCAGCTACTTGCCATGTATAGCACCAGTTTCCAATAGAGGGCGCTGTGGAGTAAGTTATATCCCAGTATAGCAATGCTTCAAATAGAGGGCGCTGTGGAGTAAGTCTTTTCACAGTCTAGCAATGCTTCAAATAGAGGGCGCTGTGGAGCAAGTCATATCACAGTATAGCAATGCTTCAAATAGAGGGCGCTGTGGAGTAAGTCATTTCACATACAGTGGGTCACAGAGCAAATGACCCAATTCTGGCACACACATTGTGCTGCAGCTCAAACAGTCTAGGGATAAGTGTCACTTCGTGTTTTCCTTGCAATTGCAGTGGTAAGGGGAAGCAGAGGGTCTCACACAACCCTATCCCTTAAGGCTCTCTCTGGTACAATGGCAGGCAGCTCCAAATAAATCCCACATGTCCCTCTCCTTGTACATAGAGTCCTGCTGTGATCTGTCCCAAGGGGCTGTGATGTTGCAAGCTGTCAGGGTGATCACTGTTGGTCTGGGCAGGGCCGGATTAAGCCCTTGGGGGGCCCAGGGCACCCAAGACAGAGGGCTCCCCCACCAGCAACCCCCCCCCCGCAGGGACAAAAGCAGGATTCGGAAGGGGGTTTCCTTTGATGCACGCACATGTGTGTGTGTGTGCGTGTATATATATATATATACACAGTGGTCGAAGTGGAAATTTTGAAGTGGGGGGTATGCAAAAGTCAAGGTCACAATTGTGCGCCTTCGGCGCGCGGTCACACAAAAGGGGCGTGTCCAGTGTAGTAGAACCCCTTATACTATCTAGCACTGGTGCCCCTTTCACCTTATAGCACATGGTACGAGCTGAATTTTACATTATAGCACATGGTACGAGCCAAAATTCACATTATAGCACACTGAATGAGCCGAAATTCACATTGTAGCATGCTGAATGATTCAAAATTCACATTATAGCACACTGAATGAGCCGAAATTCACATTGTAGCACACTGAATGAGCCGAAATTCACATTGTAGCACACTGAATGAGCCAAAATTTACATTGTAGCACACTGAATGAGCCGAAATTCACATTGTAGCACACTGAAGAGCCGAAATTCACATTGTAGCACACTGAATGAGCCGACATTCACATTGTAGCACACTGAATGAGCTGAAATTCATATTGTAGCACACTGAATGAGCCAAAATTCACATTGTAGCGCACTGAATGAGCCGAAATTCACATTATAGCACACTGAATGAGCCGAAATTCACATTATAGCACACTGAATGAGCCGAAATTCACATTGTAGCACACTGAATGAGCCGACATTCACATTGTAGCACACTGAAGAGCCAAAATTCACATTGTAGCACACTGAATGAGCCAAAATTCACATTGTAGCACACTGAATGAGCCGACAGTCACATTGTAGCACACTGAATGAGCCGACAGTCACATTATAGCACACTGAATGAGCCGAAATTCACATTGTAGCACACTGAAGAGCCGAAATTCACATTGTAGCACACTGAAGAGCCGAAATTCACATTGTAGCACACTGAATGAGCCGACAATCACATTGTAGCACACTGAAGAGCCGAAATTCACACTGTAGCACACTGAATGAGCCAAAATTCACATTGTAGCACACTGAAAGAGCCGACAGTCACCTTGTAGCACACTGAATGAGCTGAAATTGTGACAGCAGGGACAGCCAGAGTGACGACAGGGAGAGAGAGAGAGTGACGACAGGGAGAGAGAGAGAGTGACGACAGGGAGAGAGAGAGAGTGACGACAGGGAGAGAGAGAGTGACGACAGGTAGAGAGAGTGATGATATGGAGAGAGAGTGATGATAGGGAGAGAGTGACGACAGGGAGAGAGAGTGATGATAGGGAGAGAGAGTGACGACAGTGACAGCAGGGAGAGAGAGAGTGATGACAGGGGGAGAGAGTGACAACAGTGACAGCAGGGAGAGAGAGAGAGTGACGACAGTGACAGCTGGGAGAGAGAGAGTGACAGTAGGGACAGGGACGGTAACGACAGGGAGAGAGGTGACAGCGGGGGAACATTGCCTCATTTGTTGCGGGTGAGCGGCGGGTGGCTGACGGCGGTGAGCGGCATGCGGTGGGTGGTTGGCAGAAGTGAGCGGCTGTGAGCTAGTACAGCGCACTACACAGCCGCCGGCCGCTGCGCAGGGATGGGGAGCAACATGTGCAGCAGGATGGCCACTTCCCTCGCCTCCTGCTGCACTTTAATTTCCTCATTTCTGGGTCAGTGGAAGAAGTGGCGGTATACCAGACCACCGCATACTGCCCCACTTCGACCACTGTATATATATATATATATATATATATACTTCAAAAGTATGGCACTCAACGGACTTCTTAATCACATATCACAACGCCAGCTAGTTCAGCAACATTTTGGGTTTTATTTACCCTTTGTCAAACAGCACATATACGACAAAAGGGTAAATAAAACCTGAAACGTTGCTGAACTAGCTGGCGTTGTGATATGTGATTAAGAAGTCCGCTGAGTGCCATACTATTGGAGGTTATGTGAAGGCAGTGTAAAGAGCACCACGGCTGCTGATTAAGGAGAGGGAGTGCCGGCCAATCCATTTGTATATATATATATATATATATATATATATATATATATATATATATATATATATACATACACACACACACACACACACACACACACACACACACACACACACACACACACACACACACACATACACATTACATAGATCTCATACACCCACAGACACACAAATACATAACATACACTTAAAACACATACACACACATAGAAAATATACACATACATATACACTAATACAGGGCCGAAACTAGGGGGGGGCTAGGGGGGCAGGTGACCTGGGCGCCGGATTGGAGGGGGCGCCGAGACCCCCAAACACCGCCGCGGCACTTTTAAACCCCCTTCTCCCGAGTGCCCAGCTCGGGGGGCGGGGTTTCGCGGAATGACGCGATTGCGTCGTGACATCACTGCGCAAACGCGTCATTCAACGAAACCCCGCCGGAGGAGGGAGAACTGAAGGGGGAGCCCGGAGCCGCGCAGACGAGGATGGAGAGGCGGCTGAAGAGCGGCGAGAACCGCTTCAAATGTAAGTCAGCCCCTCTCCCTTCCTCTCTCTCTCTCTCTCCCTCCCTCCCTCTCCCCACCACCTGCCGTAATGTTTAAAATGGGGACCTGCTGTGCCTGCGTACTGTGTAAAATGGGGACCTGTGCCTGCGTACTGTGTAAAATGGGGACCTGTGCCAGCGTACTGTGTAAAATGGGGACCTGTGCCAGCGTACTGTGTAAAATGGGGACCTGTGTCAGCGTACTGTGTAAAATGGGGACCTGTGCCAGCGTACTGTGTAAAATGGGGACACTTGCCAGCGTACTGTGTAAAATGGGGACCTGTGCCAGCGTACTGTGTAAAATGGGGACCTGTGCCAGCGTACTGTGTAAAATGGGGACCTGTGCCTGCGTACTGTGTAAAATGGGGACCTGTGCCTGCGTACTGTGTAAAATGGGGACCTGTGCCTGCGTACTGTGTAAAATGGGGACCTGTGCCTGCGTACTGTGTAAAATGGGGACCTGTGCCTGCGTACTGTGTAAAATGGGGACCTGTGCCAGCGTACTGTGTAAAATGGGGACCTGTGCCAGCGTACTGTGTAAAATGGGGACCTGTGCCAGCGTACTGTGTAAAATGGGGACCTGTGCCAGCGTACTGTGTAAAATGGGGACCTGTGCCAGCGTACTGTGTAAAATGGGGACCTGTGCCAGCGTACTGTGTAAAATGGGGACCTGTGCCTGCGTACTGTGTAAAATGGGGACCTGTGCCTGCGTACTGTGTAAAATGGGGACCTGTGCCAGCGTACTGTGTAAAATGGGGACCTGTGCCAGCGTACTGTGTAAAATGGGGACCTGTGCCTGCGTACTGTGTAAAATGGGGACCTGTGCCTGCGTACTGTGTAAAATGGGGACCTGTGCCAGCGTACTGTGTAAAATGGGGACCTGTGCCAGCGTACTGTGTAAAATGGGGACCTGTGCCAGCGTACTGTGTAAAATGGGGACACTTGCCAGCGTACTGTGTAAAATGGGGACCTGTGCCTGCGTACTGTGTAAAATGGGGACCTGTGCCTGCCGCAATGTGTAAAAATGGGGACACTTGCCAGCGTACTGTGTAAAATGGGGACACTTGCCAGCTTACTGTGTAAAATGGGGACACGTGCCTGCCGCAATGTGTAAAATGGGGACACTTTTTCCTGCCGCAATGTGTAAAATGGGGACACTTTTTCCTGCCGCAACGTGTAAAATGGGGACACTTTTTCCTGCCGCAATGTGTAAAATGGGGACACTTTTTCCTGGATATGAAATTTATGTTAGAAAAGGCAGTTTTTCAGGTTAAAAAGTTCTGAAAGAGATATATATATATATATATATATATATATATATATATAATATTTTTATTCATTTATTTATTTATTTATTTATTTTATTATTTTTATTCATTTATTGTAAAATATTTTTTTATTTTTTGTTGCGGGGGGGGGGGGGGGGGGGGGGGAAGGGTGTCAAATGACTACCTTGCCCCGGGTGACAGAAATCCTAGTTTCGGCCCTGACTAATAGAACATATATACATACATACAGTATACACAGATAGAGCACAAACTGTGCACACACTTACACTGAAGCCTGAGGAAAGGGGTGAGGAATGGATGCCACAGCCAGGAGATATTGCTGGGATCCAGGGACACAGTTCACCATTAGGCCACGCCCCCACGTAAAAAAAAAAAAAAAATGCCGCGATTCGCGGGTCGGCGGGAAGGGGGCGGAGTCAATATATCGTGATACTATTAATTATCTCATATTAGCTCCCTCTGCTTCGACCCCCGAATCGCGGTATACAGCTACAAGGGGGCGGGGCTCCGAATGCCTGCCGTATGACCGGACAGCGATTTGGGCCACCTCCCTATTCTCTCCTCTCTCACTCTCCTCTCACCTACCCCCCCCCCCCCTTCCTCAGCTGCTGGGGAGGGAGGATTCCGCGCTGTGCTGCCAGCGGGTGTATGATGTCCCGCTCGCGGCTGTTTCATGTGGCTCCCTCCCCACTCCTCACGGGTCAGCGGCAGATACAGGGCAGAGGGGACAGCAGCACCAGAGCGGTGCAGAGCAGCTTCGGCTGGGGGGCCCCTTATGCCAGGGGGGCCCGGGGTACTGACCCCCTTGGCACCCCCCTTAATCCGGCTCTGGGTCTGGGTGCCCATATGTGGGGGCTGTCTGGGGTGAAGTAGAGTACCTGCATTATCTGCTGCTGCTGCCAGCTCCTGCCGGTCACTTCTCACTGCTGCTTTTCAGGATGACAGCCGTCTCTCGATGCCCAGACTCTCCCAGCGCAGCGCGCCTCCAGACCTCCGCGTACAGCTCTTCACACCCACACATGACACACTGCCTCCTGTTCCACTGCCATGCTGCTCTCTCTCTCTCTGCTCACTGCAGTTCTCCTTCCTGCTTCTCTCCCCACACCACACGGCCAATCAGAGCGCTCCCACCTTCCCGCTCTGCAGGGATCCTGATGGAAAGCCCAGGGTCCTAGTGCTATACATATTCCTCTCCTGGTTGCCATAGTTGCTTAGCAACCAGTGTAAAAAGGATTTTAATCCTCACAGTGCATCTGCAACTGGTTTAACTGCAGAAGGGGTACCCCAAACGCGGGTATCACATGAATCTCACCACTATCTGTGTCTTTCCTTCTCTCGAAGTATGTCCGTCTCCTCGGGCACAGTTTCTAGACTGAATCTGGTAGGAGGGGCATAGAGGGAGGAGCCAGCACACACTATTAAACTCTTATACCCCATGGTACTAATGTGCACCCCAGCATCCTCTACGGACTACGAGAAAAGGATTTACCGGTACATAATTAAAATCCTATTTTTACATTTTTGGTGTCAGGTATTGTTGTGTCACTCCATAAATTAATAGTTCATCCAATTCCTTTTTGAAAGTTGGTGTTGGATCCGAAGATAGTTTTCGGTACACTGTTGAATCTTGAAGTTGTCCCAGTACTTCCTTTCTGTAGTATTCCAAGACCAAGACCACTATGCCACCGCCTTTATTGACGGGGCTTATGATGATGTACTCATAAGATTTTAAATCATTCAGTGCTTTTCTTTCGGCCTTACTGAGGTTGTTGTGAGGTGATGGTAAAGAACGTGCATTCTCCCCCACACACTGAGACATAGTCCTAGTGAAAACCTTTATAGAATTATTGTTGGAATAAGGGTCAAATTTAGATACAGATTTAAAAGATGACTCTATTGTGTATATAGGCCCATTTCTATATGCTTACAATAATATTCTTTTAGATGCAGTTGTCTTGTAAATTTATGTACATCTACCATCCATTGAAATTCATTGCATCTAGTGGAAGGGATGAAAGACAAACCCTTGTTAAGAATACTAAGTTCCTCAGTTGTTAGCATTCTTTTTGACAAATTAAATGCTATGCTTTTCTCTTGGCTTTTTCTGTCTTTGTGACAGATCCTTTTGCACTGCCCTCCTTGTCCGTTGTTTTTCTTCTTGTACCCCAGTGTGCACGGGTACGTACACGTAAAGGGGGCTTGCCTACTGTAGTGGTGATATCACTGTCCTGGTCACTATGTGACTCTTGGCTCCCACTTCAGATGTCGCTGTTAAGAAATTTTCTTTGGTGCCATCTTGAGGATCTGTTGAACTTGATGGAATGGTTGTGTTATTGGCCCATGGGTATAACTTACCCTCATGCTAGTCCCTCTGTACAGTATTAAGTTTATCTCTTTTAAATTTCAGTAGATCACAACTATATTTGTCAATCTGTTCTCCTAATTTGGACGGACAGTTAGTTTCTAGATCCCCTTTCAAAGTGTCCAAATTGGTTTTCTCAAATATTTCAATCTCACCTCTGGTCTTTGTAAGCTCACGTCCGGCTTCCTCACTCACTAAAATGAGCAGATCTAGGCTCATTTGTTGAGGACAGCCACCCACCTTCTACAGAAGTCTGGGTTGAATTTACCAATAGTCTGGGTATTTTTTACCCTGAATCCACGGGGTATTTGTTTCCTCCTAAAGTAATCACTTAATGTGATCCCATGCAGGAGATAGTCAATTTCCTTCTTTTTAGTTTCAATAGTTGAAATTACAGTTGTTCATTGGGGATTACTCCACCTGCTCCCTCCAGAGCTTCTGTAAAGAGTATAGCTTCTGCTTCAATATCAGAGAAGCATAATGTTTCCCCAAAAAGGGAGATTGACATCTCCATAGCCACTTAATTCCAGTTGCTGTAGATCCCCTGCCATCACTCTGTGCTGTATTGCTCACCCAAGTGATAATAAACAAAGTCCCAGTGGAATTGTCCTTGAAAAAGATAGATGGGTGCTTGTCCGTGGATTACGTTTATAGCCCTCTAATCATTAAGGGCTATGTATATAGATGTATAATAAAGGGGGAGAATGTGTAGTGTGGTGTAGTAACACTATATGAGGAGATAAATTAGTATTAAGGTGGCATCACTCAGTATTGTAAAGGTATTACTGGGTAGAGGAGATAGGGGATTGCCTAGAATACTCTAGGTTGCCTCACGGGATAGCGTGAGGGAGAGGGGAGGACAGTTGACAGTGCGAGGGAGAGTGAGCCCTGAGAAGGGGAGAGTGAGAACAGAGCGGTGGACTAAGGGCAGTATGAGAGAGAGAGAGCTGGACGAGGAGGGTGTGTGACAAGATTCCCACTGATCATGGCAGAGATAGCGGGTTACGTCCAGGTATGAGGGAGCCGCCGCTGAGTACATTACCTGATCCCCAGTGGTTTCCCCCTGCCAGCACCTGTGAGAGGTAGAGCGGTGCCGCAGCTGAGTAGTCCCGCTGTGCTGACCAGACAGGGGACGGACGGGAGTGTAGAGGCTGAACAGTGCAAGAGGGAGGTAGACCTTGCGGAGAGCTACAGGATCTGGCCTGTCTGATGTGCATTGAGGCGTGGTGATAGCTAGAGCCGCCAGCCCATCACCGGGGTTGGGGTAGTGGTTGAGGGTTCGCCTTTCAGACATAGCAACCTTATAAAGGAGGCAGAGGGTATGTTGCTTACAGCCAGGGATATATTTAGAGCCAATTATTGCTGGAAAAACCCACCACCCACCTGGAGCAAACACTCCAAAATCTCCAGATATGGCGGAATTACCATCTATATAGCAGGAAAAGGAGAATCACCATTGCTGCAATCACAGCCCAGGAGAGCGGAGAGTGTGGTGTTTAAAAAATCAACTATGATCATGGCCATGTTTCATAGCTTGTACCTGCTTTCTGTACCATAAAGCACATGCTACTGCACCATTATATATATTATATACAAACCCTTTATTGTCCCATAAAAGGTTCAGTGCACTTCACTATTATAGATCATTGTTTGGATTTAAAAGGAACGGTTGTATGCTGCATTGCTGCTATACCAGTTCTGAAGATAATTGGCACAGATTGACTCTTAAATTGGCTGCCTTTTATACCATTAAGCAAATGCTACTGCACCAAACAGACTGATTTTTTGTTATATAATGCTGTCTGGATTCAAAAGGCTAGTTTGCATGCTGCTGCACTGGTTCTGGAGAAAATTAGTACAGATTATTGGGGGTCATTCCGACCTGATCGCACGCTAGCTTTTTTTTGCAGAGCTGCGATCAGGTCAAAACTTGGCAAAACTGTGCATGCGTATGTACCGCAATGCGCAGGCGCGTGGTTCAGGTACAAAGCAGATCATTGCTGGGTGATGGATTTAACAAAGAATCCATTCGCACAGCCGATCGCAAGAAGATTGAGAGGAAGAAGGCGTTTATGGGTGTCAACTGACCGTTTTCAGGGAGTGGTTGGAAAAACGCAGGCATGTCCAAGCGTTTGCAGGGCGGGTTTCTGAGGTCAATTCCGGGACCGGACAGGCTGAAGTGATCGCAGCAGCTGAGTAAGTTCAGACCTACTCAGAAATTGCACAAAACTTTTTTGTTCGCACACTTGCAAAGTGAAAATACACTCCCCCATAGGCGGTGACTATTTGATCGCAGCGCTGCAAAAAATAGCTAGCGAGCGATCAACTCGGAATGACCTCCATTGTCTCTTAAAGCAAAACCTGCATAAATTGATATAGATGTTTTTTTTATGCTGCTAATTATTGGTTCTGGAGGAAATTGGTTCAGTGTGTTTCACAGTAAATCTTGCCTAGATTGATATAATACACTGACAAGACCAAGAGGTATATATACAATATTTTTTTTAAGTGACAGTATTTTTGCTATGGTTAAGAATGGAAATATTCTGTATAAAACTATATTGGCCATATGGAGAGCGAAATGACTGCATAGGAATAGAGAGAGTTAAACCTCCTGTGAGGGGTGGACCTAACTGTGAGGAAAAGTACAGCCCATGGTAGAGAGGGGAAAGTTCAGTATATATAGGGACTGCTAGGCCAGCTTGGTCTCTCTTGCTGCTGAATTGCCTTCCCGCCCTCCCACCCTGTTTGGTAGAGGTTCTGGCACGGAGTGCCTTGGCTTTGAATTGTTAGTATGGTTTTATCGTTGGCTATTTGTTGGCGGAAAAGAACGGCAGGTTGTAGTTTGTCTTGTTAGTTGCAGTGATTTACAGTTTGGTGTGGTTTAGGTGCACTCACCTCCATTGACTTAAGGCCGCTTGACCACCCGTCCGGGGGCAGCGTCATCACCCATCAGGGTGGGTAGTCACCGTGGGGGTCTGAGTCGGGCACCTATTACCTATTTTATAGTTTGTTTTAAATTAGGATCGTTTGGAAGTTTAATGTTTTGAGGTTATCGTCAGTTGAATATAGCCGTTCTTTTTTCTGCCACCATATGCCGGCTGAATCGGCATGTTAACTAAAATTTTCATTTTACAGGTTTTCTAATGGTTAGGGTACAATAAATAGCTAACAATTTTCTGCCAAATTCAAGTCTCCGTGTCATTATTTCTTGGTATTAAAGGTACTTAATGCTTTACTTTTGAATAAGGGGTCCACACATTATCATTAGGAGGTTTATAGATAAAGTATAAGTCATCCAGCTTTTTCATATTATTTTTGCTATATTATTGGTTTCATTTTTTTTTATTGATGTGTTTTAATAAAAAATTACGTGTTTATAATCTGTAGGAGATGATGAAATAAATAGTCTCCTGCTTTTAAGCGAAACCTAGGGGGTCATTCCGAGTTGATTGCTAGTTGCCATTGTTCGCAGCGCAGCGATCAGGCTAAAAATTGGCACTTCTGCGCATGCGTATGCGGTGCAATGTGCACGCGCTATGTACTTTAACAAAAGCCGATGCAGTTTCACACAAGGTCTAGCGACGCTTTTCAGTCGCACTGCTGACCGCTGAGTGATTGACAGGAATGGGGCGTTTCTGGGAGGTAACTGACCGTTTTTTAGGGAGTGTGCTGAAAAACGCAGGCGTGTCAGATACAAACGCAGGCATGCCTGGGGAAACGCAAGCGTGGCTGGCCGAACACAGGGCGTGTTCGTGACGTCAAAACAGAAACTAAATAGTCTGAAGTTATCGCAAGCTAGGAGTAGGTCTGGAGCTGCTCAGAAATGACACAATCTTTTTTTGCAGCAGCGCTGCGATCCTTTCGTTTGCACTTCTGCTAAGCTAAGATACACTCCCAGAGGGCAGTGGCTTAGCGTTTGCACGGCTGCTAAAAGCAGTTAGCGAGCGAACAACTCGGAATGAGGGCCCTAGTCTCCAGCGCTTCCATATTTATATATTTGCTTTTGTTTAGTATCTCAAGGAGGTTGAGTAAGCCCAGAGGTGTAGCGTGTAGCCACGGCGCCTGTAGCACATGCGTGCTATGGCACCCCCCCAAGTGTGCATGTGGGGTTAAATTAAAGGGGTATCTCTCCGTGGCTGCCTCCCCCTGTATCTCCCCAAAGCTGCTTCCCCACTGTGTCTCCCCATGGCTGCCTCTGCCCCTGTGTCTCCCCATGGCTGCCTCTCCCCCTGTGTCTCCCCAAGGCTAACTCTCCCCCTGTGTCTCCCCATGGCTGCCTCTCCCCCTGTGTCTCCCCATGGCTGCCTCTCCCCCTGTGTCTCCCCATGGCTGCCTCTCCCCCTGTGTCTCCCCAAGGCTGCCTCTCCCACTGTGTCTCCCCATGGCTGCCTCTCCCCCTGTGTCTCCCCATGGCTGCCTCTCCCCCTGTGTCTCCCCAAGGCTACCTCTCCCCCTGTGTCTCCCCATGGCTGCTTCTCCCCCTGTGTCTCCCCAAGGCTAACTCTCCCCCTATGTCTCCCCATGGCTGCTTCTCCCCCTGTGTCTCCCCAAGGCTAAATCTCCCCCTGTGTCTCCCCATGGCTGCTTCTCCCCCTGTGTCTCCCCAAGGCTAACTCTCCCCCTGTGTCTCCTCATGGCTGCCTCTCCCCCTGTGTCTCCTCATGGCTGCCTCTCCCCCTGTGTCTCCCGAAGGCTACCTCTCCCACTGTGTCTCCCCATGGCTGCCTCTCCCCCTGTGTCTCCCCATGGCTGCCTCTCCCCCTGTGTCTCCCCATGGCTGCCTCTCCCACTGTGTCTCCCCATGGCTGCCTCTCCCCCTGTGTCTCCCCATGGCTGCCTCTCCCCCTGTGTCTCCCCATGGCTGCCTCTCCCCCTGTGTCTCCCCATGGCTGCCTCTCCCCCTGTGTCTCCCCATGGCTGCCTCTCCCCCTGTGTCTCCCCATGGCTGCCTCTCCCCCTGTGTCTCCCCATGGCTGCCTCTCCCCCTGTGTCTCCCCATGGCTGCCTCTCCCCCTGTGTCTCCCCATGGCTGCCTCTCCCCCTGTGTCTCCCCATGGCTGCCTCTCCCCCTGTGTCTCCCCATGGCTGCCTCTCCCCCTGTGTCACCCCAAGGCTGCCTCTCCGCCTGTGTCTCCCCATGGCTGCCTCTCCCCCTGCGTCTCCCCATGGCTGTCTCTCCCCCTGTGTCTTGTCCCCCCCCCACCTCCCCTGTGTCTCCACATGGATGCCTTTTCCCTGTGTCTTTTCATGGCTGCCCCCCCCCCCCCCCCTTGTCTCTGTATCGCTGGCTGGCTGCAATCCCCCCCTTCCGTGTCTTCCCAAGGCCTCTTCCCTTTCCAGTGTCTCTTACATCTCCTGCCCTCGTCCCGGATCAGTGCTGAGCTGCTGAGCTCCTGGTCGCTGCGGCTCCTCCTCCTCTTCAGTCACAGCGCACGGACGTCATGACATTGTGCGCTGTGCCCAGAAAAAAAATAAACTTTATTGTGCTGGTGGCGCCGGGGAGAGCATCTATCCCTCCTCCTCCCGCAGCGCAGCCACCAAACACTGTGTGACATGCCGCTGGCAGCGCAGTGTTAGCTGCTGGCTGAACTACAGCACCCTTACCAGAGGCAGGCGCCTGGAGCATGAGCTCCACCGGCGCTGCCCTCGCTACGCATCTGAATAAGCTTCCACTGGGAGCAGTGGGAAACTACGGACATTGAGTATTTGATTGGGGCCTGGTATTACAAAAACTTGTTTTCCTAGTACTGATACAGAAGATATGAAACTGTTTGAACGCTACCCCAAAGATATATTGATGTTTGGACTGTAGTAATGCTCACTAATAGATATATGATAAAATGGAGTTTTGGAAGCTGGATCTTGCACCTTGGTCACGACACTGCAGTGAAAAAAATTGGTAGGGAGAGCTTGTGGTCAGCCACAAAGGAAACCCCTGGGTCCCATCACTATATATTCTCTCTCATCTGGGTGCCGCATTTACACAAGTGGTTTAAAACGTCTCGTATTGAATTGAGATTTCAGGTGAGATACACATCTAGGTTTATATGTACAAAATTTGATTTGAATGCTGGGACTGTTTCTGTTGAGTGACAATGATAAATTGAGGCAATGTGCAACAAATTTCATATTACGGATGCTACGGACCTGTCAACACACCGATTGACAAAAGTACAGAACTAATAAAAACTGCATTTGTGTCCTGAAACACTGTGGCCGGGGCCTTCTTAACAGCAGTGTAGCCCCTTGGGCAAAGCAGTGCACTTGTGCCCCTACCCATCCTCCAGCGGTAGGGGTGGGCGGTGCTATCATCAGCAGCTTTCTTGTCTGCGGGCGGTAGGGGGTATACTATCTTATACTATCTTCGAATCAGCATGTAGGACCTGGAGCAATCATTTCTGCTAATTACTCCTTTACTGCACAGATGGTGGGAGATAGGGCGGGATGGAGAACACTTAACTGTAAAAGGGAGCATTAAGCTGAATGAAGGGGCCTCGGTACATGACTTCCAGGGTGGAAGGGGGTGTGAAGACCCGGATTCTATGATCACTCAGGTAAACAGTTTAGTAAAGTGGCAAATGCCCTTTATTGTAAATATACACACACAGTACACAATAACATTAATAATTGCAAGCCAGGATGGTGTCTTACTTACTAAGTCCCCAAAGTAGTTTAGTATTACAGATGCCTGCAATCTCCTGCTGTTACATGCTTGCCATGGTTCTGTGTCCCCTGGTCTGGGATACCAGCTCACACAGCATCCTTCCCCACAGATTCTCGCCACTGACGGCACGGCAATGCCTAGTCCAGGCATGTCCAAACTGTGGCCCTCCAGCTGTTGAGAAACTATACATCCCAGCATGCCCTGACACAGCTTTAGCATTCTCTGACAGCAAAACTGTGTCAGGGCATGCTGGGATATGTAGTTTCACAACAGCTGGAGGGCCGCAGTTTGGACATGCCTGGCCTAGTCAGTGCCTGCACTTCAGAAGCACATCCACTCTCTGACCTCTTGTGCAGATCTCTCCCCCATATTAAATAACACTCTGGCATAGACTTATTCCTGTTACCAATTAAACACATTGAACACAGTATAACCAAATAAACTACATATTCCAAATATAACAGATAAAATATAACTGTACAATATAATAATAACACAATACTATACAATATTGCCTAGCATATACTAATAACATATTGGCAATTTGTGGAGTCCATGGGTAGGACTAGGGCTAGGAAAGTAACTGTGTGTCTTTTACCACTGTGCGACACGACGCGCTGGCTGTGTCGTCACATTACCTTACCCTACTTTCTAGCCCTGTGTCCTGGGTAGCTTAAGCTTGCTGAGAGCAGTGTCGCTCTCCTGCATCAAACAGTCTGGGTTCTGTCATAACAATGACTGACTGGCTCTTGTGGGCCTGTTGGTTTTGTGTATAGCATTGTACAGCTTGTAGGGAGCCCACCAGCGTCCCATGTCCAAAGTCTGTGGCAATTGTAATGAGGCTTGTGTGGGTATTTCTTTCCCCAGTCTGGTGGGTACGTGGCCCACAGTACATAAATCAATAGAGTCTTACCAGGGTCTGGTGGAAACGTGATCAGCAGTCAATAGTTCTTGTATTTCCCCCTGGTGTCCAATCCAAATACATTAATCAAAGTCCCCTTTGTAGACAGCCGCTGGGTCGGGCTAACAGCCTGTACAACAGTGTAATTCAATAAGTCTAATAACTGCACCTGGGGACTTAATAATTCCCCTACACCCAACTGGGTAACCTCATATTTCAGATAGTCACAGTTTTCCCCCATAAACAAATTCAGGTCTCTGTTGCCCTCACTCTCCCTTCCCAACAATGTATTCCCTGGGAACCACACTTCCATCACCTCTGGTGCATCAGGACAGTGGCTTTCCTCCCCCAAACATGAACCACGGGAATGGTAATTGTCAGGGCACAATGGGGATTCCTCCATACCAGAAGTTTCTTCTGTGCTATCCTGGTTATAGTCAGTCATTTCACCTGCACACAATGCCAGTCCAAAACACATTCAGGTGCCTTAGAGTAGAGCAACATGTTTCCTTCCAGTTCCTGAGCTGAAGTTTTTTTTCACCATATCTGATACCTGTATTCTTTCTGAGTTACAGGGCAGGTACTGGCATTCAGACTGCAGCTCCTTATCGTCAAGTTCACTGAATGGGAACAGACCTCCAGAATCTTCTGGGAAAGATACAGTAGCTGGGGATACACTGGGAACTTCTTGCCCATCCTTTTCCGATAAAATAACTGGGGCAGCCATGGACATTGTTTCACAATAGGCCTCCCTCAGCCGAATATGCTTATCAGCCTGAAGTGAGACACTGTCTGCACTAGTCATGCTTATAGTTGGGACATTACCACCTATTGCTGCGCTCACATAGACCTCCACTTCCACACAGTCCTTGTAGATCTCTTCGCAGCTGGTTATTAGATCCCCATCTTCCACCTCTGCAAATGGGAAGGCATAGTGCATCTCCTCCTGGGCTGTCTGAATGACAGACCCCACTTCCTTCTCATTTTCAGTACCCTCCCCCAGTATAGCACATGGGCCCACTAAAAGCCCAGCAGATCCACAACTCATCCGTTGCTCGGCTATTCGTTGTATAGGGTAGTGCAGGGTTGCATTCTGTGGAGGGAGTTGAAAGTCTGTGTTGCCCGGCGACAGCCCCAAAACATGACAGATCTAGAGAAGATCTGCATGGAAGAGTGGGCCAAAATACGTGCTACAGTGTGTGCAAACCTGGTCAAGAACTACAGGAAACGTTTGACCTCTGTAATTGCCAACCGAGGTTATATTACAAAGTATTGAGTTAAACTTTTTGATTGTCCAAATATTTATTTTCCGCAAGAATATACAAATAAATTATTTAAAAATCATACAATGTGGTTTCCTGTTTTTCTTTTCTTTTAGATACTGGGGTATATTTACTAAGGTCCCGATTTTGACCGAGATGCCGTTTTTTCATCAAAGTGTCATCTCGGTAATTTACTAAACTCAAATCACGGCAGTGATGAGGGCATTCGTAATTTTTGGGTAGTCCATGAAAATAATTACGAATGAATACACCATCGGTCAAAACGCGGCTGTTTAAGTATGAATCTCGGTCATTTACTAAGAAGTGCAAAGCAAAAAAAAATAAAACACTGCCGTGAAAAATTACAACTCGTAAAAAAGTGCTAAAAAAAAAACAGACCTGCTTTTTTAATCCGTGATTGTATAGGCATGCAGGGATCCATGAGATCCGTGCATGTATATCAGTGGGAAGGGGTGGGAAAGTGGTTATTTTCTTTAAAAAAATTGCGTGGGGTCCCCCCTCCTAAGCATAACCAGCCTCGGGCTCTTTGAGCCGATCCTGGTTGCAGAAATATGGGGAAAAAATTGACAGGGGTTCCCCCATATTTAAGCAACCAGCATCGGGCTCTGCGCCTGGTCCTGGTTCCAAAAATACGGGGGACAAAAAGAGTAGGGGTCCCCCGTATTTTTAAAACCAGCACCGGGCTCCACTAGCTGGGAACTTTCTGCCCTGCGGTTGACCGAAAGTGACCTCACCGCTGAGCAGAAAGTTCCCACCATTGGTTACAATGGAGCGCATAGGCGCTACATTGTAACACTGCCGCGTGCTGCCTGTCAGTCAGTACAGGAGCACACAGCCGATCAGGAGGGTGCTACAACGTGGCGCTCCCTGATTGACTTCTGTCTAAGTGGGTTTCTTCAGCCAGAGTGGGTTTCTGGCAGTCGGGGAAAGGGGACCCATGTGCAAACATGGGTCCCCTTTCAGTGCGTGGCTCGGGTGTCCGTTTTTTTATTTTATTCAAGTACGTGGATTACAAATGGATGCTACGAGGAGCCTGGGACCCTGGAGCTGGTGAATATAATTTATTCAACAGGTACCCCTTGGATTCTACTGGAGAAGAGGACCGACCTGCGTGGGGCCATAGGTAAGTATGTTTGTATGTTTGTGTGGATGTATGTAATAAATCTTTACTTTCAAGGTGTGTGTGTCTTGTCTTTTTTTGGGTATTTTTTTAGTAGTAGTACTACAGGTACCAGCGGGCCCGTTTTTTCGCCGCATGCTGGTACTTGTGGTTCTCCAAGTACCAGCATGCGGGGGAGGCTTGCTGGGCCTTGTAGTACTGCTACTAAAAACAATATCTTCATTTTCACAAAAGGCTATCAGCCCCCCATCCGCAGCCAATTGGATGGGGGGGACAGCCTCGGGCTTCACCCCTGGCCCTTGGGTGGCTTGGGGGGGGGGGACCCCTTGATTGAATGGGTCCCCACTCCCCCAGGGTACCCCGGCAAGGGGTGACTAGTTGGATTTTTGATGCCACGGCCGCAGGGCACTATATAAAAGTGACCCCCGGCTGTGGCATTATCTGTCCAGCTAGTGGAGCCCGGTGCTGGTTTTAAAAATACGGGGGACCCCTACTCTTTTTGTCCCCCGTATTTTTGGAACCAGGACCAGGCGCAGAGCCCGATGCTGGTTGCTTAAATATGGGGGAACCCCTGTCAATTTTTTCCCCATATTTCTGCAACCAGGATCGGCTCAAAGAGCCCGAGGCTGGTTATGCTTAGGAGGGGGGACCCCACGCAATTTTTTTTAAAGTTTTACAGTGTTTATTTAAAAAAAAAAAAAAAATGAACCCCAGCACGGATCACACAGATCCGGTCGAGATTCATTTTGAAAAAGTCGGCAGTGTTTTGCTAATCACTGCCGTAAAAAACAGAAAAAAACCACGAATGACATCGACATCGGAAAACCCGAAAAGGCAAAATACGGCAGCTTAGTAAATTAGTCGTAATCAATTCAAAAAGTTGCAATTTTACACTGTCGATGTCATTTGTGATTGATCTTTGACCTTTTTCGGAAAAATACGAATTTTAGTAAATATACCCCACTGTCTCTCACAGTTGAAGTGTACATATGATGGAAATTACAGACCTCTCTCATCTTTTTAAGTGGGTCAACTTGCACAATCGGTGGCTGTCCAAATACTTTTTCTCTTACGTCCTAGAGGATGCTGGGGACTCCGTAAGGACCATGGGGTATAGACGGGCTCCGCAGGAGACATGGGCACTATAAAGAACTTTAGAATGGGTGTGCACTGGCTCCTCCCTCTATGCCCCTCCTCCAGACCTCAGTTAGATCCTGTGCTCAGAGGAGATTGGGTGCACTACAGGGGAGCTCTCCTGAGTTTCTCTGATAAAGAATTTTGTTAGGTTTTTTATTTTCAGGGAGCACTGCTGGCAACAGGCTCCCTGCATCGTGGGACTGAGGAGAGAGAAGCAGACCTACTTAAGTGATAGGCTCTGCTTCTTAGGCTACTGGACACCATTAGCTCCAGAGGGAGTCGGAACGCAGGTCTCCCCTTGCTGTTCATCCCGGAGCCGCGCCGCCGTCCTCCTCGCAGAGCCGGAAGATAGAAGCCGGGTGAGTATAAGATGAAAAGAAGACTTCAAGGCGGCAGAAGACTTCAGATCTTCACTGAGGTAAATTGCTCCCACACACTACACACACTAGCGGGCACTGATGGGTGTAGGGCACAGGGGGGGCGCCCTGGGCAGCAATAAACCTCTATATCTGGCATTATTAGGTTGGACATTGCAGAGGCAGTATTTATTTGAATCCCCCGCCAGTTTGAGATACTTTGAGCGGGACCAAAGCCCGCCGCTGGAGGGGGCGGAGCTTGGTCCCTCAGCACTAACCAGCGCCATTTTATCCACAGAGATCTGCAGAGAAGCTGGCTCCCCGGTCTCTCCCCTGCTGAACGCGGTGACACAGGGCTGAAAAGAGGAGGGGGGGGCACTTGTAAGGCGCAGTGAGTGTATTAACAAAGTAATTAATATAAAAGCGCTATTATCTGGGAGTTAAATTTCCAGTGTCGATTGGCGCTGGGTGTGTGCTGGCATACTCTCTCTCTGTCTCTCCAAAGGGCCTTTTTGGGGAACCTACTCCTTATAACTATATCCCTGTGTGTGGGGGGGTGACGGTACGAGTGTGTCGGCATGTCTGATGCGGAAGGCTCAGCTAAGGAGGAGGTGGAGCAGATGATTGTGGTGTCTCCGTCGGCAACGCTGACTCATGATTGGATGGATATGTGGAATGTTTTAAATGCAAATGTGACCTTATTACATAAGAGGCTGGACAAAGCAGAGTCCAGGGAAAAGGCAGAGGGTCAATCACAGGGCCCCTCTTGGTCTCAAAAACGTCCCCATCACAAATTGCAGACACTGATACCGACACGGATTCTGACTCCAGTGTTGACTACGATGATGAGAGGTTACACCCAAGGGTGGCCAAAAGTATTCATTATATGATTATTGCGATAAAAGAGGTTTTGCATATCACAGATGACCCCTCTGTCCCTGACACGAGGGTGTGCATGTATAAAGGAAAAGAAACCTGAGGTAACCTTTCCCCCATCTCATGAGCTTAACAAGTTATTTGAAAAAGCTTGGGAAACTCCAGATAAAAGACTGCAGATTCCCAAAAGGATTCTTATGGCATATCCTTTCTCTGCACAGGACAGGGTACGTTGGGAATCCTCACCCAGGGTGGACAAGGCTTTAACGCACCTGTCCAAGAAGGTGGCGCTACCGTCTCCGAACACGGCAGCCCTCAAGGATCCTGCTGATCGCAGGCAGTAGACTACTTTAAAATCTATTTATGCGCATACGGGTGCTTTACTCAGACCGGCAATAGCATCGGCATGGGTGTGTAGTGCGGTTGCAGCTTGGACAGATACCTTGTCAGCTGAACTTGATACCCTAGATAGGGATACCATTTTATTGACCTTAGGCCACATTAAAGATGCAGTCCTATATATGAGGGACGCTCAAAGAGACGTTGGGCTGCTGGGTTCGAGAGCCAACGCAATGGCGATTTCTGCTAGGCGAGCCCTGTGGACCTGCCAATGGACGGGGGATGCCGACTCAAAGAAGCATATGGAAGTTTTGCCATACAAAGGTGAAGTTTTATTTGGGGAAGGTCTCGCGGACCTGGTTGCCACAGCTACCGCGGGTAAATCTACTTTTTTGCCGTTTGTTCCCCCACAGAAAAAGAGAAATCCACAATATCAGATGCAGTCCTTTCGGTCGCATAAGTCCAGAAGAGGTCGGGGTTCATCCTTCCTCGCCAGAGGTAAGGGTAGATGGAAGAGAACACCTGCTTCGGCTAGTTCCCAGGAGCAGAAGGCCTCCCCGACTTCTACTAAATCCACCGCATGACGCTGGGACTCCACTGAGGGAGTCTGCACCGGTGGGGGCACGTCTTCGACTCTTCAGCCAGGTCTGGGTTCGGTCAGACGTGGATCCTTGGGTGATGGATATTGTATCCCAAGGCTACAAACTGGAATTCGAAGAGGTGCCCCCTCGCCGATTTTTCAAGTCGGCCTTGCCAGCTCCTTCCCCAGCGAGGGAAGTAGTGTTAGCTGCAATTCAAAAGCTTTGTCAACAGCAAGTGATTGTCAAGGTTCCCCTGGTCCAACAGGGAAAAGGGTACTATTCGACCCTGTTCGTGGTCCCGAAGCCGGATGGCTCGGTCAGACCCATTTTAAATCTAAAATCCCTAAACCTGTACTTGAAAAAGTTCATATTCAAGATGGAATCGCTCCGGGCTGTGATCTCCAGTCTGGAAGGGGGGAAGTTTATGGTGTCACTCGACATAAAGGATGCATACCTTCATGTCCCCATATATCCTCCTCATCAGGCGTACCTGAGATTTGCTGTACACGACTGTCATTACCGTTTGGGCTTTCCACGGCCCCGAGGATTTTCACCAAGGTAATGGCGGAAATGATGGTGCTCCTGCGCAGGCAAGGAGTCACAATTATTCCATACTTGGACGATCTCCTGATAAAAGCGAGATTGAGAGATCAGTTACTGAAAAGCGTATCGCTCTCCCTGAGAGTGCTACAGCAACACGGCTGGATTCTGAATCTACCAAAGTCACAGTTGATTCCGACGACTCGACTGTCATTTTTGGGCATGGTTCTGGACACGGAAAAGAGGAGGGTTTTTCTCCCAACGGAAAAAGCCCAAGAACTCCAGAACATGGTCAGGGACCTGCTAAAACCAAAAAGAGTGTCAGTTCATCAATGCACTCGAGTACTGGGAAAGATGGTGGCGGCCTACGAGGCCATCCCGTTCGGCAGGTTCCATGCGAGGACGTTTCAGTGGGACCTTCTGGACAAGTGGTCAGGGTCCCATCTACAAATACATCAGAAAATAAGCCTGTCCCCCAGGGCCAGGGTGTCTCTCCTGTGGTGGCTGCAAAGTGCTCACCTTCTAGAGGGTCGCAGGTTCGGCATTCAAGACTGGGTTCTGGTGACCACGGACGCGAGCCTCCGAGGATGGGGAGCAGTCAAACAAGGAAGACATTTTCAGGGGCTATGGTCAAGCCAGGAGGCTTGTCTACACATCAACGTACTGGAATTGAGGGCCATATACAACGGCCTTCGACAAGCGGAGACTCTTCTTCACGACCTACCGGTTCTGATTCAATCGGACAATGTCACAGCCGTAGCTCATGTGAACCGCCAAGGCGGGACAAGGAGCAGAGTGGCAATGGCGGAAGCAACCAGGATTCTTTGCTGGGCGGAAAATCACATAAGCGCTCTGTCAGCAGTCTTCATTCCGTGAGTGGACTACTGGGAAGCAGACTTCCTCAGCAGACACGATCTCCATCCAGGAGAGTGGGGACTTCATCAAGAAGTTTTTACAGAGATAACAAGTCTTTGGGGAATTCCTCACATAGACATGATGGCGTCACGCCTCAACAAGAAGCTTCGGAGGTATTGTGCCAGGTCAAGAGACCCTCAGGCTGTAGCGGTGGACGCCCTGGTGACACCTTGGGTGTTTCAGTCGGTCTATGTGTTCCCCCCTCTTCCTCTCATCTCAAAAGTATTGAGAATCATAAGACAAAAAAGAGTGAAAGCAAAACTCATTGTTCCAGATTGGCCTCGAAGGGCCTGGTATTCAGATCTTCAGGAGATGCTCACAGAAGATCCATGGCCTCTTCCTCTCAGGGAGGACCTGTTACAACAGGGGCCCTGCATGTTCCAAGACTTACCGCGGTTACGTTTAACGGCATGGTGGTTGAACACCGAATCCTGGCTGAGAAAGGTATTCCGGAGGAAGTCATCCCTACTCTGATAAAGGCTAGGAAGGCGGTGACGGCAAAACATTATCACCGTATCTGGAGAAAGTATGTTTCTTGGTGTGAAGCCAAGAATGCTCCTACGGAAGATTTCCATTTGGGCCGTTTTCTCCACTTTCTACAGACAGGAGTGGATATGGGCCTAAAATTAGGCTCCATTAAGGTACAGATTTCGGCCCTGTCTATTTTCTTTCAGAAACAATTGGCTTCTCTCCCAGAAGTCCAGACTTTTGTAAAGGGAGTGCTGCACATCCAGCCTTCTTTTGTGCCTCCAGTGGCACCTTGGGACCTTAATGTGGTGTTACGCTTCCTGAAGTTTCGCTGGTTTGAACCTCTACAAACAGTTGAATTGAAGTTTCTCACTTGGAAGGTGGTCATGTTGTTGGACTTGGCATCTGCAAGGCGGGTGTCAGAATTGGCGGCCTTGTTTCACAAGAGCCCCTATTTGACTTTCCATGTGGATAGAGCAGAGTTTTGCCTAAGGTGGTTTCTTCATATGAACCAACCTATTGTGGTGCCTGTGGCTACGGGTGACTTGGAGGATTCCAAGTCCCTGGATGTAGTCAGGGCCTTAAAAATCTATGTAGCCAGGACGGCTCGGGTTAGGAAAACAGAAGCACTGTTTGTCCCGTATGCAGCCAACAAAGTTGGTGCTCCTGCTTCGAAGCAGACTATTGCTCGCTGGATCTGTAACACGATTCAGCAGGCTCATTCTACGGCAGGATTGCCATTAGCATGTTCGGTAAAGGCCCATTCCACTAGGAAGGTAGCCTCTTCTTGGGCGGCTGCCCGAGGCGTCTCGGATTTACAGCTTTGTCGAGCAGCTACCTGGTCAGGATCAAACACTTTTGCAAAGTTCTATAAGTTTGATACCCTGGCTGATGAGGACCTTGCGTTTGCTCAGTCGGTGCTGCAGAGTAGTCCGCACTCTCCCGCCTGGTCTGGAGCTTTGGTATAAACCCAATGGTCCTTACTGAGTCCCCAGCATCCTCTAGGACATAAGAGAAAATAAGATTTTAAACCTACCGGTAAATCTTTTTCTCCTAGTCCGTTGAGGATGCTGGGCGCCCATCCCAGTGCGGACAAAATCTGCAAGGCTTGTATATAGTTGTTGCTTACATAAGGGTTATGTTACAGTTGAGATCAGTCTTTCGCTGATACTGTTTTGTTCATACTGTTAACTGGTTACGCATAGTCCAGGTTATATGGTGTGGATGGTGTGGGCTGGTATGAATCTTGCCCTTAGATTAACAAAATCCTTTCCTCGTATTGTCCGTCTCCTCTGGGCACAGTTTCTCTAACTGAGGTCTGGAGGAGGTGCGTAGAGGGAGGAGCCAGTACACACCCATTCTAAAGTTCTAATTAGTGCCCATGTCTCCTGTGGAGCCCGTCTATACCCCATGGTCCTTACGGAGTCCCCAGCATCCTCTACGGACTAGGAGAAAAAGATTTACTGGTAGGTTTAAAATCTTATTTTTGCCCCACTGTATATATTATATATATATATATATATATATATATATATATATATATATATATATATAAAATTACTACAAAGGCAAGTGGCAGGTTTCACTGTAAAAACAATTGGAGTAATTCACTGTAAAAAAATTTTTTTATTGTTTAAAAAAAAAAACATTCAAAAGTGGGCAGACACTACAATGTCCGCTTACTCCTGTCACATCACAAGTTATCATTATTATCAACAGTTTCTCACATAGCGCAGCATATTCCAGCATATATGCGCTTTACAATTGTAAACAGTTGATAGAACAAAACTAGGTAATAACAGACAGACATAAAGGCCTGGAAGGCTTATATCTCTGGTTCGGGTGTAGTAGAGAGAGGAGCATGCTGTCCTTGACGATAGCTTCAGATATTCCCTGCAGCAGGGAAGATCAGAAGCTCCAAACAAATGACCAGCGGGACCACGCATCGTGATCGGTATCGTTCACAGACACTGAACAATCTGCACTATTACATACCTCGCAACTATCCCGCACGTGCACAGCGTCTATTTCAGTGAGGCAGGGGAACTGGGGGCATGGGCAGCAGCTCACAGAGCCCTGGCCGTGCCCCCACTATGATGAAAATTGGAGGCGTGGCTCGTGATCGCGTCACCCATGCGAAGCCATGTCCCCTTTCCATTAGGCCACGCCCTCCTTACAAGATCTGAATGTTGGGAGGTATGCTATTATGAACGATTTGTAGCTCCGATACGTCGGAAATGACCAAATCGCTCATAATATTGTCTGGTGTATAGGCACCTTAAATCAGACAGAACCCAAGATATCTGGCTGGGAAGAGCGGTTAACAGGCCCGGATGGGGGCCACTGCTTTGAAGTTAGATATCTCTGGTTCCCCAGGGACGATTTTCAAAAATCTAGTACCCCTGGAAAAAGGAGTCCCTCAGCTATCAGTCTAGGGCCCTTATACACCTAGGGCCCATGGGCAATTGCCTATTGAGCACATATGGAAAGACAGCACTGACTGTGGTGTCAGTCACACCAAACAGTCCCCCTCGGCGCGCCAGGTCCTGGATGACTCGGCCGCATCGAATATCTGTTTTGCTAAAAATGTGCATCTTATTCGATCAAATAAAACAACTTCACAACAAAGTACTTTGCTAGATCACACTGATCGATTTGCCAATGATGAGTCCCACTGTCCGCTGGGAGGATGGAGGGGAATAAAACCATAATAAATTTATGTTCCCCACTGGTCCAGTGATTCCTGAAGGCAAAAGAGCAGAATCTCCCCTTTCAAATTATATGTCCCCTGAGTGGTTATCGTCTTATAGAAACCAGATAAACAGTACACAAAAAATAAATGTTTCCAAACATGTTGGATTAGGGTGGCCAATCCCGGGATCGGCGGGAACCTGGGATTTAGGCCAAATATTGTCCGGGATTCAATCCCGGGATTGGAAGCTCCAATCCTGGGGATTGGGGGATCAGACTGGCCTTTGTGTTTCTTACTGCCGGGCAGCATTGAGCATCCTCAGGACGCTCAATGCTGCCCGGCACCCTCCTCCCAGCTCCCCCTGCATAGCGTGACACGCCGCTGAACCCAAAGCAGAGCCGCCTGTCACCTGCCGCCGAGCCTGAAGGAAGTTTCCCACCCACATGCCCCCGCAGTATGGTGAGTTATATGTGCAGTGCAGTGCGGTGCGGTGCGGGGTGGGGGGGGGGACGGGCGGACAAACAGCAAAAAAGCCAATCCCGGCCACCCTATGTGGGATATCTAAAGCCTAGATCTTCCCAATATTGTTTGGAATAAAATAAAAAAAGTGGTTACCTCATGATTTAACACGGCTATCCAGATTTGTAAAATGGTAGTCCTTTATGGGCAGCAATATTATATCTGCAAATAATGATTGCTTCAATGGGGATGATGAACATTTGCAAAAAAAAAGCAATTAATGCAAAGAAGGCACAAGCTTTTACAAAGGTAAGAGCCCAATATTAAGGTAGCCAGTGCTTTCAGATAACTGTAAGATTAGCACCTTGGTACACAGTAATTGTGTGTTAAATATACAGTACAAGGGGTGTGCATTAGTAGTCATGTTATCAATACTAATAATTACTTTTGTATGAACACATATACAACATACATATAATGCAATTTGGAGTCTATACAGGTTTTTTATGAGACACGAGAAACAAAAATGTGTCTAGCATCCTTGCATAGTATTCAACATATAATTATGTTTGGGCTAATTCAAAATAACTATGACATGAAGATAAATATGTGGTTGCACATTCAAGTCTGCTAATTAATGGAGACACTACAGAGGAATTTTAATAAAGGCGAAATCCCAGATGAAACACAATTGTCAGTGTATATCCTCGCTAATACAAATATGTGTACATCTAACAAAAATGTTTTATTATTTTCTTAATAATGAAATGTATGGCTACTAACCTTGTCACTGATCTCCTTTATTTGCAAGTGCTTACACTAACATCTCTGCTTTAAATCCTGACATGCACACTCGCCTCTCATGTAAGGAGGCTGACTTGTGACAAAATGCTGGTTTGTAAACCAAACGCAGTTGCCCATTAATAGGCTACAAAAACTGCAGCTAGGACAAAGAAAATTAAGATGCGGCTAAAAATGGGTGATCCAGCTCTAGAATTTGTGAGTTGATCCTGTTTTATAGAATTAAAAAATATTTGTAACATATGATATGACTTATTTTGCCATACACTGTCCAGAAAGCTCCTGCCTGATTTCAAAGTTTATTCCAAACCAATCAGCATAGGGAATGTTTTTCTAATGGATATTTTTGACCCATCTAGAAAGCTGGTACAGTAGCTGCAGCTTACATCCCCCTCCTTACTCTCAGTTTCACTAAGATTACATGTAAGAGCAGCTGGGAGCCTCTTACAGCATTTCTTGAACAAAGTCAGATCCTATCCTCTTCACTGGTTGATACTATTAAGGCCAGGGCATCAATCCCCCCTTCAACAGTTTTAGGGAAGTTTATGGAACTCCTTAGGAATTTGACAACCAGTGCCAGGGGGGTCAGGTGACATTTATCAACGTCTCCCAGGAGTGGAGAGTCTGTCTTTATAGAGGCAAGCAGAACCTTCAAGAGGGAGTTTGTGCCTGGACCCAAGAAGAGGGTGACACAACCATGCCTGAACCAGCAAAACCGGGTAGGATTGTCTCTCCCATGTGCTGACTGATTCAGGTTTAGTTTAGTAGGAGAGAGAATATTTTTTAAGGATTAATACTATTTATTAGTCAATAAGGTGAAAAAATGAAACAAATGGAAAGCATCTGTGCTTATTAAGAGCAAAGTTAAATATTTACATTAATATACATTATATATGTATGGGAATATATACAGTATATGTTGGTAGTTCATTAATTATCAAAGATTCAAATCTGCAAGATCTTCCTTGCATTGTCACTCAGAAAGAAATAGTTCCAGCCTGTGCAGTATCCTCACATCTATGTATCTTAGCAATGCATTGCCCAACACTTTCTTACACATACTATTGCAACTTTTATAACCACATAATATAATTTTGTTTATTTTCAATGGAATTTAAAATAGACATTGGGCAAAATAGTGGTAATTTCTTCCATAATGATTTCACAAATCAGTTTGCGGTCACCCTATTTTGCTAAACATGTATCATCCACTTGTCTTAATTTACTCTTCTATATGATAAGGCATTTAATGCATACAACACAAACACACAGTAACAAATGAGCTAAAGTTCCAACGTGACAGCTGCAGCATGTTAGCATGGGACATATAGAATTACTCCAACATTACAGTTTCTTTATATCAAAAACTTCAGTAAAATTGAGTTGATGTCTCTTTGACTAAATCCAGAACATAAATTTAGATCTTTTAAACTCCCTGCAAGATATTGACACAACTATGTGCAGAATTTTCTGTAGATCACGTATGTACCTATTATAATAATAAACAGGAAAGATGAAAGTGGTCAGAAATTTCAATAGTTGTTTCATTATGTTTATATTGCTATACCTGACAGCATTACAGTTATGTTATACATAATTAATGAAAAATTTGCTCTTTTTGTAGCTGAAAATGTAAGATTTCCTTTTCCCACCTATTTTTCTATAGCTCATATTTTTACTTTAAATAAATAAAGCACTATCTTGGGAATTTCATTGCTATAAGAAACAGTGTACCTCTATGAGTGCATTGATATATATACTTTGTGCTGATAGGTTTTTGTACTTTTAACAGCTCAAAAAGGGACTAAAAAATTTGATTTTTTTTTTAACAAGCAATCTATCATTTGTAATACTGTAGTAACTTGTCTATTGTGACAATATTTGAATTGTATACATCAATTTTAAAAATTATATGCTTATAAAAAAAAAAAGAACAGTCAGTATTTTGCTCATCTTTGGTAGCGATGGGTGTCCTGAGCATCTCTGACTACTGACTGGGAATTACAACTACTGGAGGGCATACAGTATCACTACACCTGTCCTGCAGACTATTATGAATATTAATTAGCCACATCTAGGAAAACATCCTATCTGTCATTTCCTGATCTATCTAAAGAATAATTGTAAGTATCATATCAACATATCCACACTACTTACATAAACAATTAATTGCACCTACCTTTGCATTTATGCTTTCAAAACTAAAAATAAACCAAGATCTTGGTATTATCCTATTAATAAGATACCTTATAGAGTTTCACATGAGTGCTAGTTGTGTAGCACAAATGCAGTGAGTCTGGTAGTGATGGTTAATGAGTTATTGGAGGCAACTCAACTCTCTTTTTTCCAATAAAGCAGGATGCAATAGCTAAAATGAAATTTGTTAGGGCAGGGTTTCCAAACCCATTCCTCAAGGCACCATAACAGTCCAGGTTTTAAGGAAATCAATGCTTGTGCACTGACTGACATACTAATTAAATAGTTAGTGGAGCCTAAGATTTCCAGAGAATGGCAATAGTCTTAAGGGCATAATGTACATGTACCAGTAAGTAATAAAAGAATATTGTATGACGGCACTAGTGCCCCTCCCTCCCTCCCCATTCTTATATAGCATCTACTGTATGTAAATTATATTCTGTGTGAAATAAAGTTATTATCTTATGTCCAAGATCATGGGGTACTGACATGACTCCACTATATGTACAGTAAGAAAGTTACAGACCATGGGGTGCTTTGTGACCCCACTATATGTATGGTAAGAAAGTTACAGACTCTATAATGTACAAGACGCACCTATCAGAGCATTCCTCTCAAATTAAGGCCCCCATTTATCAAGTCTTGTAGAGTGATAAATTGCACGGTGATAAAGTACCAACCAATAAGCTCGTAACTGTCATTTTTTAAACTCAGCCTGTGAGATGTCAGTTAGGAGCTGATTGGCTGGTACTTTATCTGCATGCTATTTATCACTCTCCAAGGCATGATAAATAGGGGCCTAAGTGTGATCAGAGTATAGCTGTAAATGGACTAGTTAAACTGTGGAGCTAATGGTTGTGTCTATAAATGTAATTCTGGCTTCTTTCCAGTGGTACTCAGAAACTGTCCAACAGCCACTTCAAGCAGAGAAGTGAGCAGTTCTGGTAGCAGGTACTTCAAAGTGTATCTAAAAGACATTACATACTCTCTGTCTCCAGAAGGACAGTTGGCTCCAGATGACTTGGCAGATAATCTATCTATTGACAAATATCCAAATTGGGCCCTAACCACCTAACTAAAAAAGGAAATACCTAGGAGGCAGTGCTTATGGTGAGGTTTAAACCAATAAATCAATGAAGAGATATATAAAATCTTGGAGAGAGATAAAGTGGAAAGAGATAAAGTACAACCAATCAGCTTCTGTCATTTTTCTTACACGGCCTATAAAATGACAGTTAGAAGCAGATTGGTTGGTACTTTATTTCTTTCGAGATTTGATAAATCTCTCAAGGAATGTAGAAATAGGTGCACAATATACTTCATACCAACTTTAGCCCAGTAAACAAAATAGTAATCTTTCGTCACATTGGTTAAAAAATGAAAACCCTTTTAGAAGATGGACAACTTACTCCTGACTGAGTCGCAATGTGAATAACACACCAAGCCTGATCACAAGCAACTTATTAGAGTGGCTTCCTTCTGTGTAGCGCATGATATAGCCAATCTGATTTGTTGTTTAGGCATAGACTGCACTAAGAGTAGAAATTAATTTACTTTATGAATGTACTTTATGAATTTACTTTAGAACTTCCCCTGTCTATCTTCACATAGAAAGCTAATTCCACAGGCAGACTAATCGATTAGCATTTAACATGTATGGCCTCTAATGAACTGAGCTGAGACCAACAGTCGATAAATAGGTATCCAGCTGTATAATTATTATTATTATTATTATTATTATTATAGAGAACCGCTTCTAATTGGGTTATAGGTAAAATGCCTTAGTTTAAGATCAGAATTAGAAGTTAATTAATACTTAAACTGTCAAAATTGATATCTTTTATTAGAATTGCGCTGATACATTATGCAGCAGTGATATTAGGTGATTCGCGATGCAAACAAATTACAGTGCACATACCATGACTACATCAGAAGGTAAAGATGGCCCTACCCAAGTGAAATAGGTCATTACTAATTTGTTATGTGAAATGTTAGACTATTGTCACAGGCCACCGGGTGGTGAAGTGGTGGTGTTTCGTACCTTAATTTCCCCTGATGATGTCCGTCCCAGTCTTCTTAGACTCTGCTTTCTTGTCACCTCTGGACACCCGGCAGAAGGATGAGGACCCCCGAACAGACCCTAGACAAACAAGTCACCACACGTCAGGACGGTGACATAAAGATTTATTATTCCAGAATAAACTAGTCACCGCTGTAAATTAAACTTTGGTTAAAGTTTCAATATGAGTACAAGTTACCATTCACAAACAATTACGTATCCTATAACTGATGAGCTGACAGAATATGCATAACATGAAACTGCAGTAAGGATTACAACACAAGTAAGTTTATAAAGCACTGTACAATAGACTACCGTTCACTGTAAAGCTAAAAAAATGTTCCTCAGAATTGTTCCTAATATCCACCAGGTGACAGTCTGTGCACCCCTCTGGCTGTGTCCTGGTACTAATACCCAGCTACCAAGGAGTTAGTGGTGCATAGCGAACAGTAAGCAAGAAGTAGTAATAAGTCATACAGTTTGATTGTAAAGGCAGAGGTTGGCCTGCCAGCAGAGATGAAATGGTGGTTAAACCAGAGATGATGCAAATCAGTTACTTGATAAACAGCTTACATGCAAAAGGAGAGTAATGGGTGGTGGTTGAAAGCAGCAGTCAATGGCAGAAACGCTTGGTTAAGCAGGAACAGTGTATGCATCGGTAGCCCTTGCCCTCCATGTCAGCTCCTGCTGACATCAATAAAAGTTAATGGATAGTTAACCTATGCAGTGCTGCGTTGCAAGACATCAATATGCATGGGCCCGTGCTGCCGTGGGGCACCACAGGATAGTGTGGTGCCACACTATAGTATAGGAGGTGAACACAGGGCTACACTTATTTTATTATTACACAAAGTAATGGCCTGTACTAATGGAGACCCCTACCAGCTAATCCTTAAATCTGCTCTATCTCACAACTGTCAGAAAATGAGGCCATTCTAACTATTCAAGCTGCTAGGATGCGTTCTATATTGCTGCAAATTGGATAGTGCTCGTGCACTATTATTTTCATATATACAGAACAATATGAGTTTAAGGGGGGAATTCAATTAAAGGAGAATAAAAATCGAGATAAAAAAAATGGATGGTTTTTGCAATGTTTCTCAATGTTTATCCTGCCGCGGTTTGGCAGGAGATTTTCCCATCGCTTGTACAATTCCATCACTGATCCCACTGTGAAAATGATACAACAATGATCTTGATGTATAGCTGGATATATTGTGCAGAGTGCTAAGAATTACATTGTTGTGTCAGTAATTAGAAAGCTTATATGTTATGCCATTTCTCATCTCATGACAAACTTGTGATGAGAGTAAAGGTCAGTAGGAAGTAATAAGCTCCCTATAAATCCTTTAAACACTTTAAGTGACACAAGTTGGTAGATCTACAGTACTGTATGGTGGCTTCTTGTGACTGTGACTTAACCATGATCATTTCAGCAACTTAGCATGCTAATGGATATAGGTTTGCAAACTATGGTCTGGTAACTACCCAAAGCCTATTATAGCCTGGTAATACTGTTCAGTATGCAACTAATGTAAGTTAATAAGATCATTATGGAGAACAAAACTGTACATCTATAAACAGTGCTGAGTTTAGAAAATAAAAGTACTTGGGTTACTGGAAAAGACCCATGGCCTTGTGGGAAATGATGGGACTGTTGAAATAGGAACCTTGTATAATGCAAAACTATCGCAAACCAATCCATGAAGTTGTGACTCTTGGGTGTCTTGGAGTATTCTGTTTACCCATCATCTTCATTAATTACCAGTTACAGTTTTAATAAAATTTTGTCCAATGGCCGTTTTTTTTTTTACCATGAACCCTGAAATGTGTAGAGCACTTTGCCTTAGTTTAATGGAAATGGTTTTGTGCTGTTATCCTCTGCCATCTTAGAAGTGTGTTGAAGTCTATTAATAAAAGGTTTATTGAGGTAGCATTCAAATCTGGATGTGCAATAGTTGGTATGTAAGACTTGTTCCTAAATCCCCCTGCTGACAAGTGTAACTCTGCCATGCTTTGTCCATCTATAACTCTACCACTTTTTAGCAGCCTCTAGTTAATGCAACGTTTTATGTAATGTAAATTGTATATTCTAATGTGACACACAGAAGTAACATGTAATTTAGTCTTGACATCGATCATTGTCATAATCAATTTAAAACTATTTATTTATTAACAGTTTCTTATATAGCGCAGCAAATTCCGTTGCGCTTTACATTTTGAAATAACAATAACAAACTGGGAGATAGCAAATAGTCATAGAGGTAGTAAGGCCCTGCTCGCAAGCTTACAATCTATAGGGAAATAGGCATGTGTACACAAGGAAAGGTGCTATCTATTGCATAGAATAAGAAGACATGTGAGGATATGTGTGGACTGTACAATCAATTAATCAATTTAAAACGAAAATTAAGCTATACAAAACATTGTTTTAGCAGAAATACAGAAAGTGTAAATCAACAAGGATTGTCTCAAATTGCTAGTAAGTTGGTCATGAACTAGTTGGTAGGGACACTTGTGCAGATAAATAAACATTATTGATCTGTATTTGTCATTTGTAAAGTACCTCCATCGTCTTAAATAGGAACAGAGGTGTCACTCTAAGTAGATCCAATGCAGCTGCAGCGGGGGCGTGACTTCATGGGAATGGGCAGGGCTAAGCTAAGTTTTTGTCACTCCGGGGTCTGGGAGATGCTACCTGCCTCCGGAGATTGGCGTGCCTGCTGTGCTGGCTTCTACAGTGCAGCACCCGGCTCCTATCACTGAGCAGGAGCTGGCACTTTGGTGTCACCCCTCGGCAGGTGACACCCGGGTGTGGGCCGCACCCCCCTTGTGACGCCAATGATTGGGAAAAAAAGTTCTGCAACAAAAAGGATATTTAAAGACCGCACATTATAGGCATTCATTTGTACCTTATAGTTACAACTCTTGAGGAACCCTATAGGTGATTATCCAATTTTTTGTTATTGAATATGCGTGACATTATCATGAGATCTTGACGTTCCTTGTAGCACAAGAAGAGACGTTACAGTACAATGGGTACTCTGAGAGTTTTGCAAAATTCTTGGCAAAAGGATTAGGAAGAAATTAAATACTGGTGACATTAGGTACTGTAGTTGTAAATAAGAAGGTTGCTCTTTCAATTTGTTTTGACCTGCCGTTTTATACATGATTAGGACAAGGCAGTGACATTTTTAAAAAACCCACAAGACATTAACAAGGCATGCTGTCTATTTCAGAACACTGAAAGGAGATTGGCTTATTAGGTTAAAGTTAAAAATGGTTTGTGGCAAGTTATGGTTCACATGTCTAGGAATGATCTGTGTCTAGTCAACTGTGCTGTTGTGTGAAGCATCTCAACAGTCATGTAAGTCAATAATGAACAATTATATGATCAGGATAATGGAACATGTACAGTGATTTACAAATAATACTTTTTAATTAATATTACATTCACATATATTTTTGTAAGCTAAGAGGCACCTGTTGCCTACACGTACTGAACTTTATTTATTGAGCACAAAATGGCCAAGGCATAGCACAGAATTCTTGTTGATGATATCATGGAGCAAAATGTTGGAAAAGCTGAAGTTTGCACTAGTTCCTGGAAGGATGAATTATTCCATTCCTTACAAAGGACAGAGTAGGTGCACCAGTGTGTAAAGGGGTAAGCAGAAAATGTATGGATATTGCTCCTGATGATGGTGTCTGCTGGAGCTGACCATGAGGGAATGGCATGCTATACTTTTTATGCTGATAAGTATTTGTCGGTACTATGATGTGATGAACTTTGCTGCTGATTTGACAAGTTATATGGGATGTAAATAATTTACAGTTACATATAACTTTCTACTATCTTTTTTTTTTTTTTTACAGTAGGTAGACTATGCGACTATACCAGTTCAGGAAAATAGTCTGATAAGGATATAATGTTTAGCATGGTCATATGGTCACTTTTCTAGAAGAGCAGATTATACCATAATTGGACTTTTCCTTGGCGGCGACCCCTTACCTCGTCACTAACATTATTTATGTGAATAACCTCTTACAAGAAGTATTTTGTTTAATAAAGAATTTGGTTTCTCACAGGTATGTAGTGGAATGGATTTTAAGTTATTAAGGACTTTTTTAAATGTATGCAGTCATGATGTTGGCCTTTAGCAGTCAATACGCTTAATATCGACAGCAGGTCTGGCATTATCATATTATTGATATGTCCGGGAGGGTTAGGGTGGCCATTATGGTTAAGGATAGAAATAAAAGAAAACTACAATATGACCATGATAACAATGTTAACATAATATACATGTCAACAATCTGAATGTTGACATGGTCAATGTTAACTACATTATGACCATGTCGGCATTCTTATGTCATCATAATTAATGTCAACATTGTGACTGTCAAACATATTCCGAACCCATTGAAAATATATTTCTGAAAATTTCAATGGACAGCATACAGACTCAAGTCAATATACAGAATACAATACAGAGATCAAAATTGACATAGCCCAAGTCCAAGTAAAATAGTCCAATAGTTGAATGTGTCCAGGAAAGAGTTTACATTAGCCAAACCGGGAGGTACAAAATAAGCCGCAGGTATTTGGCGGCTATGCAGAGATGCAATCAAAAAGGTGCAGCTGGTTTGTTCATTGAACATATGGCTCAATAAGTTCTGAAATTCTGTAATTCGAAGCCTGCTAGTATCAAATGAGTTTTGAAAACGAGCCTAAATTAGCAGGAGGCCTAAACATTTATTTTAGCGTTGATTCTTTCTTTTTGGGTGATCTGGGATGTCAGAACAATTTATAGCAGAAATTCTTTATTTTCTCTTTGTATATACTGTATATACTCGAGTATAAGCCGACTTTTTTCAGCACTTTTTTTGGGCTGAAAAAGCCCCCTCGGCTTATACTCGAGTCAGTGGGAAGGAGGGACACGGAGGGCACAGCGCGCGCCTCTCCTGTGTCCCTCCTGCATCTCCGGCGGCAGCGGCGGGTCTATTAAATGAAGTACCCGTTCGTGAGCTCTGATTGGCTCATGAACCGGCACTTCATTTAACACTCACTCGTCACTGCCACCGGAGACGCAGGAGGGACACAGGAGAGGTGCGCGCTGTGCCCTCCATGACCCTCCTTCACAAAACAACGCGGGAGCGGCGGAGGGTAAGTTGTAACTGGCACTGGGGGAGCATATTTGGCACTGGGGGGGGGGCATATGTGGCACTGAGGGGGCATATCTGGCACTATCAGGGCAGATCTGGCACTGTGCGGGCATATCTGGCACTATGAGGGCATATCGGGCACTGTTGGGTATATCTGGCAGTATGAGGGCATATCTGGCACTGTGGGGGCATATCTGGCACTATGAGGGCATATCTGTCACTGTGGGGGCATATCTGGCACTATGAGGGCATATCTGGCACTATGAGGGCATATCTGGCACTGTAGGGGCGTATCTGGCAGTATGAGGGCATATCTGGCACTATGAGGGCATATCTGGCACTATGGCACTGTGGGGGCATATCTGGCACTATGAGGGCATATCTGGCACTGTGGGGGCATATCTGGCACTATGAGGGTATATCTGGCACTGTGGGAGCATATCTGGCAGTATGAGGGCTGTGTACGGCTAGAGCTGCATTTCCCACCCTAGGTTTATACTCGAGTCAATAAGTTTTCCCAGGTTTTTGTGGTAAAATTAGGTGCCTCGGCTTATATTCGGGTCGACTTATACTCGTGTATATACGAGTATTTGTTTTTCTTTTGGGGGCAAATATTATTGACAGCTTCAAGGTACAGCCATGGGAATTACATGTACCCCTTGCTATGTGTTATTATTCCTGGCAAGGTGGGAGTAAGTTAAGGTGTTATGTACATTTTGATTTGGGGCTTAGGTAGCTTTATGGCTATTGTATACTAATGATGTAATTATGGTATGGACTGGCTGTGTAATTGAGTTTAATGACTTTGTGGCTAAGGTAAATAAAAATTCTGAATATTGCTCAACATATACAATGAGCACACATGAAATTGAATTGTTTAATCAATGTTAGGGATCTACAGTATATTGGATCACCTGTAAATCTATAAAAACTCAACTGCAGCAAATGTATTTATTTTATTTATTACCAGTTATTTATATAGTGCACCCATATTCCGCAGCGCTTTACAGAGAATATTTGCCCATTCACATCAGTCCCTGCCCCAATGGATCTTGTAATCTATATTCCCTACCACATGTACATGCATACACATTCACACCAGGGTTAATTTTGTTTATTGGGAGCAAATTAATCTATCAGTATATTTTTGGATTGTGGGAGGAAACCGGAGTACCAAGAAGAAACCCACCGAAGCACAGGGAAAATATACAAACTCCACACAATTATGGCCATGGTGGGAATTGAACCCATGACCTCAGTGCTGTGAGGCAGTAAGGCTAACCATTACATTGTCCGTGACACAGAATTGTCAACAATTATCATTGTATCCTTTGCTGGTTAATTTGTTCATTGCCATGGAAAATGTACCTACAGTATGACAAGGTCACAGATTTTACATTTTCATTAAGATTTCACCAGCCACAATTTAACGTTAAATAAGAAAATTAATTCATTTTTAAAAATGTGCTCATACCCATCTCTACAAATGCCCAACCAGCCAAGGACTAGAACAGCTGGTTTCCAGTAACTCAAGGTGACTACAAGTACAGAAGTCGCTCAGACATGGCGAAAGCCAGTCCTTAACTGAGCAGCAAGGAAATGGATGGTTTTGGGAAGGGGTGCATGCCTATCCAAACTAGTGATGTGCACCGGAAATGTTTCGGGTTTTGTGTTTTAGTTTTGGATTCGGTTCCGCGGCCATGTTTTGGATTCGGACGCGTTTTGGCAAAACCTCCCTGAAAATTTTTTGTCGGATTCGGGTGTGTTTTGGATCCGGATGTTTTTTTTACAAAAAACCCTCAAAAACAGCTTAAATCATAGAATTTGGGGGTCATTTTGATCCCATAGTATTATTAACCTCAATAACCATAATTTCCACTAATTTTCAGTCTATTCTGAACACCTCACACTATTATTTTTAGTCCTAAAATTTGCACAGAGGTCGCTGGATGGCTAAGCTAAGCGACCCAAGTGGCCGACACAAACACCTGGCCCATCTAGGAGTGGCACTGCAGTGTCAGACAGGATGGCAGATTTAAAAAATAGTCCCCAAACAGCACATGATGCAAAGAAAAAAAGAGGCGCAATGAGGTAGCTATGTGACTAAGCTAAGCTACCCAAGTGGCCGACACAAACACCTGGCCCATCTAGGAGTGGCACTGCAGTGTCAGACAGGATGGCAGATTTAAAAAATAGTCCCCAAACAGCACATGATGCAAAGAAAAAAAGAGGTGCACCAAGGTCGCTGGATGGCTAAGCTAAGCGACCCAAGTGGCCGACACAAACACCTGGCCCATCTAGGAGTGGCACTGCAGTGTCAGACAGGATGGCAGATTTAAAAAATAGTCCCCAAACAGCATATGATGCAAAGAAAAAAAGAGGTGCACCAAGGTCGCTGGATGTGTAATATATGCAAAAGCGTACCTGGAGTCTTGCGTCTGTCCGGTGTTGGCCCGTCCAGTCGTCCAATTCTTGCTGGTGCTAAGTCTACCGGGACCTATGTAGAACACATGTATAGGACCTGGGCAGAAGGACGGAGATACCCCAATACGGACAACAACCCAAGGCACACAAGGTTCACTACAGTGGAATACGGTAACAAAGATTTATTGCAAAAGAAGGCAATCACCATTCAAAGTAACTTGTGTGGCTGACTAGTACATCTGGTACGTTTCAGAAAGGCCCATTACCTTGGGTCACATATCATTTATATAATACACAGACACATCATAACGTCAATATAAGTGCTTTCAGAACATCAAACACTGGCAATATCATTTAGAAACCCTGGTTCTAGAATATTCAAAAAGTGTTCTAATAACTCCTTAGGTGGCACCGTTGGATAAAGAAAGGGGCAGTCTCTGGTCCTATACACGGTCCAGAGAAGTTCAAGCTTGGGCATATATAAGACACAGTAAGTCACCAGTAGTTCATTGAATCACCTTTCAACTGGTTAGTGGGTGACCCGGCATACAGAAGCAGCTCTGGCTGTTTAAAAAGGGGTCTCAGTTCCTCTCCTGTAGACTATGGTGAGGTTGGGGCTCTGGGATCATGCAAGGGTGGTAATGACCACAACGACAGGAGAGGCAGGTTGGTGATGCTGTTCCTTGGGGTCCAGTATATGCCCTTTTCTAGTATAGCGGTGGCGGTGTCAGTAGGCGTTTTTTTGGGGCTATACCAATGAGGTCCGGTGGGGCTCAGAATATTATCTCTGTCAGAGTGTCTGCATCGGGAGAGAATGCATATTTCAGAGCAGTGTGCATTATTAACTGGCAGTGGGCTGGAGGCACTGTGTGAACTTTAAGCTGGCTGTCTCTATTTCCAGGCACTATATAAACTGGTCCTGGGGCAGCTAAAGGTGGGGTTGTCCTTCCTGGGATCCCAGTAACTACCGGGGGCACAGCATTAGTGGAGCGGGTACCTGATTGCCTCTGGACTCTTACCGCAGTTCCGTCCCTTGGGGCCGTTTGCAGCTCCCTCCCGCCATGTCTGTCCAACTCCCGGCTATCCGCAGCGTGGTCCCTTCTTAGCGGCGTACTGCACGCCATTCTCACGCTGTCCCGGCCAGCAGCGGTGCTGCGCGTGCTTCTTCGGTCGGGCGCTCGCCTCAGCGCCTTACGCCCGCGGCTCTCTCTTCCTCCGACAGCAGCGGGTCTTCCTCTCTGCCCGGCGGCCGGCCGTGACATCACTCTCCGTCTCCCTCTCTCCTATGCGGCTCAGTGCCAGCGGCTCTGGCGGTAGCGTCCACACTACTCTTCAGCTCCTGCCCGCGGCTGCTACCTTCTCCTCTCTCCCGCTCAACTCCAGAATGGGCGCCAACCCCCCCTTTCTTCTCCCGCTCTGCGGGCAGCCAATACCCGCATTTCTCTTAGTTAGGAGGCACTGGGTCCTAGTGCCCTCCAGCTAGCCCTCCGGCCAGACGCGGTTGCCTAGCAACCAGCCGACCAGACACATTAACCCTTGCAGTTCCTGGTGGGTTAAGGGATCCAGCAGTGGCTGGGACAGATACTGGGCATCACAGATGGCTAAGCTAAGCGACCCAAGTGGCCGACACAAACACCTGGCCCATCTAGGAGTGGCACTGCAGTGTCAGACAGGATGGCAGATTTAAAAAATAGTCCCCAAACAGCACATAATGCAAAGAAAAAAAGAGGCGCAATGAGGTAGCTGTGTGACTAAGCTAAGCGACCCAAGTGGCCGACACAAACACCTGGCCCATCTAGGAGTGGTACTGCAGTGTCAGACAGGATGGCACTTCAAAAAAATAGTCCCCAAACAGCACATAATGCAAAGAAAAAAAGAGGCGCAATGAGGTAGCTGTGTGACTAAGCTAAGCGACCCAAGTGGCCGACACAAACACCTGGCCCATCTAGGAGTGGTACTGCAGTGTCAGACAGGATGGCACTTCAAAAAAATAGTCCCCAAACAGCACATGATGCAAAGAAAATGAAAGAAAAAAGTGGTGCAAGATGGAATTGTCCTTGGCCTCTCCCACCCACCCTTATGTTGTATAAACAGGACATGCACACTTTAACAAACCCATCATTTCAGCGACAGGGTCTGCCACACAACTGTGACTGAAATGACTGGTTGGTTTGGGCCCCCACCAAAAAAGAAGCAATCAATCTCTCCTTGTACAAACTGGCTCTACAGAGGCAAGATGTCCACCTCCTCCTCATCGTCCGATTCCTCACCCCTTTCACTGTGTACATCCCCCTCCTCACAGATTATTAATTCGTCCCCACTGGAATCCACCATCTCAGGTTCCTGTGTACTTTCTGGAGGCAATTGCTGGTGAATGTCTCCACGGAGGAATTGATTATAATTCATTTTGATGAACATCATCTTCTCCACATTTTCTGGAAGTAACCTCGTACGCCGATTGCTGACAAGGTGAGCGGCTGCACTAAACACTCTTTCGGAGTACACACTGGAGGGGGGGCAACTTAGGTAAAATAAAGCCAGTTTGTGCAAGGGCCTCCAAATGGCCTCTTTTTTCTGCCAGTATACGTACAGACTGTCTGACGTGCCTACTTGGATGAGGTCACTCATATAATCCTCCACCATTCTTTCAATGGTGACAGAATCATATGCAGTGACAGCAGACGACATGTCAGTAATCGTTGGCAGGTCCTTCAGTCCGGACCAGATGTCAGCACTCGCTCCAGACTGCCCTGCATCACCGCCAGCGGGTGGGCTCGGAATTCTTAGCCTTTTCCTCGCAGCCCCAGTTGCGGGAGAATGTGAAGGAGGAGCTGTTGACGGGTCACGTTCCGCTTGACTTGACAATTTTCTCACCAGCAGGTGTTTGAACCTCTGCAGACTTGTGTCTGCCGGAAAGAGAGAGACAACGTAGGTTTTAAATCTAGGATCGAGCACGGTGGCCAAAATGTAGTGCTCTGATTTCAACAGATTGACCACCCGTGAATCCTGGTTAAGCGAATTAAGGGCTCCATCCACAAGTCCCACATGCCTAGCGGAATCGCTCTGTTTTAGCTCCTCCTTCAATGTCTCCAGCTTCTTCAGCAAAAGCCTGATGAGGGGAATGACCTGACTCAGGCTGGCAGTGTCTGAACTGACTTCACGTGTGGCAAGTTCAAAGGGTTGCAGAACCTTGCACAACGTTGAAATCATTCTCCTCTGCGCTTGAGTCAGGTGCATTCCCCCTCCTTTGCCTATATCGTAGGCAGATGTATAGGCTTGAATGGCCTTTTGCTGCTCCTCCATCCTCTGAAGCATATAGAGGGTTGAATTCCACCTCGTTACCACCTCTTGCTTCAGATGATGGCAGGGCAGGTTCAGGACTGTTTGCTGGTGCTCCAGTCTTCGGCACGCGGTGGCTGAATGCCGAAAGTGGCCCGCAATTCTTCGGGCCACCGACAGCATCTCTTGCTTGCCCCTGTCGTTTTTTAAATAATTCTGCACCACCAAATTCAATGTATGTGCAAAACATGGGACGTGCTGGAATTTGCCCAGATGTAATGCACGGACAATATTGGTGGCGTTGTCCGATGTCACAAATCCCCAGGAGAGTCCAATTGGGGTAAGCCATTCTGCGAAGATGTTCCTCAGTTTCCGTAAGAGGTTGTCAGCTGTGTGCCTCTTATGGAAAGCGGTGATACAAAGCGTAGCCTGCCTAGGAACGAGTTGGCGTTTTGCGAGATGCTGCTACTGGTGCCGCTGCTGCTGTTCTTGCTGCGGGAGGCAATACATCTACCCAGTGGGCTGTCACAGTCACATAGTCCTGAGTCTGCCCTGCTCCACTTGTCCACATGTCCGTGGTTAAGTGGACATTGGGTTCAACTGCATTTTTTAGGACACTGGTGACTCTTTTTCTGACGTCCGTGTACATTTTCGGTATCGCCTGCCTAGAGAAATAGAACCTAGATGGTAATTGGTACCGGGGACACAGTACCTCAATCAAGTCTCTAGTTCCCTGTGAATTAACGGTGGATACTGGAAACACGTTTCTCACCGCCCAGGCTGCCAAGGCCTGAGTTATTCGCTTTGAAGCAGGATGACTGCTGTGATATTTCATCTTCCTCGCGAAGGACTGTTGGACAGTCAATTGCTTACTGGAAGTAGTACAAGTGGTCTTCCGACTTCCCCTCTGGGATCACGATCGACTCCCAGCAGCAACAACAGCAGCGCCAGCAGCAGTAGGCGTTACACTCAAGGATGCATCGGAGGAATCCCAGGCAGGAGAGGACTCGTCAGACTTGACAGTGACATGGCCTGCAGGACTATTGGCTTTCCTGTGTAAGGAGGAAATTGACACTGAGGGAGTTGGTGGTGTGGTTTGCAGGAGCTTGGTTACAAGAGGAAGGGATTTAGTGGTCAGTGGACTGCTTCCGCTGTCATCCAAAGTTTTTGAACTTGTCACTGACTTCTGATGAATGCGGTCCAGGTGACGTATAAGGGAGGATGTTCCTAGGTGGTTAACGTCCTTACTCTTACTTACTACAGCTTGACTAAGGGAACACACGGCTTGACACCAGTTGTCCGCATTTCTGGTGAAATAATTCCACACCGAAGAGGTGATTTTTTTTTGTATTTTGACCAGGCATGTCAATGGCCATATTCGTCCCACGGACAACAGGTGTCTCCCCGGGTGCCTGACTTAAACAAACCACCTCACCATCAGAATCCTCCTTGTCAATTTCCTCCCCAGCGCCAGCAACACCCATATCCTCATCCTGGTGTACTTCAACAGTGACATCTTCAATTTGACTATCAGGAAGTGGACTGCGGGTGCTCCTTCCAGCACTTGCAGGGGGTGTGCAAATGGTGGAAAGCACAACCTCTTCCCGTCCAGTGCTGGGAAGGTCAGGCATCGCAACCGACACAATTGGACTCTCCTTGGGGATTTGTGATTTAGAAGAACGCACAGTTCTTTGCTGTGCTTTTTTTGCCATCCTAACTCTTTTAAGTTTTCTAGCAGGAGGATGAGTGCTTCCATCCTCAGGTGAAGCTGAACCACTAGCCTTGAACATAGGCCAGGGCCTCAGCCGTTCCTTGCCACTCCGTGTCGTAAATGGCACATTGGCAAGTTTACGCTTCTCCTCAGACGATTTTGATTTAGATTTTTTGGTCATTTTACTGAGCTTCATTTTTTTGGATTTTACATGCTCTCTACTATGACATTGGGCATAGGCCTTGGCAGACGACGTTGATGGCATTTCATCGTCTCGGCCATGACTAGTGGCAGCAGCTTCAGCACGAGGTGGAAGAGGATCTTGATCTTTCCCTATTTTACCCTCCACATTTTTGTTCTCCATTTTTTAATGTGTGGAATTATATGCAAGTAATATATCAATAGCAATGGCCTACTACTATATATACTACGCACAACTGAAATGCACCACAGGTATGGATGGATAGTATACTTGACGACACAGAGGTAGGTAGAGCAGTGGCCTACTGTACCGTACTGCTATATATTATATACTGGTGGTCAGCAAACTGTGCAAAACTGAAATGCACCACAGGTATGGATGGATAGTATACTTGACGACACAGAGGTAGGTAGAGCAGTGGCCTACTGTACCATACTGCTATATATTATATACTGGTGGTCAGCAAACTGTGCAAAACTGAAATGCACCACAGGTATGGATGGATAGTATACGTGACGACACAGAGGTAGGTAGAGCAGTGGCCTTCTGTACCGTACTGCTATATAGTATATACTGGTGGTCAGCAAACTGTGCAAAACTGAAATGCACCACAGGTATGGATGGATAGTATACTTGACGACACAGAGGTAGGTAGAGCAGTTGCCTACTGTACCGTACTGCTATATATTATATACTGGTGGTCAGCAAACTGTGCAAAACTGAAATGCACCACAGGTATGGATGGATAGTATACTTGACGACACAGAGGTAGGTAGAGCAGTGGCCTTCTGTACCGTAGTGATATATAGTATATACTGGTGGTCAGCAAACTGTGCAAAACTGAAATGCACCACAGGTATGGATGGATAGTATACTTGACGACACAGAGGTAGGTAGAGCAGTGGCCTTCTGTACCGTACTGATATATAGTATATACTGGTGGTCAGCAAACTGTGCAAAACTGAAATGCACCACAGGTATGGATGGATAGTATACTTGACGACACAGAAGTAGGTAGAGCAGTGGACTACTGTACCGTACTGCTATATATATAGTTATACTGGTGGTCAGCAAAATTCTGCACTGTCCTCCTACTATATACTACAATGCAGCACAGATATGGAGCGTTTTTCAGGCAGAGAACGTATAATACTGGTGGTCACTGGTCACTGGTCAGCAAAACTCTGCTCTGTCCTCCTACTATATAATACTGCTGGTCCCCAGTCCCCACAATAAAGCAATCAGCACACTGAGCACAGATATTTGCAGCACACTGAGCACAGTCAGATATGGAGAGTTTTTCAGGCAGAGAACGTAGATATTTGCACTTGCAGCACACTGAGCACAGATATTTGCAGCACACTGAGCACAGATATTTGCAGCACAATTTGCAGCCCACTGAACATAGAAACTGAGAGGTCGCCAGCCACGTCCTTTCACGATCATCTTCAATGCACGAGTGAAAAATGGCTGCGACGCGCGGCTCCTTATATAGAATACGAATCTCGCGAGAATCCGACCGCAGGATGATGACGTTCGGGCGCGCTCGGCTTAACCGAGCAAGGCGGGAGGATCCGAGTCTGCCTCTGACCCGTGTAAAATGGGTGAAGTTCGGGGGGGTTCGGATGCCGAGGATCCGAACCCGCTCATCACTAATCCAAACACTAAGAACCCTTTTCTGAAAGACAGATATACCCATGCTGACTATTACTCGTGACTATTCATGAGTTTGACTATTTTGCCATGATCAGTGTGCACGTTCGTGGGCATGTGCGAATAATTGCACCCGCAATCCACAGGAAACGCATTATGCAAATGCAGGTGTGACTTCGCACCCAAGTGCTTGTAGTCTCTGCCACAATGCATGGGCATGTGTGAGCGCATAGCGGCAATGATGATGGAGGACACACCTGTATGTAATACTAGTGCTTTGTAGTAGATTTATAGAACAGTGAATACAATTATATTGAGCTGTAATAAACAGAGCATTTAAAATGTAAAATCTGTGCTTTTAAATATTTGAGGCGAGTGTTAGTGTTGCTGTTATAGTCTGACCATAAGCTACCACATATATTTATATACCATAATAATGTCTCAGTTACCATTATGTTGACTCAGAGTAGCACAGCTGTTCAATATTGTCTTAGGTGTTTATGTGCTTACATATCACATGGCACTTATAATTGGAAAGTTCTATGTTCCTAATGTTATAGCCGATTGGTATCTGAACATTACTGGTGTTGGCTTCTTTCCCTATGACGTTATGCTTAAATAGCTCTCTATATTTCAAATGGTCAAAGAAGTACACTTGTCAATAAAATGGGACATGGCTCATATACCAAACACAGAATAACACATTTAAAAACAGTTGCCCAGCACAGTGATTGTACCTGCCAGGTATGTGAACAGTACAGGAGATCCCTGTTATCTGGTATTTTGCAGTCAGAACTGTTACAGTGAATAGGTGGCACGATAACTTCATCCAGGTGTGCTGTGCAGGGAAGCTGAAGTTGACCTCTCCTTGTACTGCCCCCTGCTGATGCTGCACTGGCCAGTTGCTGGCTCCAGGGTTTTGGGAAGTTTTATTGGCATTCTTCTCATCCAAGGTTCCAGAAATTGAGGACTCAGAAAGCAGCTTTTGTTTTTCTATCTGGGTCTGGGTGTGTTGTGTAGGGGGCGACCCTCTGCTGGTGCTGCTCACAGTCATTCATGGCTCCAGGGTGTGGAATTATTTCCTTGGTATTCTCCCTATCCAAGGATCCTGAAGCTGATGACACAGATAACAACTTTTGGTTCTTACCTGGCCTAATGCCCCCACTACACATGTCCTTGAGTACCAGTGTAAAGTAATGGGCATCAGTGTTTATCTGTATCTGTTTGGCACAGGTGCTGTCTGTGATGGTCAGGCAGAACTAAAAATAATACATTCATACTTTTAAAGGAAAAATGTATATGTCCAATTTGCTCTCCAATGTAAATAATCAAAGATCCGCTCCTGTAGCTCTCAATCCAGGAGACTGTATTACATAAAGCCCAGTCTAGGTAAGGTTCAAAGACCATCAGCTGTGTGGCATTTCTGATTTTTTCTTTTTCAATTTTATTGATTAGACGTGAAGAACACTTTGGGTTAACCTACAAAGCAGTTTGATGGAAGTTAAAACTACCAAACTGGCCATCCGTGGAAGACATGATACCTTTGTAGCCACACAGAGCAATTGTGTAAATCTATAAAAATATCTATAGCAGACCTAGGGGCTGAGAGTCGAATGCAAGTTGGCAGTAATTGCTCCACATTGCATACGTAGCATTCAGTGCGCATATTCTCTCATTTTTAGGGTTGTATGCTTTGCAGCAAGCCTTTCCTATTCGTACAGTTGGTTTGATTCCATTGATCAGGGCCAAAAATATGGGATTTCTGTCACCCCGGGGCAAGGCAGTATTTTTGCCACCACTCCCCATTACCTGACACAAACGCTCCCTGCCTGTCAATCACACTGTGCACAAAGACTCTCAGCATGGACTATGGTGCGACTTAGATGCATGTACAGTGTGCCATAATCCCACAACTGCAAAAACATTTGCATCGCATGCAACTCTGAATCAGGCTCTAGGTACACTAAATAATTATCCCCATATAAATAGTCAAAAGTAAAATTGAGTTGGCTATTATAGAGTCAAAAAGATAGTAAGTGTATATTTGACTCTATATTAGCCACGGTAAATTAGTGCTGCCAAGCCAGCACTTATCAAAGATTATGCTTAACATGCCTCAGGTATCCCAGATCCCATTTGTTCATCAGGACATTTTCAGCTGAAAAAAATGGTCTGTGATTGGATGGCCCAATAATGACCATCGGGCTAAAATCATGATATTAGCCCATTTTTATTTTTAGCTGAAAAATGAGTGCTGCTAATAGGATACCCCCCTTAATCCTCCATTCCAAGAGTAGAGGTTCTAAATTATTTTAATGTCTTTAACATGTGAAACTCTGACAATTAACCTTCCATATCGTTAGCATGGCCTTACACACTTCATTAGTCCCAACCTGTTGCTGTTGATAGAAATAGAGAAATGCCCCTGCAGTTCTACTGGTGTCTGTTGTGATCTTGTATAGTTCTGGTGTTAACTGACATGCACGAGTCCATTAAACAGTCTCACTGTCTAGCAGAATTTACTGACGTGTGGACAGGACCTTTCACTTCTGCTGTTTTTATTTCTTCATGGTGTTTGTGACAGGCTGTTCAAAGATAGACAAAGGTTAAATACACAGGAGTAGTGTTGGCTTTCATTCGAAAAGGGACAGATCCTCAATTATTTTTTTTTCTGTATTATTTATTAAGTTACTCTATTTATATAACACACACATATTCCACAGCACTTTATAGAGACTATTCATTCACATCAGTCCCGGAACCAGTGGAGCTTACAATATATAGTATATTATCTGCTTTTCTGCCACATGTACATACACACATATACACTTGGGTTAATCTTTTGGCAGAATTCAGTTAACCTATCACTACTGTATGTTTTTGGATAGCAAGAGGAAACCAGGGCATCCAAATAAAACTCACAAACATGGGAAAACTACAAACTCTTAACGAACCCAAGATCTCAGCGCTGTGAGGCAGTACTGCTAACCACTATGCCAATTATGCTGCCCTATGCTGTATAAGATTTTAATATATATTTTTAAAATAAAATGCCAAGTAATTATTAGGCTCATGTTATGTTGGGGACCCACTCACGCCTAAAATATGATCTGCAGGATGATTAATGTATTAATGTATATAATAACTGCCTGGCAGTATGTCATCTGGATTGGACAGCCAGGCCCTTATATGTACAAATGTTGTGTTTATTTTGTTTTGATATGCTGATCAAAGGCATGGATATGTTTGGGCTGAGGTCTGTTTATTATTTATATCTAAATTAGTAATGTTATTACTAAAAGCACTGCAGGTCCTCCTGGTCATGAAGGAGCTGTCACACCTTCATAGACATATGTGTCTTCTCTGACCTGTATGCATGACCTCCTGCTGTATAATAAACAGACCTCAGCCCAAACATATCCATGCCTTTGATCAGCATATCAAAACAAAATAAACACAACATTTGTGTTAAGTGCAAGGTGATAATGCACCAGCCAATCAGCTCCTAACTGTTAATTTACATATTGGAGCTGATTGGCTGCTGCCTATATCACCTTGCACATATCACTGGTTTATCACTTCCTTATGCCTTCTCCAGGTTAATACATCTGCCCCAAATGTCCTCATACTGACTTGTTCTAACTAAGCACAATCTGTAGGTAGAACCATGTATGCAAAGAAACCACTGTAATCAATGAGAATACTGCTTGTCTCTGTGATGTCTCTGGTTCCTAGTGAAGTGGTCCTAGTGCAGCTCTGTCACAAATACAGCTTCAGCCTACAAAATTGATACCCTATTGTAGATGACAGATGCCCTGTACTGTATGTTGGGAGCTGTTATGATCTCATCCGCACTCAGACTGCTAGCTAAGATGGATTGTCATGACAGGTGCATGTTTAGAGAGAAGAATTATATACTGATACCATTTAGATATCCCACCGCCATGGTCCGGGGAAGACAGTCTGAGGCGTAAAGAGGCAGGTAGGGGGACGGGGGCCACCAACCCACCCACACATGACTGAAGCCAATGTCGTATCTGCAGATATTTAAAGAAGTCTCGTTTTGGGATACCCGAGTGACTTAATAATCTAGAGAAGGGCACCAATCCTCCCTCCAAGCATAGGTCCCTCAAATGCACAATCCCAGCCTCGATCCAAGCGTCCAACCCAAGATTAGGTATGAGACAAGCAATAGTTCTAATATGTAAATCAGCCGACGGCAACAAGATATTCGAATCAGATGCAGCAACCGCATGCCAAAGCTTCAGAGTGCATCTAACCGATTCCCCTGGGCCCTGCCGTTTTGGGATACAATGGGCGGGCAACATAAACAGATCTCTCAAGTCAATCGAGCCTAGTGATGAGCGGATTCGGTTTTACTCGGTTTTAAAAGACCGTTCTATGAGGACCCAATCCCGAGCCTGACTGAGAAGGCAAGCGGAGTGGTATGCCTCCAAGTTCGGGTAGGCTACACCTCCAACCGTCTTAGGTAACATCAGGACCTGTCTAGCTATGCGGGGCCTAGACCCCTTCCATATATAATGGGAGATGATCATGTTAGCTCTCACAAGAAGAGGTTTAGGGAAGCTGCAAGGGATAGCCCGGAACAAATATAAAAGTTTAGGAAGTAATATCATCTTTGTCGCGGAAATGCGTCCTAACCAGGAAATTTCATGAAGGGACCATTCTTTTATTAATTTTTCGAAAGCGCTGAAGAGGGGCAAATAGTTACAGTCATATAGGTCTCTGTCTAGGGAAAGGTGAATTCCTAAATACTTAATAGATCTCACTTGCCAAGCATATCGGTATCGGTCCTTAAGCAGGGTCACAGTATGTGGCGGAATGTGAAGCAGTAGAGCTTCGGTTTTGGATGTGTTTAACTTGTAATATGAAATTCTGGAATATCGATCAAGGATAATATGGAGCGCAGTAAGGGAGGCATCTGGGTGAGTTAAGCAGAGCAAAATGTCGTCAGCAAATAAACTGATCTTGTGAGTCAGACCTACTATCTCTGGGCCTGCAATTGTTGGCTCAGACCTGATGGTCTCAGCCAGGGGCTCAATAGCTAAGGCGAATATGAGGGGTGACAGGGGGCAACCCTGTCTAGTTCCATTGGAAATATTAAAGTCCCCTGACAAACAACCGTTGACAAACACCCTTGCAGAGGGGGCAGAGTATAGAGCAAAAATAGAATCCAAGAACCTCCCAACAAACCCAAATTTATCTAGAACAGCTCTCCGATATCCCCAGTGGAGTCTATCAAACGCCTTTTCGGCGTCCAGTGAGAGTATGAGAAGGGGCGTTTTATGTGCATCACAATGTTCCAATATGATATACACTCTCCGGGTGTTATCCGGGGCCTGCCTGCCCGAGACAAAGCCAACCTGGTCAGCAGCTATGAGGGAAGGAAGCAGTGGGGAAAGGCGATTTGCGATAAGCTTTGCAAAAAGCTTAACGTCTGTGTTCAACAAAGCTATGGGACGATAGTTTTGGACAGCTGTGGGGGGTTTGCCAGGTTTAGGAATAAATAAAGGTTTAGGAATAGCAACTATTTGTGCCTCAAGCATTTCTCTCGGAAACCTCCCCACGCCCGATGCCTCATTGAAAACAGACAACAGTAAGGGGGCCAGGTCATTCTTATATGATTTATAAAAATTGGAGTGGGAAGCCATCAGGGCCAGGGGCCTTGTCTCTCGGGAGAGCAGAAAATAGCTGCGTCTAGTTCTTTTAATGTCCAAGGGGAGCTAAGGGACAGGCAGGCCGCGGAATCCAGCGCCGGGAGGGAAATCTCTTTCAGAAAGGACTGAATGTCAGCCGCACTGGGTTGGGGGGTGGTCAGGTCAGACTTTAGACCGTAGAGTTGGGAGTAATACGCTGCAAAGGTGTTTGCAATATCATAGGGGTCAGAAACTCTAGATCCCGTGGAGGAACAGACATAGTTTATCCTAGCTCTAGCTCGTCTACTCTGTAGCTTCCGAGCTAAGAGGCGACCCGCCTTATTACCAAGTACATAAAACCTCTGGTTTAGTCGAGCAATGTTACGTTGCACATCTCTGAGGGAGAAAACGTTAACCCTTTCCCTAGCGGCTAATAGGAGCTTGAAAGTAGATCTATTGAGAGGATTCGCTTTATGCAGCAATTCCAGTCTGGCAACTTCACTATCAGCAAGCAAACGTTCAGCCTGTTGAGAGCATTAAAGTCTGGCAGCCGTCTGGATGGCGGAGCCTCGAATCACTGCTTTAAAAGAGCACCAATTATTAAAAATTGAGGTATCTTCCGATTTGTTAGTATCAAGGTATAACTGTATAGATCGTCGAATAGTGAGAAGGGCATCGGGGTAATTAAGTAAGAACCTCCCCAGTCTCCAGGGCCCTGGTGGAATCCTACTTGCCTCCAGCTCCCATACCGCCATTAGTGGGGAATGGTCAGACCAAGTCATTGGCAATATGTTAATTTCTCGAATGGCCATCAGGGTCTCTTTAGTCGTCAAGGCAAGGTCTATCCTGGAGTATGAGAAGTGAACATGCGAATAGAAAGAATAGTCTCGCTCTGTGGGGTGTTTAGTTCTCCATGCGTCATATAGATCGAATTCCCCCAGTAACTGGCGGAGGCTAGCCCTCCCATCCTGAGCATTCCGATTCCCTGAAAGGGTGCTCCTAGTAGTACGAGATCTATCTAGTAGAGGGTCCACAACTAAATTAAAATCCCCCAAGATCATAACCGCCCCCTTAGTGTGCTTTTGTATCAAGGAATAGAGCTTCCTACAGAACGTGAGCTGACCAGAATTCGGGGCATAGCAGGAGACTAAAGTGACCATAACGTTTTCCAATAACCCAATCAATATTAGATATCGACCCTCAGGATCTACTATTTGGGATTCTAGTGTGAAATTACAGTTCATGGAAAAGAGTATCGCTACCCCAGCCTTCTTTGTAGGACCATTGGCCATATAGCAAGTAGGGAAACGATTATCATGAAATTTAGGGGGATCCAATTTTCTAAAATGGGTTTCTTGAACTGCCACCACATTTGCCTTCAGTTTATAGAAGGAGGACAGAGCCAGTTTACATTTCTGTGGGGAGTTCAATCCCTTAACATTTAATGAGACCAACCTGACCATAACTGATTAATAAGGGAATAAAGCAACCGCTGAAGCCAACAGATACAGGCAGAAGTAATACTGTATATCGAACATAGCACCACACTAGAGACAAAACCCTGGGAGGGACAAGACACAGAAGGGAGGCAAACAGGGATAGACAAGAAAGAGTTATGAGAGAAAGAAAGGAAACAGACCCCATAGAGATACGGGGCCATAGTAAGGCGCCAAAACATCCAGCGCCTCACACTATGAAATAGAGAGGTTGGTGGCCAACCTCCCCGAAACCAAACAGCCGAGGATTGCATATCTCGGCGTATGTAAACCCACGTGACATACAGCGCACATGACCTAGAAGCGCAGTACTGCAGAGACCTACAATTCAGTTCCTATCATTGAGATCTAGGGCAAATAGATTAACGAACAGGCAGTCAGTAAGAAAAGGGCATAAGACGAACTCTGTACTGTACATAAATAAGCACACCCTAGAAAGGAACAGCAAACAAAAAAAACAGTCACAATGGCAGTAATCAACTTAAACAATAACTGTAGCAGACTCTGCAGTTAACGTCCAGGATACGGGTCGTTATTCAAGGAAAGGGCACTCAAGGCAAGTAAACGTTAGAGGTACACCTCTACTTCTCCACCGTCGACCAGTCCTGCTGGAGTCGGCGGTCAGGAGAACTGGGCCCGCGGTCTCCCCCCAGATTCCATTTAGGGAGAAGCTTCATACCCTCATCAACTGAAGAGATGGCGATAGTGGAGCCGTCTCTGGAGATCAACAGACGAGTGGGGAAGCCCCATCTATAAAGAATGCCAGCTTTCCGAAGAACCGTAGTAACAGGTTGGAAAAAGCGTCTTTTGTTAAGAGTGTACTGCGACAAGTCTCCAAATAATTGAAGCTGACCCAAGGCTTCTGCTGAGTCAGAGGAGGGTCTAGCCGCTTTGAGCAAGGACTCTTTAATATGGAAAAAGTGAACCCGCATCAGAACATCCCTAGACGATCCCTCTGGAGCACCCCGGGCCTTCGGAATTCGATTAATTCGGTCCAATAGGAGATCCGAGGAGCTGGCGGAAGGCAGCAATTTTTTGAAGATCTCCATAGTGTAATCATGGAGACTGCTATTGGAAATCGAGTCGGGGACCCCTCTGAGTTTAAGATTGTTTCTGCGCGAGAGATCTTCCAAATCCGCCACTTTATCGCGCAGAATGTTCACTTCACCCTCAAGGGTATCATGGGAGTCTATAAGTGAGTTATGTGAACCGACTACTTCACTCATCTTCGTTTCCAGCTGGCCGGTCCTCTCACCCAAGTCGTCTATGGAGCTCTGGCAGGATTTCAACATGGCTCTAAACTCAGATGTCACGTCGTCTTTAAACTGATGCAGCAAAAGCTTCATACTGCCCACTGTCAAGACGCGGTGGAGTGGGTGCGTCACTGGAAGGGAGCTCAGACGCCAAAGGAGAAGACCGCATGGTCTGGGGTGATGAGCCTGCCACAGGAGCTCCAGCCTCTGGAGGTTTATTTCGGAAAGGAGAAGGCTTAAAAAAGGTGGCTTGAGAGACCGGTTTGGAGGCTTTATGTTTCTTCGGAGGCATGACTCCGGATTTCTCAGAGAAGTACCTAATACAGTAGAAGGGGGGGTACAGCTTGCTTCAATCCAACAGGGTAACGACTCAGCCGCGTGTAGGTATGTATCAGCTAAAATGATTGCGGGGAGGCACTAGGAGGACATTATGAAAGAAAGATCACATCTCAGTGCGGCACGGGCAGGTGAAATGCTCGAGGTCGAACAATAATAATCTCTCCCATCCGAGGGGTCTCAGTCACAGAAAGCAGCCCCACTTAGTATTGAGTGATCAGATAGTCAGTGTGATGCAGAGCTATCACTGAGATCACAGCTGCGGGTGATTTATTAGGCAGGGTCTTAGCAGTGGCCTGCAGCTGAAGGGCCCCCACACTGCCTCCAGATGACAGTAGCTCAGGGAGATCCGGGCAAGTGATCCAAGTGGAGCCTGTGTATACAGTGCAGATCTAAGGGAGACTGAAGGCCAACCCCAGGATAAGACTGCAAGTGGGATAGAGCCGCGTCCCACCCGGCGTCTAGCTCAGGGCCGCTGGCGGCGGCCGTCCGCCGATGATAAATGCGGGCTTCAGTGGAGGGGACCACCGCAGGGAGATTAGGTCAGGGGAGCTGGTCACCTCTTCGGAAGCGGGGATCGCCTGGGCCGCGCTTCCTTCTCGTCGCTCTGTGGGTCCCGAGACCTAAGATGGCCGCCGCCGCCGGGGCTCCAGGCTTCTCGTACTCGCGCCCAGCCCGTCACTTCTTCCTCCCGGAGCGCCGCCGGTCTCAGCAGCCAGGAGAGGGGTCCGGTCACGGGGGTCCCGAGCACGAGTCCTCTGCAGACGCTCCAGGGGTCGATGTTCTGCGCGGCAGGCAAGGCTGATTCCAAATCTAGGCCCCGGCTTCAGGGTGGTGGACAGGCCGCAACCCGCGGGAGCCAGTATGACGGCTCCCCGATTCCGCAGCTCTAGTCCACCACAGTGAGGGGTCCCCACAGCTACAGGGGCTGAAGTTAGAGGGCTCCCAAGGAACAGGGGGAGGAAAATAGAGGTTTTATTCCCTCAGTAACAGTGGAGCTCACTGTCCGTGCTGCCACTCAGTTCAGCCTCCAGGCCACGCCCCCAAAAACTTTGGTTTTAATGTGTCTTCATTATCTACACTTGTAAAGGTTCCAGATTCATTATGAATTATAATCTGCTCAGTGAACCACTTTTGAAACCTTGAAGCATTTAAATAATATACCTGTACTTACGGAGTAGCCAGCTATACATTTCTTCTATGATGGTATGGTGAAAGAAATCCTAGTGTCATTTTTTGTACATCCAACATGTCCCATTACAGATGCAATTTGACAATCCATATAATGGTATCTGTTTAGAGGCTCCATTTGACTTCCCTCTACACAGAGCAAAGCCACCATTCTGATATTACAGGCTCTTAGGAACCAATTTATCAATAAATATTTGTGGCTTATCCCTGAAAACACTCTTTTTGGGGCATCCCATGAATGTATTACTGAGGAGCCTCAGCAGAAATTTCTGATACCGGTTGTGAGCCCCCTTTTCCGTCAGCAGCCACAACCACCATAGATTTATATGGGGGATGAGATGCAGCCAGATTTACCAGCTTCCAGAATGCGATGCATTCTATGTATTGGCCCCTACAGCTAGAGGTGTAACTAGGGTTTTTGGAGCCCAGGGCAAAATGTAAAATGGCGCCGCCCCCCCCCCCCCCCCCAAAGGGAAAAAAAACATAGCAAAAGAAGCATGTGCGCGCGCCTACGGTGCGTGCTGTAAAAAAGGGGCGTGGACACACCCATAAGGGGTGTGGCCACGGTCCAGAAGGGGTGTGGCCACTGGAAATGGCCCCCAGTGCCAGTTACATTGCCCCCCAGTGCCAGATACAATGCCCCACAGTGCAGGATACATGCAACACAGTGCCAGTTACATTGCCCCACAGTGCCGGATACATGCCCCACAGTGCCAATTGCATTGCCCCCCAGTGCCAGATACAATGCCCCACAGTGCTAGATACATGCCCCACAGTGCCAGATACAATGCCCCACAGTGCCAGTTACATTGCCCCACAGTGCCGGATACATTGCCCCACAGTGCCAGTTACATTGTCCCACAGTGCCAGATACAATGCCCCACAGTGCCGGATACATGCCCCACAGTGCCAGATACAATGCCCCACAGTGCCAGATACAATGCCCCACAGTGCCAGATACATGCCCCACAGTGCCAGATACATGCCCCACAGTGCCAGATACATGCCCCACAGTGCCAGTTACATTGCCCCACAGTGCCAGTTACATTGACCCACAGTGCCAGATACATTGCCCCCCAGTGCCAGATACAATGCCCCACAGTGCTGGATACATGCCCCACAGTGCCAGTTACATTACCCCACAGTGCCGGATACATGCCCCACAGTGCCAATTGCATTGCCCCCAGTGCCAGATACAATGCCCCACAGTGCCGGATACATGCCCCACAGTACCAGTTACATTGCCCCACAGTGCCAGATACATGCCCCACAGTGCCAGTTACATTGTCCCACAGTGCCAGAAACAATGCCCCACAGTGCCAGATACATGCCCCACAGTGCCAGATACAATGCCCCACAGTGCCAGATACAATACCCCACAGTGCCAGATACAATGCCCCACTGTGCCAGTTACATACCTCACTGTGCCAGATACATGCCCCACACTGTGCCTGATACATGCCCCACTGTGCCAGTTACATGCCCCACTGTGCTCTTTCCCCCCTTCCCCGGTCACTTACCGAGTCACCGGCGTGTTCTATGTGAGGGGAGGAGAGCGCCTCTCCTTCCCCTCACCGCTCCAGGACAGGTCTCCGGCAGCTGTGTGGCGCCGGTTTGCTAGCCAATCAGAGCTCGCGGACCGGCAGCCAATCAGGAGCCGGTCCGCAAGCTCTGATTGGCTAACGCCGCCGGAGGCCGGACACAGCAGAGAGCTGGCAGCGCTGCTATGGCTTTCAGCGGCGGTGAGGGGAGGGAGAGACGGTGCGCTCTCCTCCCCTCACATTTCGGCTTTCGGCGTGACGGGGGTGAGTGGGGCCTGCCAAGGCGCCCAGGGCATGTGCCCCACTCGCCCTACCCTAGATCCGCCTCTGCCTACAGCTAACACTTGCTGTAGCCTATGGGCTACACATGTGCTGTAGGCGGGAACATGTTTGCGCAGTAGCCCCAGCAGTACTCAGAGTACATTGCAGGGATGTTCTCTTTTCAGAGCCCCTGTCTCTGCGAGTGCTCAGTGATACATGTGATTTTTTTATAAATGCCACCCATAGTCATTAACTTAATTTATAGAAAACAAAAACTTACGTAGGGCACCTCAATCTGTGGACACATATGATGTCTGCAACACAGTCAATATATTTATTTTACTTTTTATATAGAGACTATGCACTATGATATTTCTTTTGTTTTGGATATTTGATTTAAGTTTAAAAATAACAACCACTGATTACTGATACTGACATCAATTATTCTACAGAAAACATGGTTTGCCTATTTTCAAGTATAGTAGGAAGTACCTCATACTAATTGATACCAGTATTTGTACTTTATATCGGTCTGACTGTATATGTTGATATTTCTATCAGCTTATCATAAGCCAATTACTTACAAATTTGCCCAGTGTGATCTAACTTTTTATCAATATTTATTATTTATGTTACATGTTGATATCTGTCTTTGTCTGTGATTGGAGTATTTATCCATTTTAATCAATTCAATAAATGAATTAATTTTTAAATGCAATAACTTCCATAAGAGCCCCCCCCCAAAAAAAAACAAAAAAAAAAACACGAGAGTTCTTTTCTCTTTACTTCCTACTATACTATGGGTGGGATATACTAATGTACATTGCCGCCCTGCGGCACGATGCTGATCCCATATGTACTTACATATGCAATCAGCATTGCGGAGGACAGCTCTTCCGATAAGAGCTGTCCTCCGCAATGCGCAGTGGCAGCATGACTTCCGGGATTCGGCCCTGGGAGTCAGTCTGCACATGCGCAGAGTGGTGGGGGGTGGCCGCAAGGCATGCTGGGAGGGATCCGATCGGATTCCTCACACAGCACCGTGGAGAGAAGCCCATAGGCTTCTATGGGGTATCGCCATCTTTTGGGCATAGTACATCAGGAAAATGCAGTAAACAGGGGGTTTACCGCATTTTCCGCTTAGTACATCCCACCCTATATTTGACTCTCTGGGGTGCACTTCCACCTGAGGCATCTCTCACTAGGAATTATCTTAGGTAACTATTAATACCACTATTGTGGACTCTGGGGGTAATTCAGATGTGATCGTAGATGTGCTAAATTTAGCACATCTAAGATCATTTACTCTGACATGCAGGGGGACGCCCAGCACAGGGCTAGTCTGCCCTGCATGTCAGGCGCTACACCCCCCCTTCCCCCACACAGGTCCAAAAGCATCGCATGGTGGCAATTAGGGAGGTCAATCCCGGGACCGGGACCGGCGGGATCCCGGGATTTTGGCCCAAAAATGCTGGGATTTGAATCCCGGGATTGGAGCATCCAATCCCGGGATTCACGGGATTATACTGCACATGCGCGGGAGGGTGGGCGTAAGTAATAGTACTTACTAATATTAGGTGGGCGGCAGCCATGAACAAGTTGAACGCGGCGGCACTTAAAATGTAGCGCCGGCCACCAGCCAATCAGAGCTGGCGGACCAGCAGCTTATCAGGGAAGCTGCAGCGGCAGCCAATCAGGAGCGACTGCTGCGGCCGCTTCCCTGATTGGCTGCCGGTCCGCCAGCTCTGGTTGGTTGGCGGACGGCGCTTCATTTGAAATGCCGCCGCGTTCAGTGTGTTCATGGTTGCCGCCCTGCTTAATAGTAAGTACTATTACTTACACCCACCCGCTCTCCCTCCCTCCATGCATTTAGTGGTGCTCCCTACAGCCTTCCTCCCTACCGCGCCGCTACCAACCCTCCCTGCCGCGACCTACACCCTCCCTCCTGAGTCCCACACCGCTACCTACACCCTCCCTACCACCCGCACTGCTACCTACACCCTCCCTACCTCCCGCACCGCTACCTACACCCTCCCTCCAGCGCTGCTCCCTACAACTTTCACTGATCCCTACTGCAATCTCGGGATCGGGGAATCCCGGGATTGACCGTTTTTCAATCCCGAAATTGAAAAAATGGCCTGGGATTGGCCTCCCTAGTGGCAATGCTTTTGCACCTGGCAAGTAGCTCCCTGCCAGCGCAGCTCCTGTGCACTGGCGGGCCGCTACCTGCTGCATCGCGGGACGCAGCGGCTGCGTGTGACGTCACGCAGCCGCCACGGCCCACCTGCCCCTATCGGTCCGGACATGCTTCCGTTGTCCAGACTGCGTCCTGCCAACAGTGCCGTTGGCCGGCCCCACGACTGCCTCTTCCAATCAGACAGAGGCAATCGCAGCCCTGAAATGCTTTTAGCATCTCACTGGGCTCCCGGGGTGCGCACCCCACAAAAAATTCAGACTGCGATCGCTGCCACTGAAGCAATGCATTCTGAATTACCCCCTCTGATATAGCTTTAACCCTATATCTAATAGAAGACATCTTTCACCTGTGCTTAGGTTTACCAACTCCTTTCTCCTTCAAATATAAAACTATTTTCAAGTATGGAAGGCTAATAGAATTCTCTTACACATGTACTGTCTGATGTGTCTTTATGTGGAGCATTTCTGAATCAAAGCACAACTACATTTGGGTAAAAGAAAATTTAGTTTAATTGTAAATTGCTTATTCTTTGTAAATTGCTTATTCTGTGTGTTGATGTACAACTGGTATAAGTAATAAACAGAGATATTTTAATTGTGAATACTATACATTTCCTTAGCTACAGTCAAATCAGTAGGTGCTAAACAAGGACACCGTATAACAAACCCTATGTAATTATTTTTATGATTTATATATATGCTTATTAGGGATATTTTCATTAGCTCAATGTATAAAAACAGCAGCTAATTATAGCCTGTTTGCATAGATAATAAACAGGCTTTTGCCCAGTTGTCTCTGACCCAATTAGGCAAGAACCCAGAAAGGCAGCAATCAGAGATGAGGATCAAAAGGTCAGACTGTAGTCGCAGAGGGGACAGCTCTCTTAAGGAATATTGGCTTCCAGGTGTAGAGCTTTCACTTAGCTATGGATAGACCAGCTAAGTATCTGCCACATTATATTCTATCTTATGACTTGATATGACAGGAATAGTACACATACTATATTGCAATCCATGCATTCTTACTGTACAGAGGACTCACATGGATTGGTTACATTTTATCCAATGATGGACGAGTATAGTGCATCGGCACCATTCAATATGTAATCAGCCTGTAAACTGACAGAGGTTGATTGGTTACTATGGGCAACGTCTCCGCTTTCTTTAGGGGTTTATTAACTATAGGTTGACTTCAATGATTTTGATCAATTTCAAATTGATGAAAATCCCTTAGATTTGATAAATCTCCCTCTAGGTTTCAAAACATAACTGAGAGTCTGCAAGAGGCAAATCTCTAGACTAGACTGTAAGAGGTATATTTACTAAAGCGCAGGTTTCTACAAGTGGAGATCTTGCCTATAGCCACCAATCAGATTTTACTTATCATTTATCTAGCACATTCTAGAAGATAATAGCTAAAATCTGATTGGTGGTTATGGGCAACATCTCTACTTCTAAAAACCTGCATTTTACTAAATATACCCCTAAATGTGCCTCTTTCCTCCACAGTTGCCTGATTACATTAACCTTTATAAAGGGACGTGTGCAGAAATCGGTAGGATTTGTTAAAAATTAACAAGGCAAATTTTGCACCAAGACAACAGTGTTATATCTTATATGGTTTAGTGGAACAACTGATCCACCTTGATTATGATTTGAAATGTATGTTTCAGTAAATTATAGATGTGGATAATACAGAAATACAAACATCAAGGAAATGCCATTATACCTTGTGAATAAATACTGGGAAAAACATGGAATTAGAGTGGATTATCCACTACAAGTGGATGAAAGGCTTTCTTGCCTTCTAAACATAACAGCCTTGCACTCTTTAATCTGCAATGATTAAGAAATGATAGGCACGTGGAAGCGAGTCCAGTCTCAGTACAGCTATGTGACTCTGTACCAGCTCGCACACACAGTTATACGAACAGCTGCCCCTAGTCTTATATATCGAAAAGAAGAAAGAGAGCGATGAGAAGACGTGCAAGGAAATCTATCCACTTACTTTATGTAAAGCGTTTGGAACCAAAGTGCTTTACAAGCATATCAGGGTTTATTTAAAATGTGCTATGAAGGGGGTGGGAGATATAGAGGGGGAGTCTTATTGGAAGCGAGGGCAGTTAATGTGTCTGTTAATCTGATGTCTCAGCAATATGTTAGATTAGAGCAGCTATATTAGGAGATAGCCTGCTCAGGACTATTCTATGTCAGACATTAGATATTTGTTCAACTTCCAGCATTCAACTCTGTAACCAGAAATTAAAACAAAATACCATATCTATTATTATCGGAAGTGAAAATGAATCATTATCAATATTTATCATTACTTCCCCTAATAGATAGCATTTGACAAACATTTACCAGGTATGCTATCCCTGTAACACTTAGCAAGACAGACTTTAACAAACCCGTTTTTACACATACAGTAGAGATGCATAGCATTTTTCATTTATTCGGGAGACCAATAAATCAATAATTAAAAGTTGGTTTACAGTCACTATATCCATATGAATTTACGGTTTTACTATGATATGCAATATTTTATTATGCAGATTTATTATAAACATAGAATTTGATGGTAGATAAGAACCACTTGGCCCATCTAGGCCCTCATTCCGAGTTGTTCGCTCGCAAGCTGCTTTTAGCAGCTTTACACACGCTAAGCCGCCGCCTACTGGGAGTGAATCTTAGCTTCTTAAAATTGCGAACGAAAGATTCGCAATATTGCGAAAAGACATCTCTGTGCAGTTTCTGAGTAGCTCGAGACTTACTCTGCCAGTGCGATCAGTTCAGTGCTTGTCGTTCCTGGTTTGACGTCACAAACACACCCAGCGTTCGTCCAGACACTCCTCCGTTTCTCCAGCCACTCCCGCGTTTTTCCCAGAAACGGTAGCGTTTTTTCCCACACGCCCATAAAACAGCCTGTTTCCGCCCAGAAACACCCACTTCCTGTCAATCACATTACGATCACCAGAACGAAGAAAAAACCGTGAGTAAAATTCCTAACTGCATAGCAAATTTACTTGGCGCAGTCGCAGTGCGAACATTGCGCATGCGCACTAAGCGGAAAATCGCTGCGATGCGAAGAAATTTACCGAGCGAACAACTCGGAATGACCCCCCTAGTCTGCTCCTTTATGTGTACCTCAAACCCTATTAGAACTTTAGGTCTTTGTAAGGATATCCTTATGTCTATCCAAGCATATTTAAATTGCTTTTCTGTATTGGCCTCTACCATCTCTGAGGGAAGGCTATTCCACTTGTCCACTACCTTTTCTCAAATTTCTCCTGAACCTACTCTCCTCCAGTTTCAGTGCATGTCCTTGTGTTGTGATACTTATATTCAGTGTCGGACTGGAGCATGAAGGGCCCACCGGGGGTATGCAGTGGTAGGGGCCCATGATTAGAAGTGTGGCCATCCTCCAAAGCCACCACAGAGGTTTGGCTAACCATTATAGAGTACCTGGTCCGGACTCCATGATAATTTATATAGTAATTAATGCTAGTGCGTACATGATAATGTGCTAGATTAATGACAGCAATGTACTGTAGCGAATACATCATAATCCTATGCAGTATAAGGTAACATATGTATAATATATAATTCAAGTGCACAGTCTAGAACTTGATCCCTAGAGGAGGAGGGCCCCCCAGGCAGTGGGGCCTACCGGTGGTTTCCCCTGTACCCCTGTGGGCCAGTCCGAGCCTGCTTATCTTCATGTAAAGAATGTGTCTCTCCTGTACCTTATTAAAACCTTTAAAATATTTAAAAGTTTCTGTAATGTCCCCCTTTCCCTTCTGTGCTCCAAACTATACATTTTAAGATATTTTAGTCTTTCCATGTAAGTTTTGTGATGTAGGCCTTTTTAGCTGCCCTTTTTTTGCACAATTTCTAATGTATTAATATCCTTCTGGAAACATGGCCTCCAGAACTGAACATAGTATTCTAGATGAGGCTGTACAAATAATAATTCTCCAATTGCTATTTGGGGCTGGTGTAGAGATGAATACGCCCATTTGCAGATTGTAGCTCCGGAACGGAGTGTACACAAGATGCAGAGTCATACACATTACTGCGGCACCTCCACTTGAGAATGAAGTGTCCTAACTGTGCTGTAGTGTGTCATGGTGCCTGATTCAGAGGAGCACACAGTACCAATGTTTGCACAACTGAGCAATTATTTGCTTCTGTGCATGCACTAAAAGTCTAGTCTAGGAAACCCTTATTGCGCAAACACACGAACCAATATGCGATGGTATATGCTTTGCGCATGACATTGCTATTACTTGAGGCGGCTTCCCTGATCCATGGGTGGTTCAGGGTATACACTGGGAGGTGACCAAAAGTTTTCACAGAAAGGGGAATTGTCATGGGCAGGCTATGGGAGTGTCATGGGCATGTTTCAGCCTGCGGCTGCAATTTCTTTCACAGCGCCGCAGCTGGGTTACAGAAGACAGGTTTACAGACATTAGGTTGACAGTCAATAGGTCGACCCCATATGGTCTGCATGCACTAGGTTGACAGCTACAAAGGTCAGCATGTAAAATGTCGACAGTGATTAAGGTTGACAGGTTCAAAAGGTACATATGACAATGGTCGACACACATATGGCTAACACAAGTTTTGTTTTAATTTTTATTTATTTATTTATTTATTTTTCTCTAACGTCCTAGTGGATGCTGGGAACTCCGTAAGGACCATGGGGAATAGCGGGCTCCGAAGGAGGCTGGGCACTCTAGAAAGATCTTAGACTACCTGGTGTGCACTGGCTCCTCCCACTATGACCCTCCTCCAAGCCTCAGTTAGATTTCGTGCCCGGCCGAGGTTGGATGCACACTAGGGGCTCTCCTGAGCTCTTAGAAAGTTATAGTCTTAGAATTTTTTTTTTTCAGTGAGACCTGCTGGCAACAGGCTCACTGCAGCGAGGGACTAAGGGGAGAAGAAGCGAACTCGCCTGCTTGCAGCCGGATTGGGCTTCTTAGGCTACTGGACACCATTAGCTCCAGAGGGATCGACCGCAGGCCCAGCCTTGATGTTCGGTCCCGGAGCCGCGCCGCCGTCCCCCTTACAGAGCCAGAAGCAGGAAGATGGTCCGGAAAATCGGCGGCATGAAGACATCCTGTCTTCACCAAGGTAGCGCACAGCACTGCAGCTGTGCGCCATTGCTCCTCATACACACTTCACACTCCGGTCACTGAGGGTGCAGAGCGCTGGGGGGGGGCGCTCTGAGGCAGCAATAAAAACACCTTGGCTGGCTAAAATACCTCAATATATAGCCCCTGGGGCTATATATGAGGTAAATACCCCTGCCAGAATCCCAAAATAAGCGGGAGAATAGGCCGCGAAAAAGGGGCGGAGCCTATCTCCTCAGCACACTGGCGCCATTTTTCCCTCACAGCTCGGCTGGAAGGAAGCTCCCTGGCTCTTCCCTGCATTTCTACAATACAGTAAGAGGGAAAAAGAGAGGGGGGGCACTAAATTGGCACTGTATACAGTATAAGCAGCTATTAGGGACATAACTCAGTTAGTCCCTGTATATATATAGCGCTCTGGTGTGTGCTGGCATACTCTTACTCTGTCCCCCCAAAGGGCTTTTGTGGGTCCTGTCCTCTATTTGAGCATTCCCTGTGTGTGTGGAGTGTGTCGGTACGGCTGTGTCGACATGTTTGAGGAGGATAATGATGTGGAGGGGGAGCAGATGCCTTTAGCAGAGATGTCACCCCCTGCGGGGCAGACACCGGAGTGGATGGTATTATGGCAAGAAATGAGTGCACGTATAGACTCCTTACATAAAAAATTTGACGACATGCCGACTGTGGGACAGCCGAGTCTTCAGCTCGTGCCGGTCCAAGGGTCTCAAAAGTCATCAGGGGCTCTAAAACGCCCGTTATCTCAGGTGGCACAAGTAGATGTCGACACGGATACTGACGCCAGTGTCGACGACGATGAGTCAAATTTAATGCCCGTTAAGGCCATTCGCTGCATGATTGAGGCAATGAAAGAGGTGTTAAATATTTCTGATTTACATCCAGGTACCACAAAAAAGGGTATTATGTTTGGGGAGAAAAAACTACCTGTAGTTTTTCCCCCGTCAGATGAATTAAATGAAGTGTGTGAAGAAGCGTGGGCTTCCCCTGATAAGAAATTGGTGATTCCTAAGAAATTACTAATGGCGTTCCCTTTCCCGCCAGAGGATAGGTTACGTTGGGAAACACCCCCGAGGGTGGATAAAGCGCTCACACGTTTGTCAAAAAAGGTGGCACTACCGTCCCAGGATACGGCCGCCCTTAAGGAACCTGCTGATAGAAGGCAGGAGGCGATCCTGAAGTCTGTATATACACACTCAGGCATTATACTCAGACCAGCAATTGCGTCAGCTTGGATGTGCAGTGCTGCCGCTGCATGGTCAGATAACCTGTCAGAAAATATTGACACACTAGACAGAGACACGATCCTGTTAACAATTGACCATATCAAAGACTCAGTCTTATACATGAGAGATGCACAGAGGGAAATCTGCCGGCTGGCATCTAAAGTAAGTGCACTATCTATCTCTGCTAGGAGATGCTTATGGACTCGCCAGTGGACTGGAGATGCAGATTCCAAAAGGCACATGGAAGTTTTGCCTTATAAAGGGGAGGAATTATTTGGGGATGGTCTCTCCGACCTAGTTTCCACAGCAACGTCTGGGAAGTCAGCATTTTTACCCCATGTCCCCTCACAGCCTAAGAAGGCGCCATTTTATCAGGTTCAGTCCTTTCGATCCCAGAAAAATAAGCGGGGAAAAGGAGGGTCTTTTCTGTCTAGAGGCAGAGGCAGGGGAAAAAGGCTGCAGCAAACAGCAGGTTCCCAGGAACAAAAGTCCTCCCCCGCTTCCTCTTCCAAGTCCGCCGCATGACGGTGGGGCTTCACAAGCGGAGCCAGGTACGGTGGGGGCCCGCCTCAGGAATTTCAGCGATCAGTGGGTTCGCTCACAGGTAGATCCCTGGATCCTTCAAATAGTATCTCAGGGATACAGGCTGGAATTCGAGGCGATTCCACCCCGCCGTTTCCTAAAATCCGCCTTGCCGATTGCTCCCTCAGACAGGGAGGCAGTGCTAGCGGCAATTCACAAGCTGTATTCCCAGCAGGTGATAATCAAGGTACCCCTACTTCAACAAGGCCGGGGTTACTATTCCACACTATTTGTGGTACCGAAACCGGACGGTTCGGTGAGACCCATTCTAAATTTGAAGTCCTTGAACACATACATAAAAAAATTCAAGTTCAAGATGGAATCGCTCAGGGCGGTTATTGCAAGCCTGGACGAGGGGGATTACATGGTATCCCTGGACATCAAGGATTCTTACCTGCATGTCCCCATTTACAATTCTCACCAGGAGTACCTCAGATTTGTGGTACAGGATTGCCATTACCAATTCCAGACGCTGCCGTTTGGACTCTCCACGGCACCGAGGGTATTTACCAAGGTTATGGCGGAAATGATGATACTCCTTCGAAAAAAGGGAGTTTTAATTATCCCATACTTGGACGATCTCCTAATAAAGGCACGATCCAAGGAACAGTTGTTAGTGGGAGTAGCACTATCTCAGGAAGTGCTGAGCCAGCACGGTTGGATTCTGAATATCCCAAAGTCACAGCTGGTCCCCACGACACGTCTAATGTTCCTGGGAATGATTCTGGACACGGCCCAGAAAAAAGTGTTTCTCCCGGAGGAGAAAGCCAGGGAGTTGTCTTCTCTAGTCAGAGACCTCCTAAAACCAAAACAGGTATCGGTGCATCACTGCACGCGGGTCCTGGGAAAGATGGTAGCTTCTTACGAAGCAATTCCATTCGGCAGGTTCCATGCCAGAATCTTTCAGTGGAACCTGTTGGACAAGTGGTCCGGATCGCATCTTCAGATGCATCGTTTAATAACCCTGTCTCCACGAACCAGGGTGTCTCTTCTGTGGTGGCTGAACAGTGCTCATCTTCTGGAGGGCCGCAGATTCGGCATACAGGACTGGGTCCTGGTGACCACGGATGCCAGCCTACGGGGCTGGGGGGCAGTCACAAAGGGAAGAAATTTCCAGGGACTATGGTCAAGTCAGGAGACTGCCCTTCACATAAATATTCTGGAACTAAGGGCCATTTACAATGCCCTAAGTCAAGCAAAATCCCTGCTTCTACACCAGCCGGTGCTGATCCAGTCAGACAACATCACGGCAGTCGCCCATGTGAATCGACAAGGCGGCACAAGAAGCAGGACAGCGATGGCAGAAGCCACAAAAATTCTCCGATGGGCGGAGAATCATGTACTAGCACTGTCAGCAGTGTTCATCCCGGGAGTGGACAACTGGGAAGCAGACTTTCTCAGCAGGCACGACCTCCACCCGGGAGAGTGGGGACTTCATCCAGAAGTCTTCAAAATGATTGTAAATCAATGGGGTCGTCCACAGGTGGACATGATGGCGTCCCGCATAAACAAAAAACTAGAGAAGTATTGCGCCAGGTCAAGAGACCCTCAGGCGATAGCGGTGGACGCCCTAGTGACACCGTGGGTGTACCGGTCAGTATATGTGTTCCCTCCTCTACCTCTCATACCAAAGGTACTGAGAATAATAAGAAAGCGAGGAGTAAACACAATTCTCGTGGTTCCGGATTGGCCAAGAAGAGCGTGGTACCCGGAACTTCAAGAGATGATCTCAGAGGACCCTTGGTCCCTGCCGCTCAGACAGGACCTGCTACAGCAGGGCCCCTGCCTGTTCCAAGACTTACCGCGGCTGCGTTTGACGGCATGGCGGTTGAACGCCGGATCCTGAAGGAAAAGGGCATTCCGGAGGAAGTCATTCCTACGCTTATTAAAGCCAGGAAAGATGTTACGGCAAAACATTATCACCGCATATGGCGGAAATATGTTGCATGGTGCGAGGCCAAAAAGGCCCCAACAGAGGAATTTCAACTGGGTCGATTTCTACATTTCCTGCAAGCAGGAGTGAATATGGGCCTAAAACTAGGCTCCATTAAAGTACAGATCTCGGCTCTGTCGATTTTCTTTCAAAAGGAACTAGCTTCAGTACCTGAAGTTCAGACATTTGTGAAAGGAGTGCTGCATATTCAGCCCCCATTTGTGCCTCCTGTGGCACCGTGGGATCTCAACGTGATGTTGAATTTCTTGAAATCACATTGGTTTGAGCCACTAAAAACCGTGGATCTGAAATATCTCACGTGGAAAGTGGTCATGTTATTGGCCTTGGCATCAGCCAGGCGAGTGTCAGAATTGGCGGCTTTATCATGTAAAAGCCCTTATCTGATTTTTCATATGGATAGGGCAGAATTGAGGACTCGTCCCCAGTTTCTCCCTAAGGTGGTGTCAGCGTTTCACCTGAACCAGCCTATTGTGGTGCCTGCGGCTACTAAGGATTTGGAGGACTCCAAGTTGCTAGACGTTGTCAGGGCCCTGCAAATATATGTTTCCAGGACGGCTGGAGTCAGAAAATCTGACTAGCTGTTTATCCTATATGCACCCAACAAGCTGGGTGCTCCTGCTTCTAAGCAGACTATTGCTCGTTGGATTTGTAGTACAATTCAGCTTGCACATACTGTGGCAGGCCTGCCACAGCCTAAATCTGTCAATGCCCATTCCACAAGGAAGGTGGGCTCATCTTGGGCGGCTGCCCGAGGGGTCTCGGCTTTACAACTTTGCCGAGCAGCTACTTGGTCAGGGGCAAACACGTTTGCAAAATTCTATAAATTTGATACCCTGGCTGAGGAGGACCTGGAGTTCTCTCATTCGGTGCTGCAGAGTCATCCGCACTCTCCCGCCCGTTTGGGAGCTTTGGTATAATCCCCATGGTCCTTACGGAGTTCCCAGCATCCACTAGGACGTTAGAGAAAATAAGAATTTACTCACCGGTAATTCTGTTTCTCGTAGTCCGTAGTGGATGCTGGGCGCCCATCCCAAGTGCGGTCTATCTGCAATACTTGTACATAGTTATTGTTAACTAAATCGGGTTATTGTTGAGCCGTCTGTTGAGAGGCTCTATCGTTTCATACTGTTAACTGGGTTTCATATCACGAGTTGTTCGGTGTGATTGGTGTGGCTGGTATGAGTCTTACCCGGGATTCAAAATCCTTCCTTATTGTGTACGCTCGTCCGGGCACAGTACCTAACTGAGGCTTGGAGGAGGGTCATAGTGGGAGGAGCCAGTGCACACCAGGTAGTCTAAGATCTTTCTAGAGTGCCCAGCCTCCTTCGGAGCCCGCTATTCCCCATGGTCCTTACGGAGTTCCCAGCATCCACTACGGACTACGAGAAACAGAATTACCGGTGAGTAAATTCTTATTTTTTTTTCATCATTTACCATTTACGAGGACTATGAGTGGGAATAGTAACCTGTGCTAAGTGCAGTGGTAGCAAAGGCACCTTGCCCAGAGCATGGCGAGCCCGCGAGGTTACACGTTTACACTACTTTGGCTTACATGTGGTTAAACATACAAAATTACATAAAAAACCTAGTTTTAACCTTTTTTGTGTCAACCATTTCCATGTCAACCCTTTGCTTGTGGCGACCTTATGTACCTGTCGAACTTTTGCGGTGTGTACCTTTTTTATGTCAACTTATTAACTCCACCTTTTGACCCAGTCGACCTAATGTATGTCAACCATTTGGGGTCTACCTATTGACTGTCAGCCTATTTCTGGTGAACCCAATGATCCACATCCAGAGCAGCCACAGTGGCTACTTCTTAAGAAAGTTACAATGGAGATTCTGGCCCAGACAGGAGCTGCTGGAGAAGTTGATGTTGAGGCCGATAATGCATCAATGGTGGATAGAGTGGATCCACCAGTGCACAGAGCAATGTTTAGATAACAAAAATAGGCATTGCAGGGTTTGCTCAGTCGTCGTATGGAAGAACACAAGAAGAATACGTAAACTGACTTTTGCATAATTTCGCACTTGAGAATCCGTGAGAAATTGCAGTCAGGCATTATTTACATACACTCTGAATCAGGCCCATTCTCATGCAGTCAAAGTTCAGAATTGTAGGCTTTCCAGAAGGGTAAATATGCCTGATGATGGGTATCATGATAATCATATGGATTGAGTCGGTCATGAGTCGGTATACAGCAAATATACACACTTGTCTCTGTTCACGCATTGCTGGAGCATCTACTATACCTGGTGCAGGAGATGCTCCTTAATTAAAACGGACCTCTGCCTACAGTACTTGTACATACATACATGCCCTCAGTAAATGTAGCCAGAGCTCTTCCCTATTGCCCCCTTAGATATGTCGATTTAGCTGCAGTCTATACTTTCATATAAAGATAAATACTCCAATGAGTTCAGATAACTGAAAAGAAAGAAGTACTGTTAATTAAAACAGTATCAAAAACAGCAAAAACAATATAAACAACAACGTTATTCATAGTAATAAAACCCGGCAGCGGGGGGGGGAGGTGACGGGGGGAGTGAAGTTTCTTCACTCCCCCCATCACCCGGTTTCATAGCACTGCATGCTAATATGGAAAATCTCGTCCATATTGGCCTGCATGCATAAGCGATGGTGCACCAACGATTAACGAGTGCGGGGCCGCGCATCGTTAATCATTGGTGCCTACACACTGCACGATATGAACGAGTTCTCATTCATTTATTAACGAGAACGTTCATATCGTTCTGTTTTATCTGCCAGTGTGTAGGGCCCATTAGATTTGGGTGGAGTGTGTTCAAACTCAAATCTAAATTGCAGTGTAAAAAAAAAAAAGCAGCCAATATTTACACTGCACAGAAACAAAATAACCCACCCAAATCTAACTCTCTCTGCAAATTTTATATCTGCCACACCTGCAGTGCACATGGTTTTGCCCAACTGCTAACAAATTTGCTGCTGCGATCAACTCTGAATTACCCCCATGGTTTTGCCCATTAGCTAACAAATTTGCTGCTGCGGTCAGATCTGAATTAGGCCCAGAATTAGGCTCTTAGTTTGATAAGGACTAAAGAAAGCAACAGGGAATGCTGAGTAGAGATGTGCACTTGAAATTTTTCGGGTTTTGTGTTTTGGTTTTGGGTTCGGTTCCGCGGCCGTGTTTTGGGTTCGACCGCGTTTTGGCAAAACCTCACCGAATATTTTTTGTCGGATTCGGGTGTGTTTTGGATTCGGGTGTTTTTTTCAAAAAACCCTAAAAAACAGCTTAAATCATAGAATTTGGGGGTCATTTTGATCCCAAAGTATTATTAACCTCAAAAACCATAATTTCCACTCATTTTCAGTCTATTCTGAACACCTCACACCTCACAATATTATTTTTAGTCCTAAAATTTGCACCGAGGTCGCTGGATGACTAAGCTAAGCGACCCTAGTGGCCGACACAAACACCTGGCCCATCTAGGAGTGGCACTGCAGTGTCACGCAGGATGGCCCTTCCAAAAAACACTCCCCAAACAGCACATGACGCAAAGAAAAAAAGAGGCGCAATGAGGTAGCTGTGTGAGTAAGCTAAGCGACCCTAGTGGCCGACACAAACACCTGGCCAATCTAGGAGTGGCACTGCAGTGTCACGCAGGATGGCCCTTCCAAAAAACACTCCCCAAACAGCACATGACGCAAAGAAAAAAAGAGGCGCAATGAGGTAGCTGTGTGAGTAAGCTAAGCGACCCTAGTGGCCGACACAAACACCTGGCCCATCTAGGAGAGGCACTGCAGTGTCACGCAGGATGGCCCTTCCAAAAAACACTCCCCAAACAGCACATGACGCAAAGAAAAAAAGAGGCGCAATGAGGTAGCTGTGTGAGTAAGATAAGCGACCCTAGTGGCCGACACAAACACCTGGCCCATCTAGGAGTGGCACTGCAGTGTCACGCAGGATGGCCCTTCAAAAAAATACTCCCCAAACAGCACATGACGCAAAGAAAGATTAAAGAAAAAAAGAGGTGCAAGATGGAATTGTCCTTGGGCCCTCCCACCCACCCTTATGTTGTATAAACAGGACATGCACACTTTAACCAACCCATCATTTCAGTGACAGGGTCTGCCACACGACTGTGACTGAAATGACGGGTTGGTTTGGACCCCCACCAAAAAAGAAGCAATTAATCTCTCCTTGCACAAACTGGCTCTACAGAGGCAAGATGTCCACCTCATCATCATCCTCCGATATATCACCGTGTACATCCCCCTCCTCACAGATTATCAATTCGTCCCCACTGGAATCCACCATCTCAGCTCCCTGTGTACTTTGTGGAGGCAATTGCTGCTGGTCAATGTCTCCACGGAGGAATTGATTATAATTCATTTTAATGAACATCATCTTCTCCACATTTTCTGGAAGTAACCTCGTACGCCGATTGCTGACAAGGTGAGCGGCGGCACTAAACACTCTTTCGGAGTACACACTTGTGGGAGGGCAACTTAGGTAGAATAAAGCCAGTTTGTGCAAGGGCCTCCAAATTGCCTCTTTTTCCTGCCAGTATAAGTACGGACTGTCTGACGTGCCTACTTGGATGCGGTCACTCATATAATCCTCCACCATTCTTTCAATGGGGAGAGAATCATATGCAGTGCTTGTAGACGACATGTCCGTAATCGGTGGCAGGTCCTTCAGTCCGGACCAGATGTCAGCATCAGCAGTCGCTACAGACTGCCCTGCATCACCGCCAGCGGGTGGGCTCGGAATTCTGAGCCTTTTCCTCGCACCCCCAGTTGCGGGAGAATGTGAAGGAGGAGATGTTGACAGGTCGCGTTCCGCTTGACTTGACAATTTTCTCACCAGCAGGTCTTTGAACCCCAGCAGACTTGTGTCTGCCGGAAAGAGAGATCCAAGGTAGGTTTTAAATCTAGGATCGAGCACGGTGGCCAAAATGTAGTGCTCTGATTTCAACAGATTGACCACCCGTGAATCCTTGTTAAGCGAATTAAGGGCTCCATCCACAAGTCCCACATGCCTAGCGGAATCGCTCTGTGTTAGCTCCTCCTTCAATGTCTCCAGCTTCTTCTGCAAAAGCCTGATGAGGGGAATGACCTGACTCAGGCTGGCAGTGTCTGAACTGACTTCACGTGTGGCAAGTTCAAAGGGCAGCAGAACCTTGCACAACGTTGAAATCATTCTCCACTGCGCTTGAGACAGGTGCATTCCACCTCCTATATCGTGCTCAATTGTATAGGCTTGAATGGCCTTTTGCTGCTCCTCCAACCTCTGAAGCATATAGAGGGTTGAATTCCACCTCGTTACCACTTCTTGCTTCAGATGATGGCAGGGCAGGTTCAGGCGTTTTTGGTGGTGCTCCAGTCTTCTGTACGTGGTGCCTGTACGCCGAAAGTGTCCCGCAATTCTTCTGGCCACCGACAGCATCTCTTGCACGCCCCTCTCGTTTTTTAAATAATTCTGCACCACCAAATTCAAGGTATGTGCAAAACATGGGACGTGCTGGAATTTGCCCATATTTAATGCACACACAATATTGCTGGCGTTGTCCGATGCCACAAACCCACAGGAGAGTCCAATTGGGGTAAGCCATTCCGCGATGATCTTCCTCAGTTTCCGTAAGAGGTTTTCAGCTGTGTGCGTATTCTGGAAACCGGTGATACAAAGCGTACCCTGCCTAGGAAAGAGTTGGCGTTTGCGAGATGCTGCTACTGGTGCCGCCGCTGCTGTTCTTGCGGCGGGAGTCCATACATCTACCCAGTGGGCTGTCACAGTCATATAGTCCTGACCCTGCCCTGCTCCACTTGTCCACATGTCCGTGGTTAAGTGGACATTGGGTACAGCTGCATTTTTTAGGACACTGGTGACTCTTTTTCTGAGGTCTGTGTACATTTTCGGTATCGCCTGCCTAGAGAAATGGAACCTAGATGGTATTTGGTACCGGGGACACAGTACCTCCAACAAGTCTCTAGTTGGCTCTGCAGTAATGATGGATACCGGAACCACGTTTCTCACCACCCAGGATGCCAAGGCCTCAGTTATCCGCTTTGCAGCAGGATGACTGCTGTGATATTTCATCTTCCTCGCAAAGGACTGTTGGACAGTCAATTGCTTGGTGGAAGTAGTAAAAGTGGTCTTACGACTTCCCCTCTGGGATGACCATCGACTCCCAGCAGCAACAACAGCAGCGCCAGCAGCAGTAGGCGTTACACGCAAGGATGCATAGGAGGAATCCCAGGCAGGAGAGGACTCGTCAGAATTGCCAGTGACATGGCCTGCAGGACTATTGGCATTCCTGGGGAAGGAGGAAATTGACACTGAGGGAGTTGGTGGGGTGGTTTGCGTGAGCTTGGTTACAAGAGGAAGGGATTTACTGGTCAGTGGACTGCTTCCGCTGTCGCCCAAAGTTTTTGAACTTGTCACTGACTTATTATGAATGCGCTGCAGGTGACGTATAAGGGAGGATGTTCCGAGGTGGTTAACGTCCTTACCCCTACTTATTACAGCTTGACAAAGGCAACACACGGCTTGACAAATGTTGTCCGCATTTCTGTTGAAATACTTCCACACCGAAGAGCTGATTTTTTTGGTATTTTCACCAGGCATGTCAACGGCCCTATTCCTCCCACGGACAACAGGTGTCTCCCCGGGTGCCTGACTTAAACAAACCACCTCACCATCAGAATCCTCCTTGTCAATTTCCTCCCCAGCGCCAGCAACACCCATATCCTCCTCATCCTGGTGTACTTCAACACTGACATCTTCAATCTGACTATCAGGAACTGGACTGCGGGTGCTCCTTCCAGCACTTGCAGGGGGCGTGCAAATGGTGGAAGGCGCATGCTCTTCACGTCCAGTGTTGGGAAGGTCAGGCATCGCAACCGACACAATTGGACTCTCCTTGTGGATTTGGGATTTCGAAGAACGCACAGTTCTTTGCTGTGCTTTTGCCAGCTTGAGTCTTTTCATTTTTCTAGCGAGAGGCTGAGTGCTTCCATCCTCATGTGAAGCTGAACCACTAGCCATGAACATAGGCCAGGGCCTCAGCCGTTCCTTGCCACTCCGTGTGGTAAATGGCATATTGGCAAGTTTACGCTTCTCCTCCGACAATTTTATTTTAGATTTTTGAGTCCTTTTTTTACTGATATTTGGTGTTTTGGATTTTACATGCTCTGTACTATGACATTGGGCATCGGCCTTGGCAGACGACATTGCTGGCATTTCATCGTCTCGGCCATGACTAGTGGCAGCAGCTTCAGCACGAGGTGGAAGTCGATCTTGATCTTTCCCTATTTTTGGAACCTCAACATTTTTGTTCTCCATATTTTAATAGGCACAACTAAAAGGCACCTCAGGTAAACAATGGAGATGGATGGATACTAGTATACTTATGGATGACGAGCGACTGCCGACACAGAGGTAGCTACAGCCGTGGACTACCGTACTGTGTCTGCTGCTAATATAGACTGGATGATAATGAGATAAAATTAAAATATATATATATATATATATATATATATATATATCACACTAGTACTGCAGCCGGACAGGTATATATTATGTAATGACGGACCTGCTGGACACTGTCTGTCAGACTCAGCACTGCAGACTCCTAAAGTAAGCTACTAGTATCAAGAAGATAGAAAAAAAAATAAACCACGGGTAGGTGGTATACAATTATGGATGGACGAGCGACTGCCGACACAGAGGTAGCTACAGCCATGGACTACCGTACTGTGTCTGCTGCTAATATAGACTGGATGATAATGAGATAAAATTAAAATATATATATATATATATATATATATATATATCACACTAGTACTGCAGCCGGACAGGTATATATTATGTAATGACGGACCTGCTGGACACTGTCTGCAGAATGCGTTTATAAAAACACCACACGACGAGTGTTTAACTTTTTCAGGCAGACAATCACAATATACTGGTGGTCAGCAGACAATCACAATACTGGTGGTCAGTGGTCACTGGTCAGTCACACTGGCAGTGGCACTCTGGCAGCAAAAGTGTGCACTGTACTTAAAATATGTACTCCTGCTATAACTGCTCCCCAGTCTCCCCCACAATTAAGCTGTGTGAGCAGTGAGCACTCAGCACAGTCAGATAATGATATACAGTATTACATATGATGCAGCACACTGGGCTGAGCACAGATATGGTATGTGACTGTGTCACACTGTGTATCGTTTTTTTTCAGGCAGAGAACGGATTAATTAAACTGGTGGTCACTGGTCACACTATCAGCAGCAAGTAGTACTCCTCCTAATAATATGCTCCCCAAAATTTGTGTCTCTCTCTAGTACTCTAGTCTAAACGGAGAGGACGCCAGCCACGTCCTCTCCCTATCAATCTCAATGCACGTGTGAAAAGGGCAGCGACGCGCGGCTCCTTATATAGAATCCGAGTCTCGCGATAGAATCCGAGCCTCGCGAGAATCCGACAGCGGGATGATGACGTTCGGGCGCGCTCGGGTTAACCGAGCAAGGCGGGAAGATCCGAGTCGCTCGGCCCCGTGTAAAAAAACCTGAAGTTCGGGCGGGTTCGGATTCCGAGGAACCGAACCCGCTCATCACTAATGCTGAGGTTAAAGAAACAGTGAGAAATTGCCTGGACATTTGTCTGACCAGTCTGCTTATTTGATCTCATGTCATGGGAGTCTGATACTCCTCAGTTTTTTTTCAGCCAGGGAGCGCTGAGCTGTTTTTTTGACAGCTTTGTTTAGACTTTTCTCTCCTTCTCTGCCAGTGCTCAGGATTGCTGGGTTGTCTAAAGCTCTCTTGTCCAATATGTAATAAACTAGACTTACAGAGTCAGTGGGGGGTATCCAATTAGGTGCAATGAAACATCGGCAATGAAAGACGGGATTTTTTAACAATTTTAGCGGTTTAACGGATATCCAATTAGATCTCCCGTAAAAACAATATTTTTTTTGTGTGACACCTGTGTGTTTTTGCCACCGCAGACCCGAAAAGCCGAACTGATCGGGGACTTTGTTTTCGCCATCCTGAGGCAAGTGAAACAAAATTCCTGATAAGCCGTGTGACCCCTCTAGTCAGTGTCCCATGCCTGCCACAGTAGCAGATGGGGACTGGAGATAGACTCATTGGGGGTTATTCTGAACCCGATCGAACGCTGCACTTCTTCGCAGCCGTGCGATCGGGTTGGAACTGCGCATGCGTGGTGGCCGGATTGCGCAGGCGCATCGTTGCCCGATGACGGCCGTCGCCAGGCAGTGACGCCTCCAGCGAGGCGACCGCAAGAAGATTGACAGGAGGAATGCAGATCCGGGCGTCAACTCACCGTTTTCGGGGCGTGGAGATCCGAACGCAGGAGTGTCGAGGCATTTGGAGGGCGGATGCCTGACATCAATTCCGGGACCTGCAACGCTGAAGTGATCACACAGGGTAAGTAACTCTTACCCTAGTCTACTTCTGCACAAAACTTTTTTTGCATAGCAGGGCTGCACAAGCGTTCGCAGCCTTGCTATGCAAAAATCCACTCCCCCATAGGCGGCGTCTAGTTGATCGCACGGGCTACAAAAAGTTGCAGCATGCGATCAACTCGGAATGACCCCCATTGCTCACTGGGCAACAAGGTAACACAGTAGCAAGCATTGCTGCCTTTCAGCACTGGGGTTCTTTGTTGGTTTCCAACCAGGGCCTTGTATGTCTGTTTTCTCTTACGTCCTAGGATATACTGGGAGTCCATTTAGTACCATGGGGTATAGACTGGTCCACTAGGAGTCTTGGGCACTTTAAGAATTTGATAGTGTGCGCTGGCTCCTCCCTCTATGCCCCTCTTACCAGACTCAAGTTTAGAAAATATGCCCGGAGCAGCCGATTACGCATATGGAAGCTCATGAAGAGTTTTCTGCATTTATTTTATATACAGGTTGAGTATCCCTTATCCAAAATGCTTGGGACCAGAGGAATTTTGGATATGGGATTTTTCCGTATTTTGGAATAATTGCATACCATAATGAGATATCATGGTGATGGGACCTAAATCTAAGCACAGAATGCATTTATGTTTCATATACACCTTATACACACAGCCTGAAGTCAATTTTAGCCAATCATTTTTATAACTTTGTGCATTGAACAAAGTGTGTGTACATTCACACAATTAATTTATGTTTCATATACACCTTATACACATAGCCTGAAGGTCATTTAATACAATATTTTTAATAACTTATGTATTAAACAAAGTTTGTGTACATTTAGCCATCAAAAAACAAAGGTTTCAGTATTTCACTCTCACTCAAAAAAGTCCGTATTTCGGAATATTCCGTATTTCGGAATATTTGGATATGGGATACTCAACCTGTATTCGTTATTTTCAGGCAGGACTGGATGGCACCAGCCTGCCTGCTTCGTGGGACTTAGGGGGGAGAACGGCCCAACCTCTTGAAGGGTTAATGGCCCCATTCTCCGCTGACAGGACACTAGCTCCTGAGTGAACTATTCACAAGCCCACCACTGCGAGCGTACATTCCATCAGCACGCCGCCACCCCTAACAGAGCCAGAAGAAAGAAGAATGGTGAGTACTAAGCCGGTGTCCCGGTTAGCGGGTCGCCGGCCATTATGCGGCACAAGGGTACAGAGACGCACGGCTTCTTCATGGGGTGGCTGGGTCTCCAGACTCAGTACACAGTGCAGATGCACAGCTTCTGAGGGAGCGAACGGAGTCTAAGTACACTATACATGTACACAGTACCCAGACTGGCATCACAGACTTAAAAGGGGGCTGACTCCATTTTAAGCACTAAAATTTACCTCAGCCAGTATAAATAAAAAGCGGGAAGACTGCGCACCATTGCAGGGGCAGGGCTTCACTATGAGCGGATCCAGCAGCTCACAGGCGCCATTTTCCCTCTGCAGCGGACACAGATGCTGACTGACAGGGACGCGCAGCTCCTCCGGAGAGACTCCAGATTACCTCAGCGGTACCAGGAGGTCATAGCAGGGGGGAGCGATTACTAGTGTACTAACTCCCCAATCTGGGAACTTAGTCTGCGACCCGGCTAAGCTTGGCACTAGCAGTAAGGGTGCCATGTGCTGGTTCCATACTTTCTCTGTGTCTCCCTGGAAGGGCTCTTTGTGGGTTTCTTGTGCAATTTAACCTTTTCTTGTGTGTGTATGCTGTCACTATTACAGTATGTCAGGCAAAGAATGTGATTCATGCAAGGCACAGTGTTCCTCTTCTCCATGGGGTTTACCAGTGTGTTCTCAATGTACTTTCCCTTGCCAGGCTAGCAGGGCAGAGTCAGCATGGCTATATTCCATAAGGGGAATGATTTCCAATATTTCCACAAAATTGTCCCGCAATGAGAAAGAGACACAATTCTTAAGACAATCTATGACTGAGCTTATGAAAAGAGACTCGGTAGCCCGACCAGCGTCTCAGTCCCCTGTCATTTGTCCACAAAAACGTATTTTAGCCAATATCCTGTAATCTGACTCTGATGATTAGAGGTCAGACATGGAGGAGGGGGACTCAGAGGTGGGGGAGAGTACTCTGTCGTAGGGAATAGAAGCTCTCATAGAGGCTATAAGAGAAGTTCTGCATATTTTTTATAAGGTGACAGAGGACAGTGAGGAATCTTATTTTAATATAAAAAATAAATCCTCAGCCCCTTTTCCTGTCTCAAAGGAACTAAATACCCTGTTTGGACAACCGTGGGTTAATCCTGATAGGAAATTTATAATTCCTAAAAGGTTGTTTTCATCTTTTCCTTTTCCTCCTGAGGATAGGAAAAAAATGGGAAAATCCACCGATAGTGGATGCATCAGTATCCAGGCTGTCACGGAAAATTGTATTGCCAGTTCCGGGTGCAGCCTCCCTGAAAGATGCGGCTGATCATAGAATTGAGACCACACTCAAATCCTTATATACAGCTGCTGGGGTGGCCCAGAAACCCACTATACCATGTGCATGGATTACAAAGGCCATTGCCAAATGGTCGGGTAACCTAATTGAGGGGCTACATACCTTACCTTAAGAGGAGATTTTTTTACTCCTGCAGCATATACAGGACTCTGCGAACTTTATGGTGGAAGCCATAAAAGAAATAGGCTTGCTTAATGCACATACCATTGCTATGGCGGTGTCAACATGCAGGGGCTTATGGCTACGCCAATGGACTGCTGACACAGACTCCAGGAGAGGAGTGGAAGGCCTACCCTTCACAGGAAAGGCCTTATTTGGAGATGAACTAGACAAATGGATCTCCAAAGCTACTGCGGGTAAGTCCACATATCTTCCTTCTGCAGCTCCCCCAGCCAGGAAGGCTTATTCAGGCCCCAATTGCAGTCCTTTCGGACTGCCAAGTTTAAGGGCAAACCCAGAGGTTCTTCTACAGCCAATAGAGGCTCTAGAGGTAAACCACGAAAAACAGCAACTGCCGGTTCACAGAAACAGGGCTCCAGCTCTGCTTCCTCAAAACCTTCAGCATGACTGTGGACCGAGATGCCTGGAGGACTGTCAGGTGGGAGCCCAACTAAAATTCTTTAGTCATGTCTGGACAAGTTCGTGCCAGGACCCCTGGATCATAGATCTTATTTCACAGGGCTACAGACTGTAGTTCCAGGAGCTCCCACCTCACAGATTCTTCAAATCAGGCTTACCAGTTTCACAAGAGGCAAGTATAACTTTACAGGATGCCATTCAAAAAACTGGTACAGACTCAGGTCATTGTTCCAGTTCCACCTCATCTGCGAATGAAGGGGTATTATTCCAACTTGTTTCTAGTACCGAAACCGGACGGTTCGGTAAGACAGATTCTGAACCTCAAGTCGTTGAACCTGTACTTAAAAATGTTCAAATTAAAGATGGAGTGTCTGAGAGCAGTGATCTCAGGTCTGGTGGAGGGGGGAATTCCTAGGGGTATATGCAATTGCGGTCGAATTCCCGAAATTGTCGAATTTCGGGTCATTTTCGCCAAAAAAAAAAAAAAAATCGTCAATGCAATTCAGTGCTTTCCGTCAAAAAAACTGACTTTCAAAATTCGACTTTTTGAAATTCGACTTTTTGCAAATTCGACTTTTCTGCAATGATACAAGTGCTGCAATTCGACAAAAGCATATTCAATTCAAGTTTGGAAATTCGACAGCAGTGCTTTTAGACAGTAAATTCGTCATTTTCAATCCGCCACACTTTGGAGGGTGAAAACAATAAAAAAAATTTAAAACATGTTTTTTTTGGTGTTATTTTTGGGGGAATAGCATATCTATTTATATTAGAAGGGATTAGGTACTTTTTTTTTTTTTTTTTGGAGGCACAAGTATTATTTATATATATTTTTTAAAATATTATTATTATTTTTTTTATTTTATTTTTTTAGTGGTGGAACGGGAAAATTAAAAAAAAAAAAATGGCGTGGGGTCCCCCCTCCAAAGCATAACTAGCCTCGGGCTCTTCGAGCTGGTCCTGGTTCTAAAAATGCGGGGAAAAATTGGGCAGGGATCCCCCGTATTTTTAAAACCAGCACCGGGCTCTGCGACTGATGCTGGTGCAAAAAACTACGGGGGACAAAAAGAGTAGGGGTCCCCCGTATTTTATACACCAGCATCGGGCTCCACTAGCTGGACAGATAATGCCACAGCCGGGGGTCACTTTTATGCAGTGCCCTGCGGCCGTGGCATTAAATATCCAACTAGTCACCCCTGGCCGGGGTACCCTGGGGGAGTGGGGACCCCTTCAATCAAGGGGTCCCCCCCCCAGCCACCCAAGGGCCAGGGGTGAAGCCCGAGGCTGTCCCCCCCATCCAATGGCTGCGGATGGGAGGCTGATAGCCTAGAGTAAAATGACAAGAATATTGTTTTTTCCAGAAGAACTACAAGTCCCAGCAAGCCTCCCCCGCAAGCTGGTACTTGGAGAACCACAAGTACCAGCATGCGGGAGAAAAACGGGCCCGCTGGTACCTGTAGTTCTACTGGAAAAAAAAATACCCAAATAAAAACAGGACACAGACACCGTGACAGTAAAACTTTATTACACACTGCCGACACACACATACTTACCTATGTTGACACGCCGACTGCCACGGTCTCCGACGATCCGAGGGTACCTGTGAAAACAATTATACTCACCTTCCAGCGTCCAGAGGTACATCCACGTCCAGAGATACATCCACGTACTTGGCAAAAAAAGAAAACGGACACACGTTCCATACCGGACTGAAAGGGGTCCCATGCTGACACATGAGACCCCTTACCCCGAATGCCGGGACACCACGTGACTCCTGTCACTGAAGTCCCTTCAGCCAATCAGGAAGCGCTACTTCCGTGGCGCTCACCTGATTGGATGTGCGCTGTCTGTGCTGTGACAGCGCATCGCACAGCTCCGTCCATTATATTCAATGGTGGGAACTTAGCGGCTAGCGGTGAGGTCACCCGCCGGTCAGCGGCTGACCGCGGGTAACCCCACCGCTGACGGCAAAGTTCCCACCATTGAAACTAATGGAGCGGCTTTGCGATGCGCTGTCTGACAGCTCAGACAGCGCACAGCCAATCAGGTGAGCGCCACGGAAGTAGCGCTTCCTGATTGGCTGAAGGGACTTCAGTGACAGGAGTCATGTGATGTCCCGGCATTCGTGGAAAGGGGTCTCATGTGAAAGCATGGGACCCCTTTCAGTCCGGCATGGAACGGGTGTTCGTTTTCTTTTTTTAACAAGTTCGTGGATTATCTCTGGACGTGGATGTACCTCTGGACGCTGGAAGGTGAGTATAATTGTTTTCACAGGTACCCTCGGATCGTCGGAGACCGTGGCAGTCGGCGTGTCAACATAGGTAAGTATGTGTGTGTCGGCAGTGTGTAATAAAGTTTTACTTGTCACGGTGTGTGTGTCCAGTTTTTATTTGGGTATTTTTTTTCCAGTAGAACTACAGGTACCAGCGGGCCCGGTTTTCTCCCGCATGCTGGTACTTGTGGTTCGCCAAGTACCAGCTTGCGGGGGAGGCTTACTGGGACTTGTAGTACTGCTGGAAAAAACAATATTCTTGTCATTTTACTCAAGGCTATCAGCCTCCCATCCGCAGCCTTTGGATGGGGGGGGACAGCCTCGGGCTTCACCCCTGGCCCTTGGGTGGCTGGGGGGGGGACCCCTTGATTGAAGGGGTCCCCACTCCCCCAGGGTACCCCGGCCAGGGGTGACTAGTTGGATATTTAATGCCACGGCCGCAGGGCGCTGTATAAAAGTGACCCCCGGCTGTGGCATTATCTGTCCAGCTAGTGGAGCCCGATGCTGGTGTATAAAATACGGGGGACCCCTACTCTTTTTGTCCCCCGTATTTTTTGCACCAGCATCAGGTGCAGAGCCCGGTGCTGGTTTTAAAAATACGGGGGATCCCCTGTCAATTTTTACCCCGCATTTTTAGAACCAGGACCAGCTCGAAGAGCCCGAGGCTGGTTATGCTTTGGAGGGGGGACCCCACGCCATTTTTTTCCGGGTTTTTCCCGTTTTTTCCCGTTTTTTAATTCGCGGCAAAATCCGGCAAATCGGCCGTTTTTCGCCCGCGGGACTGTCGAATCCGTTTTTCATTGAATATGGTGAATTCCGGCAGCCACCTGCCGGAATTCACCTGTCGATTTGTGTCGAATTAAAAAACGGCGATAATTTGCCGCGATTCGCCGTGAATTGCATATACCCCCTAGTGTCTCTGGACATCAAGGATGCGTGCCTTCACATTCCGATCTGGCCACCTCATCAGGCCTATCTATGATTTGCACTGCAGGACTGTCACTACCAGTTCCAGGCCCTACCATTTGGTCTCTCCACGGCACCGGGCGGGTTCACCAAGGTGATGGCAGAGATGATGTTTCTACTCTGCAAAGAGGGAGTGAACATAATTCTGTACCTGGACAATCTTCTGATAAAGGCAACCTCCCAGGGAGCGGTTGTTGGACAGCATTGCCCTCTCAACCAGACTACCCCTGGTTCACGGTAGATTCTGAACCTTCTGAAATCTCACCTAGAGCCAACACGGAGGCTTCCTTTCCTGGGAATGATACTGGACACAGAGTCTCAGAGAGTGTTCCTTCCCTTGGAAAAGGCTATGGTAATCCAGTCGATGGTTCGGGCTGTCCTGAAGCCAACCCTGATCTCGGTGCATCTGTGCATTTGTCTTCTGGGGAACATGGTGGCCTCTTACGAGGCGCTTCAGTACGGAAGGTTTCATGCAAGACCCTTTCAGCTCGATCTGTTGGACAAATGGCCCGGATCGCATCTTCACATGCACCAGAGGATCCGTCTGTCGCCAAAAGTCAGGATCTCTCTTCTATGGTGGATTCAGACTTCTCACCTAATCGAGGGACGACGGTTCGGGATTCAGAATTGGATTCTGCTAACCAAAGACGCAAGCCTCAGAGGTTTGTGAGCAGTCACCCAGGGGATTCAGTTTCAGGGAAGATGGTCAAGTCAGGAAGCCATCCTTCCAATAAACATCCTGGAACTCAAGGTTGTCTACAACGCCTTTCTGCAGGCCTCATCTCTACTTCGGGAATCAGGCCATTCAAGTCCAATCGGACAATGTGACGGTGGTGATGTACATAAACTGGCAGGGTGGAACCAAAAGCAGAGCAGCAATGTCAGAGTTGTCAAGAATTCTCCTCTGGGTGGAAAAACACACTGTGGCGTTGTCGGGGGTCTTCATTCTGGGAGTAGACAACTGGGAAGCAGACTTCCTCAGCAGGCCTGCACACGGGGGAGTGGGGTCTTCACTCGGAGGTGTTCAGGCACTTGACACGTCAGTGGGGATATCCACAAATCTACTTGATGGCCTCTCATCTCAACAAGAAGCTCACAGGCAGTGGCGGTAGATGATCTGATGACTCCATGGGTCTGTTAGATGGTATATGTGTTTTCTCCACTTCCTCTGATTCCAAGAATTCTAAAAAAAATAAAAAGGAAAAAGGTTCAAGCAATCCTCATTGCTGCGAACTGGCCAAGAAGGGCCTGGTATGTGGATCTTCTGGAGATGCTCCTCGAAGGTCCGTGGCCTCTACCTCTTCGAAAGGATATTCTGCAGCATGCCCCGTTCATCTATCAAGACTTACCATGGCTACGTTTAACAGCATGTAAGTTGAACGGCTGATTCTAGCCAGGAGAGGGATTCCTGACAGAGTCATCCCAACTATGACCCAAGCCAGAAAGGGGTAACGTCTAAACATTACCATCGTATCTGGAAGAAATATGTCTCTTGGTGTGAGAGCAGATAATATTCTGCGGTGGAATTTCATCTGGGACGTTTCCTGCTTTTTCTGCAGTCGGGAGTGGATGTGGGCTTACATCTAGGCTTCATAAAAGTCCAGATTTCGGCCTTGTCTATTTTCTTTCAGAAGCAATTGGCTTCTCTCCCTGAGGTCCAGACGTTCTTGAAAAGTGTTCTGCACATCCAACCTCCTACTGTGCCTCCCACGGCACCTTGGTATCTCAATTTGGTGCTGCAATTCTCCCAATAGGACTTGTTTGAACCGTTACAGGAGGCTGACGTAAAATACCTTATGTGGAAGACCATCACACTGTTGGCCTTGGCCTCAGCAAGATGTGTGTCGGAGCTAGGGGCTTTGTCTCATAAGAGTCCCTACTTAATTTTTCATGAGGACAGAGCTGAACTTAGAACTCGTCAGCAATTTCTTCCCAAGGTGGTGTCTGCTTTTCACATCAACCAACCTATTGTGGTTCCAGTTGTTGCGGACACCTTTACTACTTCAAAGTCTTTGGATGTGAGGGCTTTGAAGGTGTATGTAAAGAGAACAGCTTGTCATAGAAAATCAGACTCGCTGTTCGTTCTCTATGATCCCAATAAGATTGGGTGTCCTGCTTCAAAGCAGTCAATTGCACGCTGGATCAGGCTCACTATCCTGCATGTTTATTCTTCGTCAGGATTGCTGGTTCCAAAATCTGTACAGGCCCACTCTACTAAGTCGGTGGGTTCTTCTTGGGCGGCTGCCCGGGGTGTCTCAGCTTTACAGCTCTGCCGAGCTGCTACTTGGTCGGGTTTGAACAAGTTTGCAAAATTTAACAAGTTCGAGATCTTGGCCTCTGAGGACACTCAGATTGGTCAGTCGGTTCTGCAGGAACCTCAGCACTCTCCCACCTGGTTTGGGAGCTTTGGTACTTCCCCATGGTACTAAATGGATTCCCAGTATCCTCTAGGACATAAGAGAAAATAGGATTTTAATTACCTACCGGTAAATCCTTTTCTCGTAGTCCGATACTAGGTGCCCGCCCGGTGCTTTGTTATTCCTGCACTGTTACTTGGTTAAGTAATGTTGTTTGGTTCAGCTGTTGCTGTTGATGTTCCTGTTTTCAAGTTTGGATAGCATGGCTTTCCTCTTGTTTTATGTGTACTGGTTCGTAATCTCACCACTATCCTTATCTATCCTTCTCTCAAAGTATGTCCGTCTCCTCGGACACAGTTTCCTAGACTGAGTCTGGTAGGAGGGGCATAGAGGGAGGAGCCAGCGCACACTATCAAATTCTTAAAGTGGACCAGTCTATACCTCATGGTACTAAATAGATTCCCAGTGTCCACTACGGACTACGAGAAAAGGGTTTACCAGTAGGTAATTAAAATCCTGTTTTTTATGTCCCTTTAAGGAGAGTTTCTAAAGGAGAGATGCATGTGGGCTTTGTGGAGAATGAGGAGATTTGCAGCATTATAGGCCTGCAGTGAAATGCTGGGAATTGCTGCATTGCCCAGAGGAGGTGGGGCTATGAAGATGTGATTTGCTGAGAATCACATAATCATTTCCCTGCCCTGCACATAATAAATATAGTTGCTATATATTTAAATGTTAAAGAAATGTACTACACTCTTTAACTCATACATAGGTGCGATTTGGCCTGTTTTTATCTGATTCCGACAGATTGTTCCAATAAATTGGATGAAAACTGAGCAAATCGTCTGTCTTTGACATGATGTTGGGTCCTATGCGCGTTCCCGTGCGCATCGGATCAGACCCTTTAGCACATAGGATAAATCGGATTTAGGGCCATCAGTGGCACATTGCGGGTGCTTTTTAAGCACATGCGATATATCGTATGCATACTTGACTGGCATCCTGTGTGTGCCCACCCACACAGGATCAGCAAGTGACGCAGCATCGGCTGCTGCTTTTTAATTCACTGTTTAGCCACCCCACCCCACCCGGCAATGAGGGCCAGCCCATCAAATAAATCTGATGAGAGTTATCTGATTCAAATTGCATGTTAAAATTGGCACATCAAATGCTAAATCTGATGTAGCCCTCCCAAGCAGCTGCCAGGGAAATCAGGTCAGACTTGTTGCTCAGACAAGTCTGAGACAATTCTGACCTGTGTATGGGGGCCTAAAGGGCCCCATACATTACAACGATAAATCGGATGGAAAGTGGCAAATCGTATGTGTTTTACATCCGATCCGATGCGCGGTACCGTGAGCATCGGATCGGAGCCCCTAGATCGTTAGTGCTGCACTCATGATTTCTTGGATCCCGCAGGCATGGCTGGGATCGCATAAGATACATCATATGCAAAAGGACCGCATACGATGTATCCTATGCGATCCTGCCGCCAGTGAGGCTGCTGGGCGGTTCAAGGGAAATCTTATGAAACATGAGGGTCCGACATGTCGCTGTAGTGTATGGGGCTTTTTAAAGATGTTTCCTATATCAGTGCTGACCACAGGATGTTTCTCAGCACTAATGCAATAGATTTAATGGTATGCTACAGCAGTGGCGGAACAAGCAAGCGGTGGGCCCAGGTGCGACAAAATGCTTTGGGGCCCCCCCCCCATCCAAGTCCACCCCAGGGGCAGTGCGCGCCGTAGGCGCGCGCAAAAATACATAGTGGCGTGGCTTCGTGGGGAAGGGGTGTGGCCACAAAATAATACCAACACAGTAGTCTCCATTATTCAAATTACGCCGCACAGTAGCACCACTACACCAGGTAGAGACCCTTTTACACCTTACAGCGAACAGATTCCTCTTTTTACACATTACAGCAGACAGCGTGCCCTTTTTACACATAACGGCAGACCGCGTGCCCTTGTTACACATTACGGCAGACAGCGTGCCCTTTTTACACATTACAGCAGACAGCGTGCCCTTGTTACACATAGCGGCAGACAGCGTGCCCTTTTTACACATTACGGCAGACAGCGTGCCCTTGTTACACATTACGGCAGACCGCGTGCCCTTGTTACACATTACGGCAGACAGCGTGCCCTTGTTACACATTACGGCAGACAGCGTCCCCATTTTTACACATTACGGCAGGCAGATTCCCCATTTTTACACATAGCAGCAGGCAGATTCCCCATTTTTACACATAGCGTCAGGCAGTCCCCGTTTTACACATAGCGTCAGGCAGTCCCCCTTTTTTACACATTACGGCAGGCAGATTCCCCTTTTTACACATTGCGTCGGGCAGATTACCCCTTTTTACACATAGCGGCAGGCAGTCCCCCATTTTTACACATTGCGGCAGGCTGATTCCCCCTTTTTACACATTGCGGCAGGCAGTCCCCCCTTTTTACACATTGCGGCAGGCAGTCCCCCCTTTTTACACATTGCGGCAGGCAATCCCCCCTTTTTACACATTGCTGCAGGCAGTCCGCCCTTTTTACACATTGCTGCAGGCAGTCCCCCCTTTTTACACATTGCGGCAGGTATGCCCCCCTTTTTACACATTGCGGAAGGTAGTCCCCCCTTTTTACACAGTGCAGCAGGTAGTCCCCCATTTTTACACAGTGCGGCAGGTAGTCCCCCATTTTTACACAGTGCGGCAGGCAGGCACAAGAAAGAAGGAAAGAAGGAAAGAAAGAAGGAAAGAAGGAAAGAAGGAAAGAAGGAAAGAAAGAAGGAAAGAAGGAAAGAAGGAAAGAAGGAAAGAAGGAAAGAAAGAAGGAAAGAAGGAAAGAAGGAAAGAAGGAAAGAAAGAAAGAAAGAATTATACTTACCCTCTCCGCTGGCTCAGGCTCCTCGGTGCAGCGTCAGAGACGATTCCCGGGCTGGAGAGAAGGAGGAGGAGGGAGGCTGAGAAGGGAGCCGCAGCAGCGCTGTGTTACTGGTGGAGGCGCTGCTGCTGCTGCCCCTCTGCTTCCCTATAGGCTGTTCTCGGAAGACAGCCTATAGGGAAGCAGAGGGGCAGCAGCAGCAGCGCCTCCACCAGTAACAAAGCGCTGCTGCGGCTCCCTTCTCAGCCTCCCTCCTCCTCCTTCCCCCGTCTGTAGTACCGCTGCTCCTCTCCTCTCCTCTCTTCGCCGGGCGGCTGTGCGCTGCGGGCAGCGGTTGCCCGCAGCGCACAGCGGCATGTAATGAGTCAGTTTGACTCATTACATGCTTGGGCCCCTGGACAGAGGTGGGCCCCAGTGCAGTGCACTGCCTGCACTGCCGGTAGTTCCGCCTCTGTGCTACAGTAAATATATTAATAAATGATGGTAAACCAAGCAAAGACATCTAGATGGCAACCACATTATATTGTACAGTGGTCATCAACCCATGGCATGCAGAACACTTTTAAATGGCACAGCTTGGAGAACTTGCAGGTGCATCATTTGACTCCCTCTCCACAATGCAAGCAGGTCATAGTCAGAGGTAATATACAGTAAAACAGAGTGGGACAAAAAAATGTGCTATCCTATCTCCCTGTCTGGGCTCCAGTGGTAGAGGTAATTGAAGGATGGGCATATATGGATTATAAAGGGCATGTGTATGAGTCTGCTGACATTTTAGGGGCATATGATGTGGTTTGATGGCATAAAAGGAGCACGTGGAGTGGCCTGGTTAGAGGTTGGGAGTAAAGAAAAAAACATATTGCACTGCAAGGGGTGGAAATACAACTTGGTGTTAATTTTTTTATGCAGGATAAATACTGGCTGCTTTTCCATGTAGTCCGCTGATGCAAGACAACTTAATTTTTACACTGCAGTTTAGCATTGAGTTTAGACATAACCCTCTCAAATCTAAGGGGGTTATTCAGAGTCTTTAGCAGATTTTGCTAAATTAGCAAGAACTGCTAAGCATCAAATCGCATGCGGGGACCGCTCAACACAGAGAAAGGCCGCTCAGCATGAATGGCGCCGCTCCGCAATGTGATAGCAATTAAATTGTGATCACATCGCAAGAATCAACATAGAAAACGACCCCCTGCATACAGAGCAAGGCTTTGTCTTTGACATTTTGGTAGAGTAGGTTAGTATGATGAGCATGATAACACACCTTCCAGTAGCAGATGCCAAATAGAAAATGATATAAAAGACATCAACTAAACATGAAATGCTACATAAACTGATAATGTAATGCAAAAATTCATATGCAATCAAATAGTCAAATATAAGGTTTGTCCATAGCATTGGGCTTGATTCAGAGGTGGGCGCAATTACCATCATGACTGCGTCTTCATGAGCACCGGTTATGCAAAAATATGCTAATACCACAGCCTCTGGGATATTATATTTCTGTCTTATATAATCCACCGCTTGAGTGCAAAGACACAACATTGAACTTTTGAGCACCCCTATGTCTGCTCAGAGAGTCGATTAGAACTAAGATGCAGTCACCGGCTGTAACACAGCTAGAAAACACTTGCAGCAAGCCTGTGTTTCATAAGCCACCCCCCGTTACCTCCATAAATGCACACTGACTGTCTATCACTTTGTATCCAAATCCTCACTGCGACCGACATGTCTAACCAATCGCCACATGTACACAGTACAACTCATGCGCAGTACAAAAAAAAAAAATCACTTAACTCCACAAACATTGCATTTGGTCCAGCTCTGACTCACCTAGCTAGGATTTTGGAAGTACAGAAAACCACAAATATGATTTATTTTTATTTGAAATTATGTGAAATATGAATTATCACGGTCCCTGTTGTTATCTTCTGTTGGTACTGTACATCTGGAAAGAGTGGCTCTTCTTCTAATTTTTTTGTTCATTCCTCCTTTCACACCACAGAAGAGAGGCAAGACTTCCCTGAGACAGATAATAACCAGAAATTGCACCAAAATAAATCAGTATTTGTTAGTGAAGCATACACCATAAGGCTATGGTGGGGCACATGACTTATGGATTGCTTAGGGTAATGTATTGTGGATTTAGCATCAAGTACAAATAAAACAAAAAGATTGTCACAAACACAATACTAACAATTATGTGGTGTAACTGAATTCTCAAGTCTATGATTCGCTAAACCACAGCATAATTTAAGTAAGATCAGATACACTAATATGCTAGCTCTAAACTGGTTAAACTTAACCTATCGGCATCTGTGGAACTGAAAAAAGACTCACCGCAATATCACAATCTCAGAACGCCAAGTGGTATATCTGTTAAGGAACCTAAATTCTTCTAAGACCCAAAGGCATACTGTAAGTGCCCATCAATTAAGTAAACACAAACAGGATTCAACATTCCATGCTAAAGTTAAACCACCCAGGATCAAGATAATGTCAAAGTGCATGACATCAACAACATTTTCACTTTGATCCTGTCAGGATTCTGATTTAGTCTGTCCCCGGAGGGGGCACTAGTGGGTCAGTGTAGGTGTGACGTATTACACGAGGAGACCGAAGAATAGTCCTGCGCATAGGCGCTGATATTTATTATGTCACAAGGATCACAAAGCAATTGAATAACAGGTGCAGTGGAATGCAATTGCAGTGGAATGCAAAACCAGAAATAACAGTAAATAAATATTCAAACGTCACTGGTAACTATGATTGAAACAAACAGAACTCTGGTAATTGTAAAAAGCACACAGTCTCTGTAACATAAAAGTTCTTTAGCCAAGCAAGGCCCAGGCAGGAGACAGTCCTAACTCAGCATGTTTATTAAGTGCTGGATGCAATGCACAGAATGGAATGCTGGTAACAAGGTGCATAGGCTAGGCAATGAATAACACCTGAGGAGAGTCTCTTACTGCAGATGATTAGTAGCAGGCTGTGGCTGGAGTCTGAAGCAGGCAGGAGAACTGAAGACTGGAGAATGAGACGATGAGAGTATCCACGGGGAACCACTGGAGACAGGAACACGGGGAACCACTGGGGACAGGAACACGGGGAACCACTGGAAACAGGAGATTGCAGACTGGAACTGGAAACGGAACTGGAATGGAACTGCTGGAACCTGTAGTTCCACAGGTCCAAAACACTGGGGAATCTCTGCAGACAGAGGACTGAAGACAGGAGACGCCTGTTCAAAGGATGTGACGCGTTGTCCAAGGCGATGAGACTGAGCCAGGAACTGGAGTTTATACCCCTTGGTCTGTGATGATTGGATGTTGCATCTCTGTGAGAACACACCCCGCTGGATTGGGTGTTCAGATCAGCTGTGAGTTAGCTGAAGCACTGTGTACTCCAGGCTGCAGTAGACTGAAAACTGGAACTGAACTGCTGGAACCTGTAGTTCCACAGTAAGTAATGCGATGGAGAATGCAGATTCCTGACAGTAACCCCCTTTTTATGGGTGGGCACAGAACACCCACGCTGGAACTTTGAGGATCCTTGAAAAAGAACTTAGGAATACACAAAAGCAGAGGTCCTCAAAAGTCTTCCCAACTTTCATCTTCAGAAGAAAGACTTTTGTCATCAGAACAACTAGACCATTCATGGTCATTTGAGACAGAATTTACTGGAATCGTCTGGAACCGAAGGAGGTAGCCCATCATTGGAGCCACTCAGGCTGGCTGGAACCAGTGGAGTCTTACTGAAATTGTCTGGAACCGAAGGAGATAGCCCATCATTGGAGCCACTCAGGCTGGCTGGAACCAGTGGAGTCTTACTGGAATCGGCTGGAACCAAAGGAGGCTGATCTGGACAGACGGATGGGACTGGAGTGGGTCCAGAAAAGCTTGAACCGGCTGGAACCGGAGGAGTCCTCGGACTGACGGATAGGACCGGATTTGATCCGAGGATGCTGGAATCGGCTGGAACCGAAGGAGGCTTACTGGAATCGGCTGGAACTGAAGGAGGTTGATCTGGACAGACGGATGGGACCGGATTGGGTCCAGAAAAGCTTGAACCGGCTGGAACCGGAGGAGTCCTCGGACTGACGGATAGGACCAGATTTGATCCGAGGATGCTGGAATCGAAGGAGGCTTACTGGAATCGACTGGAACCAAAGGAGGCTGATCTGGACAGACGGATGGGACCGAATTGGGTCCAGAAAAGCTTGAACCGGCTGGAACCGGAGGAGTCCTCGGACTGACGGATAGGACTGGATTTGATCCGAGGATGCTGGAATCGGCTGGAACCAAAGGAGGCTTACTGGAATCGGCTAGAACCGAAGGAGTCCTCGGACTGACGGATAGGACCGGATTTGATCCGAGGATGCTGGAATCGGCTGGAACCGAAGGAGGCTGATCCGGACAGATGGATGGGACTGGATTGAGTCTGGAAGAGCTTGAACTGGCTGGAACCGGAGGAGTCTTACTGGAATCGGCTGGAACCAAAGGAGTCCTCGGACTGACGGATAGGACCGGATTTGATCCGGGGATGCTGGAATCGGCTGGAACCGAAGGAGGCTTACTGGAATCGGCTGGAACCGAAGGAGGTTTACTGGAATCAGCTGGAACCGAAGGAGGCTGATCCGGACAGACGGATGGGACCGTATTGAGTCCGGAAGAGCTTGAACCGTCTGGAACCGGAGGAGTCTTACTGGAATCGTCTGGAACCGAAGGAGGCTTACTGGAATCGGCTGGAACCGGAGGAGTCCTCGGACTGACGGATAGGACCGGATTTGATCCGAGGATGCTGAAATTGGCTGGAACCGAAGGAGGCTTACTGGAATCGACTGGAACCGAAGGAGGCTGATCTGGACAGACGGATGGGACCGAATTGGGTCCAGAAAAGCTTGAACCAGCTGGAACCGGAGGAGTCCTCGGACTGACGGATAGGACCGGATTTGATCCGAGGATGCTGGAATCGGCTGGAACCAAAGGAGGCTTAGTGGAATCGGCTAGAACCGAAGGAGTCCTCGGACTGTCGAATAGGACCGGATTTGATCCGAGGATGCTGGAATCGGCTGGAACCGAAGGAGGCTGATCCGGACAGACGGATGGGACCGGATTGAGTCCGGAAGAGCTTGAACCGGCTGGAACCGGAGGAGTCTTACTGGAATCGGCTGGAACCAAAGGAGTCCTCGGACTGACGGATAGGACCGGATTTGATCCGAGGATGCTGGAATCGGCTGGAACCGAAGGAGGCTTACTGGAATCGGCTGGAACTGAAGGAGGTTTACTGGAATTGGCTGGAACCGAAGGAGGCTGATCCGGACAGACGGATGGGACCGGATTGAGTCCGGAAGAGCTTGAACCGGCTGGAACAGGAGGAGTCTTACTGGAATCGGCTGGAACCGAAGGAGGCTTACTGGAATCCGCTGGAACCGAAGGAGTCCTCGGACTGATGGATAGGACCGGATTTGATCTGAGGATGCTGGAATCGGCTGGAACTGAAGGAGGCTGATCCGGACAGACGGATGGGACCGTATTGGGTCCGGAAGAGCTTGAACCGGAGGAGGCTTATTGGAATCGGCTGGAACCGAAGGAGGCTTACTGGAATCGGCTGGAACCGAAGGAGGCTGATCCGGACAGACGGATGGGACCGGATTGGGTACGGAAGAGCTTAAACCGGCTGGAACCGGAGGAGTCTTACTGGAATTGGCTGGAACCGAAGGAGTCTTACTGGAATCGGCTGGAACCGAAGGAAGCTGATCCGGACAGACGGATGGGACCGGAAGAGCTTGAACCGGGTTAGGTCCATTGATACTTGACTCTTGATCATTGAGTCGCGACACCAAACTTTGGAGTGACCCTGACCCCACACTCTGACCACCATCCGGGTCCATGGGCCTTGGACAAACTGTCAGGATTCTGATTTAGTCTGTCCCCGGAGGGGGCACTAGTGGGTCAGTGTAGGTGTGACGTATTACACGAGGAGACCGAAGAATAGTCCTGCACATAGGCGCTGATATTTATTATGTCACAGGGATCACAAAGCAATTTAATAACAGGTGCAGTGGAATGCAAAACCAGAAACATACCTCCCAACATGACCCTCTCCAGGAGGGACACAATGCTCTGCTCCAGGACTTTTCTCTTAATGTATGATTGCCGGCACCTGTGTTGAACAGGTGAATGGATAAGAAAGGTGTTACAGCACAGGTGCTGGCAATCATAAATTAAGAGGGAAGTCCAGAAGCAGAGCATTGTGTCCCTCCTGGAGAGGGTCATGTTGGGAGGTATGCAGAAATAACAGGAAATAAATATTCAAAAGTCACTGGTAACTATTATTGAAACAAACAGAACTCCATTAATTGTAAAAAGCACACAGTCTCTGTAACATAAAAGTTCTTTAGCCAAGCAAGGCCCAGGCAGGAGACAGTCCTAAGTCAGCATGTTTATTAAGTGCTGGATGCAATGCACAGAATGGAATGCTGGTAACAAGGTGCATAGGCTAGGCCAGGGGTTCTCAAACTCGGTCCTCAGGACCCCACACAGTGCATGTTTTGCAGGTAACCCAGCAGGTGCACAGGTGTATTAATTACTCACTGACACATTTTAAAAGGTCCACAGGTGGAGCTAATTATTTAACTTGTGATTCTGTGAGGAGACCTGCAAAACATGCACTGTGTGGGGTCCTGAGGACCGAGTTTGAGAACCTGTGGGCTAGGCAATGAATAACACCTGAGGAGAGTCTCTTACTGCAGATGATTAGTAGCAGGTTGTGGCTGGAGTCTGAAGCAGGCAGGAGAACTGAAGACTGGAGAATGAGACGATGAGAGTATCCACGGGAAACCACTGGAGACAGGAACACGGGGAACCACTGGAAACAGGAGATTGCAGACTGGAACTGGAACTGGAAACTGAACTGGAATGGAACTGCTGGAACCTGTAGTCCCACAGGGCCAAAACACTGGGGAATCTCTGCAGACAGAGGACTGAAGACAGGAGACGCCTGTTCAAAGGATGTGACGCGTTGTCCAAGGCGATGAGACTGAGCCAGGAACTGGAGTTTATACTCCTTGGTCTGTGATGATTGGATGTTGCATCTCTGTGAGAACACACCCCGCTGGATTGGGTGTTCAGATCAGCTGTGAGTTAGCTGAAGCACTGTGTACTCCAGGCTGCAGTAGACTGAAAACTGGAACTGAACTGAACTGCTGGAACCTGTAGTTCCACAGTAAGTAATGCGATGGAGAATGCAGATTCCTGACAGATCCAAGTTTTTCCTACTGTGATGGGTCAGGAGCCTACAAAGTACTCCTGTCCATTACATACTAACTTACACTTTTTCCAGGGAGGGGTGGTTCAGGGAAAGTAGGTAAGTGTATTGAGCTGAGAATCGCGTTATCACCAATTTTTTTTTTTGTAGGGTCCTTCATAATGCAATTCACAGTAAGTCGCATCATAATACTGAAAATTATTTCTATGTCACAGGATTAGTTGGTGGGATCCGGTTGGGTTGTTCAAAGTTGTGAGTCTACTGTCAGGAATCTACATTCTCCATCGCATCATTTCCAGTGAACAGGCGTCTCCTGGCTTCAGTCCTCTCTCCTCAGAGTATCCCCTGTGAATTGGACCTGAGGAACTACAGGTCCCAGCAGTTCCATTTCCAGTCTTCAGTCTCCTGCAGCCTACAGCTCACTGTGCTCCACCTAACCAGTTCTATCTTTTGGTAACCACTGGTTTCAGCCAGCAGCCTGGAGTACACAGTGCTTCTAGTTAAACAGCATTAACTCCCAGTGCACTACTGATCCCAGCCAGCAACCAGCAGTGCATTGCATTAACTGTCTACAGAATTATTCTCCCGGTTAATCACCAGCTCTATTTAACTCTCAGCTGATCTAGGCACCCAATCCAGGAGGGTGTGTTCTCACAGAGATTCATCCAATCATCACAGAGCAAGGGGTATAAACTCCAGTTCCTGGCTCATTCTCATCGCCTCGGACAACGAGTCACATATGGTGTGTCTAGTTCTCCTGGTTTCCCATGTTTCTGCCTCCAGTGGTTCCCCGTGTTCCAGTCTCCAGTGGTTCCCCGTGTTCCAGTCTCCAGTGGTTCCCCGTGTTCCAGTCTCCAGTGGTTCCCCGTGTTCCTGTCTCCAGTGGTTCCTCTCATCATTTCATTCCATACTGTACATCATTCTGCATTTCTCCTGCTTGCTCCAGACTCCAGCCACAGTTCAACAGCAGTAAGAGACTCTCCTCAGGTGTTATTCATTGCCTAATCTATGCACCTTGTTACCAGCATTCCATTCGGGTGGTCTTCTGTATGTCGAATGTCGGGATCCCGCCGCACAGTATACCGGCGCTGGAATCCCGACACCCGGCATACCGACAAGTATTCTCCCTTGTGGGGGTCCACGACCCCCTGGAGGGAGAATAAAATAGTGTGGCGCGCCTAGCGTGCCACCGTGCCCGTAGCGTGGCGAGCGCAGCGAGCCCGCAAGGGGCTCCTTTGCGCTCGCCACGCTGTCGGTATGCCGGCGGTTGGCCTCCCGGCGCCGGTATGCTGGTCGCCGGGAGCCCGAGTGCCGGCATACCATACTACACCCTTCCATTCTGTGTATTGCATCCAGCACTTAACAAACATGCTGAGTTAGGACTGTCTCCTGCCTGGGCCTTGCTTGGCTAAAAGAACTTTTATGTTACAGAGACTGTGTGCTTCTTACAAATACCGAAGTTCTTTTTGCATCAATCACAGTTACCAGTGACCTTATATTTTTCAAACCCGTTTGCATTCAGTTATCAGGTTATCTCATACTTGCCTACCTGACCCTCTCCATGAGGGAGAAAATGCTCTGTTCCTGGACTTTCCTGGTAATGTATGATTGCCATCACCTGTGGTGAAACACCTTTCTTATCAATTAACTAGCTTACCACAGGTGATGGCAATCATACATTACCAGGAAAGTCCAGGAACAGAGCATTTTCTCCCTCATGGAGAGGGTCAGGTAGGCAAGTATGGGTTATCTTCATTCCTCATTTGTGTTATCAGAGACTTTATTTTGCTTTAAACCATTTGCATCCAGTTACCAAATTATTCTACGTTTATGTTACCAGAGACTTTGTTTTGCTTGAAACCATTTGCATTCAGTTATCAAGTTATCTTCTATATTTGTGTTGCCAGAAACTTTTGATTATTACCTTGGATTCAGTTACTGCTTATTATTTAATCTGTTACTGCCGGTTCTAAGTTATCATCCACTGCTATATCATTTCTCTGTGACTTTTATGTTTAATAAACATCAGCGCATGTGCGCAGGACTCTTTATGCAACCTCCACATCTCATTCGCCATTCCAACACTGACCCACTAGTGCCCCCTCCTCCGGGGACAGACAAAATCAGAAACCTGACAGTTTGTCCGAGGCCCATGGACCCGGACGGTGGTCAGAGTGTGGGGTCAGGGTCACTCCAGAGTTTGGTGTCACGGCTCAATGGCTACGAGGCTGCACAACAGCAAGTGATCCTGTTTCTACAGGGAATGTCTACCCGTTTGGATACCTTGCAGCAATCCCTTCCAAGTTCTGTTGTTCCTCCGGTTCCATTTCAAGTCACTCCTGCTCCAGTTATTCCAACTTCCCCTGCACAATTCGTTCCTGTAGATGGACCTCGCTCAAGTCAGCCCTATGGTACACCCTTCACAACTGATTCTCCTGAGAGGGCAACTTCCTCCTTTCCACATTTCAGGACTCCTCTGTCTTCTGCTGTAAAACCTGAACTTATAAGCACTCTTTGTTATCTATTGGAACAACTTCAAAGTCTGCTATCAAGAATCATTCCAATCATACCAGAAATCCTAGGTGGTGCTTTAAACACAGTGAAGAGTCCTGCTCAATGTATTGAGACTAGTGCGACCTCCGTGTCAAGCTTCCTTCAAACTCAAGTCTCTTCTCCTATGCAGAGAGAGGGCAGATTCCAGAGCTACCCGCGCTCCAAACTCACGGAAGCTGAACGCCGGCATCGCAAGCAGCTTCACCTCTGCTTTTACTGTGGGAGTTCTAGTCATCTTATTAAGGATTGTTGCTTCTGCAACTCAAAAGTTGGTGACAGGTCCCAACATCACAGAGTTTTCACCTGCAAACCTTCCAACGTATCCTCTACAGTTTCAAGTTCCTTTACCCCGGACAGGAGTGTCCAAAAAGTCTACGATTGTGGTCCTGTGACAAATAGACCCAATCCCAAGTTTGGAAATCAAAAGAGACTATCTATGTTACCCATAGCTAAAGTAGTTTCTGTGTCTACAGCCCGAGAAGGGGCATCTGTGTCTACAGCCCGAGAAGGGGCATCTGTGTCTACAGCCCGAGAAGGGGCATCTGTGTCTACAGCCAGAGAAGGGGCATCTGTGTCTACAGCCCGGGAAGGGGCGTCTGTGTCTACAGCCCCAGGTGGGGCATCTGATGTTGTGACCCCAGAAGGGGTATCTGATGTTCAGGTTCCAGAAGTGGCATCCGGGCATGCAACTCAAAGAAGTGTGTCTGATCTATTAACCCCAGGAGGGGTCTTTGGAGTTTCAGCCTCAAGAGAGGAATCCAGGGCCAAGATCCCAGGAGGAATTCTTAAAGCCACAGATACAGACATGAACTTTTGTTTGCCAACTTCAGAGAGTGCTACCAGCTCAGTACCACTCCAAGAGGGATCATCAGAATATCCGGATTCTGTCTATACAGAGTCACGTGTCAATGGACCTAGCCCGGTTCCAGCCGTCGGTCCAAAGACTCCACTGGTTCCAGCCAGCCTGAGTAGCTTCATTTCCAACAATGAGCTACCTCCTTCGGTTCCAGCCGATTCCTGTATCCTCGGATCAAATCCGGTCCTATCCGTCAGTCCAAAGACTCCTCCGGTTCCAGCCGGTTCAAGCTCTTCCGGACCCAATCCGGTCCCATCCGTCTTTTCGGATCAGCCTCCTTCGGTTTCAGCCGATTCCAGCCTCTTCGGATCAAATCCGGTCCTGTCTGTCAGTCCGAAGACTCCTCCAGTTCCAGCCTGTTCAAGCTTTTCTGGACCCAATACGGTTCCATCCGTCTGTCCAGATCAGCCTCCTTCAGTTCAAGTCAATTCAAGTAGTCCTGTACAAATCCCGGTTCCATCCGTTTGTCCAAAGTTGCCATCTGTCCCTGCCGATTCCAGTTCCTCTGAACCCGGTGTGGTTCTCTCCAGTGTTTCAAGTAAGCAACTCCTGTCGCTATGTCCAGAGTCTACAGTTCTTGCAGATATTGCAGTTGCCTCAACCCAGATGGAGGCTCTAAGCATCTCACCCCAAGATGAAGCTTCTAGTGTTCAGTCAACCTCAGCTGAGAATTTCCGTCAGTCAATCCAGGAGTTGACGTCCTCTCTCCACCCTAGAGCATTTCAAGTTGATTCTACTCCTGCTTCTGAATACTTATTCCAGTCATCTACTCTCAAGTGTCCTACATTGTCTTCTGAGACTTCAACTGACATTCAGCCTTCCAAGTGTCCACTAGATACACAAGCTCCAGTCTACTTTGATGGTGACTATGCTCAGTTCCGTGCAGTGGCGAGCCAATACCTCGCTTTTACTGAGTCGGAATCTTCAGTGAGTATTACTCCAGCCAATGCAATTAGATACTTCCTCCTGTTCTTCAAAGGTAGAGCACTGGACTGGGCGAATCCTCTCATTGAATCTAAAGATCTGCTACTGAGTGATCTTCCCGCTTTCTGCGAAGCAGTAAAACAGGAGTTTGCTCCAAAGTTAATGCATTCAAAGTCATCTTGGCATTCTGGCCAATTTGTCAACAGTCTGTCTACTGCTAAATTCTCTCCAACACTTCTGTCTGTGCAAAATCAGGAAGATTTCCAAGCTGCAAATTCAAGATAAGGTTCTCAGACTTTAGATTTGAAAGTTGCATATACTTCCGTGTCTCCATCCTACAGCAGCACTTTTGAAAGTATTGACTCCCCGGATTCAACATCTGCTCAGTCTTCTGATCAGTCTTCCAGTTCTCAGTTTTTCGACTCAACTCTTTCCAAACACGATCAAGTTCTGTTGAATCAATGTATCAGAGATTTCAAGAATTACAGGAATTGGAGAGCTCCAAAACCAGTTCAAACTCTGCCATCTGTTGACGTAAGTGTTGGCTATGCTGCCGTAAACCCTAGTCCTGGTGTCCTATATAGCTTCAAATTCACTGGTCTACAGGTTGTCTCAGATACTGTTGTTCCTAAACAAAAGGCTCCCATGACCACACTAGACCTGGACTCTGACTCTGAAAGTGAGTTTGTTGATGATGACTCAAGTTACATTATAGGGGGTTCTATCCTTCCGAGCTATGCCTTCTCCCAGGAAGTAAATTCTGTCTCAAATGACCATGAATGGTCTACTTGTTCTGAAGATGAAAGTTGGGAAGACTTTTGAGGACCTCTGCTTTTGTGTATACCTAAGTTCCTTTTCAAGGATCCTCCAAGTCCCAGCGTGGGTGTTCGGTGCCCACCCATAAAAGGGGGGGTACTGTCAGGAATCTACATTCTCCATCGCATCACTTCCAGTGAACAGGCGTCTCCTGGCTTCAGCCCTCTCTCCTCAGAGTATCCCCTGTGAATTGGACCTGTGGAACTACAGGTCCCAGCAGTTCCATTTCCAGTCTTCAGTCTCCTGCAGCCTACAGCTCACTGTGCTCCACCTAACCAGTTCTATCTTTTGGTAACCACTGGTTTCAGCCAGCAGCCTGGAGTACACAGTGCTTCTAGTTAAACAGCATTAACTCCCGGTGCACAACTGATCCCAGCCAGCAACCAGCAGTGCATTGCATTAATTGTCTACAGAATTATTCTCCCGGTTAATCACCAGCTCTAGTTAACTCTTAGCTGATCTGGGCACCCAATCCAGGAGGGTGTGTTCTCACAGAGATTCATCCAATCATCACAGAGCAAGGGGTATAAACTCCAGTTCCTGGCTCATTCTCATCGCCTCGGACAACGAGTCACATATGATGTGTCTAATTCTCCTGGTTCCCCGTGTTCCTGCCTCCAGTGGTTCCCCATGTTCCTGCCTCCAGTGGTTCCCCGTGTTCCAGTCTCCAGTGGTTCCCTGTATTCCTGTCTCCAGTGGTTCCCCATGGTTCCTCTCATCATTTCATTCCATACATCATTCTGCATTTCTCCTGCTTGCTCCAGACTCCAGCCACAGTTCAACAGCAGTAAGAGACTCTTCTCAGGTGTTATTCATTGCCTAATCTATGCACCTTGTTACCAGCATTCCATTCTGTATATTGCATCCAGCACTTAACAAACATGCTGAGTTAGGACTGTCTCCTGCCTGGGCCTTGCTTGGCTAAAAGAAATTTTATGTTACAGAGACTGTGTGCTTCTTACAAATACCGAAGTTCTGTTTGCATCAATCACAGTTACCAGTGACCTTATATTTTTCAAACCCGTTTGCATTCAGTTATCAGGTTATCTTCATTCCTCATTTGTGTTATCAGATACTTTATTTTGCTTTAAACCATTTGCATCCAGTTACCAAATTATTCTACGTTTATGTTACCAGAGACTTTGTTTTGCTTGAAACCATTTGCATTCAGTCATCAAGTTATCTTCTATATTTGTGTTGCCAGAGACTTTTGATTATTACCTTGGATTCAGTTACTGCTTATTATTTAATCTGTTACTGCCGGTTCTAAGTTATCATCCACTGCTATATCATTTCTCTGACTTTTATGTTTAATAAACATCAGCGCATGTGCGCAGGACTCTTTATGCAACCTCCACGTCTCATACGTCATTCCAACACTGACCCACTAGTGCCCCCTCCGGGGACAGACAAAATCAGAAACCTGACATCTACTATTAAATCCAGTGGATGAGACAAAGGTCTCAAATGCAGAAAATGAGAAGTGTTTATAGACTACAAAAAGCATAAGAATAACAAGAGTAAATGATTGAATCGAAGCATCTCACATGCAGTGGCGGATCTACTTTACACTGTGGTGTTATATATAATAGTAACATGTCACATGGAGTGCTCCTGTGTACATACCCCCCAAACTTGGAGCACTTATGATGGTCAATCTTTCTGAGTAATCTTTGGCTTACTCAAATGACCGATTCTGCCAACATTGCGACCGATTGACGCGATGGTGAGCTAATGCTGCATCTTCAGACGCTTGGGTTACAGATGCTGGCAGGAGGGGTCTTTTTTGACTACAGATGCCTCCTACTGGATTAGGATTTTTATACATCGCTATTGCATCCAAATCAAGGTGTTCTGTGTTCTGTGTCCAACCCTGAATCAGGCACATAGGCAGCAGTGACATATGCAGCACAAAGTACACTTCTACCAAATGATGCATAAATAACATGCCAATGTACTGTACTACCTTATACAGTGCTTCCAGGAAAGTATTCACAGCGCTTCACTTTTTCCACATTTTGTTATGTTACAGCCTCATTCCAAAATGGAATAAATTAATTTTTTCCCTCAAAATTCTACACACAATACCCCATAATGACAACAGGAGAATTGTTTTTTAGATTTTTGAAAATGTATTAAAAATAAAAAACTAAGAAATCACATGTACATAAGTATTCACAGCCTTTGCTCAATACTTTGTTGATGCACCTTTGGCAGCAATTACAGCCTCAAGTATTTTTGAATATAATGCCACAAGCTTGACACACCTATCTTTGGGCAGTTTCACCCATTCCTCTTTGCAGCTCCTCTCAAGCTCCAACAGGTTGGATGGGAAGCGTCGGTACACAGCCATTTTCAGATCTCTCCATTGATGTTTAATCGGATTCAAGTCTGGACTTTGGCTGGGCCACTCAAGGACATTCATAGAGTTGTCCTGAAGCCACTCCTTTGATATCTTGGCTGTGTGCTTAGGGTCGTTGTCCTGCTGAAAGATGAACCATCACCCCCGTCTGAGGTTAAGAGCGCTCTGCAGCAGGTTTTCATCCAGGATGTCTCTGTACATTGCTGCATTCATCTTTCCCTCTATCCTGACTAGTCTCCAAGTTCCTGCCACTGAAAAACATCCCCACAGCTTGATGCTGCCACCAACATGCTTCACTGTAGGGATGGTATTGGCCTGGGGATGAGCGGTGCCTGCTTTCCCCCAAACATGACGCCTGGCATTCACACCAAAGAGTTAAATCTTTGTCTCATCAGACCAGAGAATTTTGTTTCTCATGGTCTGAGAGTTCTTCAGGTGCATTTTGGCAAACTCCAGGTGGGCTGATGTGCTTTTTACTAAAAAGTGGCTTCTGTCTGCCCACTCTACCATACAGGCCTGATTGGTGGATTGCTACAGATATGGTTGTCCTTCTGGAAGGTTCTCCTATCTCCACAGAGGAATGCTGTAGCTCTGACAGAGTGACCGTTGGGTTCTTGGTCACCTCCCTGACTAGGGCCTTTCTCCCCCGATCGCTCAGTTTAGACAGCCGGTCAGCTCTAGAAAGTGGTGGTTCCAAACTTCTTCCATTTATGGATGATGGGGGCCACTATGCTCATTGGGACCTTCAAAGCAGCGGATATTTTTCTGTACTCTTCCCCTTCCCCAGATTTGTGCCTGGAGACAATCCAGTCTCGGAGGTCTGCAGACAATTCCTTTGACTTCATGCTTAGTTTGTGCTCAGACATGCACTGTCAAGTGTGGGACCTTATATAGACAGGAGTGTGCCTTTCCAAATCATGGCCAATCAACTGAATTTACCATAGGTGGACTTCAATTTAGTTGTAGGAACATCTCAAGGATGATCAGTGGAAACAGGATGCACCTGAACTAAATTTTGAGCTTCATGGCAAAAGCTGTGAATACTTATCTACATGTGATTTCTTAGTTTTTTATTTTTAATAAATTTGCAAAAATCTCCCAAATTTTTTTTCATGTTTTCATTATGGGGTATTGTGTGTAGAATTTTGAGGGAAAAAATACATTTATTCCATTTTGGAATACAATAAGTCTGTCACATAACAAAATGTGGAAAAAGTTAAGCGCTGTGAATTCTTTCCGGATGCACTGTATGTCTGCCTGCACAAAGCTGTTCTGTGTGATTTTTTTTATATATACTTTTTTTATTTCACCAAAAGAAATATGTCTGCAAGACAGCAGGTACAATTAGGGGGTGAGAAAGTGGAAAGTACATATGTGCGTACACATTTAATGACTACGTAAGAGCAGTATCAAATTAACTTTGTTCAGGTATAAAATAGACTATCAACAGTATGTATATTTGTGGATGGTAAAAAAAAAAAGAGGAATATGCTAATATAAAGTGCTAGAAACCCAGTCAGATGGTCGACAGTTACCATGTTGCCATTGGTAATGTCAACACCACAATGCCGACTTCATCCTTAAATTCTTTATACTCATCTAAAATGGGTCACGTTACTAGGTGATGATGGTAATGTTTAAAAACTGTTGTAAAAACTGTTGCCAAAGACTAATCTGTTAACAATTATTTCATAATTTCCACAGCCATTAAAAAGGGACCTGGACCTGCAAAACCAGCGGCGAAACCGGCAGCCAAAGAGGTCCCAAAAGAGGCGCCAAAAGGTAAGATTACCAGAAGGTAACTAAAGGGACAATTTTTTTTCAAATTACAGTAGTGAGTCTCTTATTATTTTTTGCCTGATTTATCACAAATTGTTATCACCAAGGCAGCTTAGTTCTACTCACTGGTCATGGTGAAAGGTACCCAGAGTGATAAAGGTTCTTTTATTCATCATGCACACTGGATGTATAATTCCCTTAACATGAACATCAACCAAAGCATATAATCTCACCAGCAAAAATACTAACTTGACAGCTTTTGCTCTTTTGATCAATTGACTGCTGCCCTTATTCTTTTCATTTTTTTATGTTTAAGTCCTGTCGGCGACATCACAGCTGTCACTGCTGTAAGAAGAACACCCTAAAGTCAACTTACTCTGTTGTACATCTAAACAAAATAAATGTTTTAAGGTTTTATTAAAAATTCTAATAAAACTGACACTGACTGTAATTGTGAACCGTGTTGTGTGATTTTACTGTTTTTATTGTCAACTGCAGTACATATCTTGATGTACATGGATTGTGGTTTATATATGTGCTTTATATGTTGGTCCTATGTTATCAGTAGAAACATTAGACAAATAGTTTATTGTAAGTCCATTCTGTGTACTGTAAATGTATTTGTGTTCCATATGTATACCGAGTTGTTCAGTATGTGCAGGTAGGTGATATAGTGCTCAATATGTCCAAAGTATTGTCTAATTGTTGTCCTGATAAGAATGTCCCTTGGCAGTGCGTTATGTAAATGAGAATGATATGGCAATACCCATAATATTAGGAAAGATAACGTACAATACTTACCTATAGTTGAGTATAAGATGTTACTCCTTTATTATAAACTTATCTATTGCTGTTAAAAAGATGGTTGCATATTAAAGGCTGCTGTAACCAATATTGACAAATAGCGAGAGAAGATAGGTTATGTTCTGATTACTATTTGGTCACTCCCCAAAATGGCTGCATTTTTAATTTGAACAACACATAAAATGGCTGTCTCTTTTGTGTGTAAGCAACAGATGCAGTGCAACATGCCTACCATAAAAACATCCACCAGTATTAACTTTTTAAATTGTTTATAATACTTATAATGTTGTACAGCTTAACAGCTAAATATTGTACAGCTTAACCAACATGGCAGTTTCTGTGCATGGGCAGAATTAAAGTACAAAGGAACAGTGGGTAGCAGTGTGACATATCATAAAGACTGACCAAATTTACAAAAAATAGTATTTCAGATGAGACAAGAGAGCGAATCATAGCACTTAGATAATTGTATAGACCAGAGGTTCTCAAACGCAGTACTCTAGGCACCCCAACAATCCAAGTTTTAAGTATATCCATGCTTGGTCACATGTGCCTTAATTAGTACCTTAGTCAATTTGGTTTAACCATATGTGCTGAGCCAGGGAGGATGATAGGCACCTGTCATTAGAACATTAAAGTGAGTAATTAGTTATGTATATAAACACTAAAGATAATATATAGGAAGGTGAAAAATCATTGGGGGTCCTTTATATGATAATAAGGATTTAATATTAAACCATGGCGTAAATAGGCAGCCAATTTATGAGTTACAATGTGGATGATTATCGAAGAAGACCCATATGTCTTAGGGTTGCATATGTTTTACATATGGCTTCTTGACTGAAACCAGACTATGTGGTGAGATAACCATGTCAAAGTTTTCATAACAAACTGACCCATAATAAGGGTTTGAAAGCATTGTATAATTTATTATTCCCACTGATTGTGTTGTGTAGTAATATATCTTATAAGAAAAGAAACAATACAATACAATACAATAGTATACACTGTGCTTAAGTAGTGATTGGGGTAATTTTATCATTACCTTCTATCAGTGAGACAATGGGGGTCATTCCGAGTTGTTCGCTCGGTAAATTTCTTCGCATCGCAGCGATTTTCCGCTTAGTGCACATGCGCAATGTCCGCACTGCGACTGCGCCAAGTAAATTTGCTATGAAGATAGGATTTTTACACACGGCTTTTTCTTCGCTCCGGCGATCGTAGTGTGATTGACAGGAAATGGGTGTTACTGGGCGGAAACACGGCGTTTTATAGGCGTGTGGATAAAAACGCTACCGTTTCCGGAAAAAACGCGGGAGTGGCAGGAGAAACGGAGGAGTGTCTGGGCGAACGCTGGGTGTGTTTGTGACGTCAAACCAGGAACGACAAGCACTGAACTGATCGCAGATGCCGAGTAAGTCTGAAGCTACTCTGAAACTGCTACGAGGTGTGTAATCGCAATATTGCGAATACATCGTTCGCAATTTTAAGAAGCTAAGATTCACTCCCAGTAGGCGGCGGCTTAGCGTGTGCAATACTGCTAAAATCGCCTTGCGAGCGAACAACTCGGAATGAGGGCCAATATTTTTACTAGTTGTAAAGTTATGTTTTTTAGAGGTTCACATTATCCAATTTGCTAATTATGCTAAAAAAATAAACAATCCAAAGTATAATCTGTGATAACTATAAATTCTCACAATGTGGAATGATACTCATCTAAAATTAGGGATGGCCATTGGTGGGTTAATCATCAATGGTACCATTGATGGTTAACCTTGATGGTTTAAATCTATTTGCAAAAGAATCATTGATGGTTTTACCCACCAATGGTCATCCCTGATTTTGAAAATCAAGAATCTGGGGTCAGGCTTTGGGGGTATGGGGAAGGTGTGTGTGGGGGGAGTGGAGGGGGGGAGTTATTCTCCGTGTCCTGGCACCTTGTAAAAAAAAAAAATTAGGTAGCTTCATATTATTGATGGTGGGAAACATCTGAATCTTTCCCATCAATGCTAAAAGTATCCATCTTTGTCTAGAGCAGAGGTGGCCAAAAGGTAGATCGCGATCTACCAGTAGCTCACAGAGTATCCGCCGGTAAATCGTGACAGACTTAACAGAAAATAACTGTAAGGAGCCTGCCGCCACTGCTTCTCTTCACAGTTTCCAGGGATGCAGTGTGCGGGTGCGCAAGTGACGTAATGATTTCACCCGCGATGTGAGGAGCCTAACTGCTAGTTGGATCCAGTTTGATCCAGCCAACGGTAGCGACGACAGGAGAAGCAGCCAGGGGGAGGCCATGCAGCGTGAAAGCAGGACCATGACTGCAGGGAGGGGGAGGACTGAAGCTAGGCAGCGTGACAACTTGTCAGGTAAGTTATGCAAAGGGGGGTTTCTTCACAAGGCGATGGACGATCTGCAAAGGGGGGGATCAGCACAGAGCGTGGTATCTTCACAAAGGTTTTTTTTTTTACACAAGGGGGATCTGTAAAGGGTGGAGGATCTGCACTGAGAGAATTATTGTAGAGGGGGCTATCATGCAGGGGACTGGAAGGGGGGTATCTGCAAAGTGGGGGATTTGCAAGGAGGACATATTGTACAGGGGGCTATTATGCTATGATTTGCACACATGGGGGTTATTTGATGTTGTCATTATTAATCTATTTTTAAATGTGAGCGTTATTATTTGATGCTGGTAGATCACCGGTAAGTAAGTAAACAAAAAGTAGATCCCACGTCCCAAAAGTCCGGCCACCCCTGGTCTAGAGTCTCCTCCTCTCCTATTCTTTCTATCACTATCAACCAGCGGCGGATTGGCATGCCGGGACGCCGGATCGTATTCCGTTTGGCCGGTCAGGCGTCGCCTCATTGGCTGCCCGCCACCCTCATGCAGGCTGCCAGCCGCGATCGCTGCAGCGGTCACTGAAAGATTCTGCGCATGCGCAGAAGCTCAGTGAAGCACTTTAAACATGGCCACCATCTGACAAGCCCCTCCGCCTCCCCATAATGCATTGCTCAGTATTCTGAGCAGTTGCTCCGCCTTCCCTCCAGCCGCATTCACGTATAGTACTGACGGGTTCCGCTTCCCAGCCCCGTCACAGCAAACTGACTGCAGTGCACAGACAGACCACTGTGACTGCACAAAGAACTCGCGGCTGCTGCAGCAAGGAGAAAAAGCGGGAGTCGGCGGCAGCCAGCCAATTCTGACTGCGTCACACACACACCAGTTGTGTGACAGTCAGTAAGTACTGTGTACCACACTAAGAACAATAATTATATAGTGGCATGCTGCATCATATTATATATATATATATATATATATATATATATATATATATATAGGTGAAGCATGAAATAAGCGGCACTCAAAGTCTGGTGAAGAAGTCAAATATATTTCACCCACAAAGGTGAACCGACGTTTCGGGGACCAAGCGCCCCTTTTTCAAGGTGAACAAGGCGTTGTTCACCTTGAAAAAAAGGGGCGCTTGGTCCCCGAAACGTCGGTTCACCTTTGTGGGTGAAATATATTTGACTTCTTCACCAGACTTTGAGTGCCGCTTATTTCATGCTTCACCTACCTATCCATTCCTGAGATGGCACCAAAGCAGTAGAATTGTGGAGGGGGAGTGCCGGTCCGGACAGCCTGTGTATATATATATATATATATATATATACACACAGTATGTGTATATATATGTATATATATATATATACAGGGGCGGATTGGTGTGCCGGGATGCCGAACCGGTTTCTGTTTGTCCGGTCCGGTCGTCCCCTCATTGGCTGGCCTGGCCGTCACCCCTCAATGGAGGCCGTCGTCGCCAGCCGAGATGGTGGCAGCATTAACTGAAGCTTCTGCGCATGCGCAGCTGCTCCGATGGCGTCCATTTTTTAAATGCTTCACTGAGAGCTTCAGTTAACGTTGCCGCGGCTGGCGACGGCCTGCACAGGGGGTGGTAATGACCAGCCAATGAGGGGCAACAAGCAACATTACTGACGCCTCCGCAGGTGAGTGCTGCTGCTGCTGCAGCATATGGGTTGATAGGGAGGGAGGGGGAGGTAGTGACAGGGCACTACTGTGTGGCACAGTGGCAGTACTGCTAGATGTGCATGGGATGTTACTACTGTGCGTGCAATATACTGTATCTAAAAGGCATTATTACTACTATGTGTGCAATTTAGTCTAGTCCCTTACCCTAACCCCCCCCCCCCCGCAGCCTAACCCCCCCCCCCCCGCAGCCTAACCCTAACACCCCCCCGCAGCCTAACCCTAATCTCCCCTCCCGCAGCCTAACCCTAACCACCCCTCCCGCAGCCTAGCACTAACCTCCCCCTCCCACAGCATAACCCTAACCTCCCCCTCTGGTGCAATATGTATAATGTGCTTTACCTGGTGCAATGTGTATAATGTGCTCTGCCTGGTGCAAAGTGTATAATGTGCATTACCTGGTGCAATGGGTCTAATTCTGAGTTGATCGCAGCAGCAATTTTGTTAGCAGTTGGGAAAAACCATGTGCACTGCAGGAGGGGCAGATATAACATGTGCAGAGAGAGTTAGATTTGGGTGGGGTGTATTCAAACTGAAATCTAAATTGCAGTGTAAAAATAAAGCAGCCAGTATTTACCCTGCACAGAAACAAAATAACCCACCCAAACCTAACTATCTCTGCACATGTTATATCTGTCCCCCCTGCAGTGCACATGGTTTTGCCAATTGCTAACAAACTTGCTGCTGCGATCAACTCAGAATTACCCCCAATGTGTATAATGTGCTCTGCCTGGCACAAAGTGTATACCGTGCTCTACTTGGCGCAAAGTGTAGACGCGCTCTACCTGGCACAGTGTGTATAGGAGGTTCTACCTGGTGCAATGTGTATAAGCGGCACTACTGTGTGGTGTAATGTGAATTGGCACTATTATGTGGCCACGCCCCCTACAATTTTGCTGCGCGCCTTTGGCGCACACTTTCCATCCCTACATGTAGTCAGCCCTTCTGAGCAGTAATCCCACCCACTTGACAGACTCCACCCCCTCAACAGACCCCACCCCCTATTAGGGCTGCTTCCATAAATTTCCCGGGCTTGTTTTCAATCCCAATCCGCCCCTGCTATCAACAATACCACTATCCCCTTAGTTCCCCAAATATGCTGCCTGGAACTCATTATTGACTCTTCCCTCTTCTCCAGCCCCCACATTCAATATCTTGCACTATCCTGTTGGCTCCAGCTCCGCAACATCATTTGCATTAAATCCTTTCTCTCCCAGTAATCTGTTAGAATCCTTGGGCAGTCGCATTTTTTATGACACAGCGGTTGAATGAATTTCATCAGGATTCTATATGGTGAGTGAGTGTGCTGCCCCTTTGTTCAGTGCATCTTATTAAACTCAATACTTGTAGCTCTGAGTGATCAACTGATTATTTGAATAATGGGAGTGAGCCAGGTGAGGCAATTAAGCCCTTTAAATCCTGGCCTTACTCACCGCTCTGTGCTGGTGATATTTTGATGTGTTCTAAGCAGTGGTGCAAGTAGAAAAAATGTCTTACAGGTACTGTGAGCGCGTGCCAAAGGTGCACGGGCCAAAAACGGGTGTGGCCAAACGCCACATGGGGCATGGCCAATGAAAATGGGGGCATGATACACATATGGGGTGGGCAGCAGATACACATATGACCCCAATAGTGCCAGATAGACGTTGCCCCACAGTGCCAGATATACATTGCCCCACAGTGCCAGATAAACATTGCCCCACAGTGCCATATACACATTGCCCCACAGTGCCAGATACACAAATGCCCCCAGAGTGCCAGATATACATTGCCTCATGGTGCCAGATACACATTGCCCCACAGTGCCAGATACACAAATGCCACCAGAGTGCCAGATACACAAATGCCACCAGAGTGCCAGATATACATTGCCCCACAGTGCCATATACACATTGCCCCACAGTGCCAGATACACAAATGCCCCCAGAGTGCCAGATATACATTGCCTCACGGTGCCAGATACACATTGCCCCACAGTGCCAGATACACATTGCACCACAGTGCCAGATACACAAATGCCACCAGAGTGCCAGATATACATTGCCTCACAGTGCCAGATACACATTGGTGGTCATTCCGAGTTGTTCGCTCGGTAATTTTCTTCGCATCGCAGTGATTTTCCACTAATATCGCATGCGCAATGTTCGCACTGCGCCAAGTAAATTTGCTATGCAGTTAGGTATTTTACTCACGGCATTACAAGGTTTTTTCATCGTTCTGGTGTTCGTAATGTGATTGACAGGAAGTGGGTGTTTCTGGGCGGAAACAGGCCGTTTTATGGGAGTGTTTGAAAAAACGCTACAGTTTCTGGGAAAAACGCGGGAGTGGCTGGAGAAACGGAGGAGTGTCTGGGCGAACGCTGGGTGTGTTTGTGACGTCAAATCAGGAACGACAAGCACTGAACTGATCGCACTGGAAGAGTAAGTCTCAAGCTACTCAGAAACTGCACAGAGAAGTCTTTTCGCAATATTGCGAATCTTTCGTTCGCAATTTTGATAAGCTAAGATTCACTCCCAGTAGACGGCGGCTTAGCGTTTGCAAAGCTGCTAAAAGCAGCTTGCGAGCGAACAACTCGGAATGAGGGCCATTGCCCCACAGTGCCAGATACACAAATGCCCCCAGAGTGCCAGATATACATTGTCTCACAGTGCCAAATAAACAAATGCCCCCACTGTGTCAGATATACATTGCCCTCCAGTGCCAGATACAGAAATACCCACACAGTGCCAGATATGCCCTTGAAAAAAAGGGGCGCTTGGTCCCCGAAACGTCGGTTCACCTTTGTGGGTGAAATATATTTGACTTCTTCACCAGACTTTGAGTGCCGCTTATTTCATGCTTCACCTACCTATCCATTCCTGAGATGGCACCAAAGCAGTAGAATTGTGGAGGGGGAGTGCCGGTCCGGACAGCCTGTGTATATATATATATATATATATATATATATACACACAGTATGTGTATATATATGTATATATATATATATATACAGGGGCGGATTGGTGTGCCGGGATGCCGAACCGGTTTCTGTTTGTCCGGTCCGGTCGTCCCCTCATTGGCTGGCCTGGCCGTCACCCCCCAATGGAGGCCGTCGTCGCCAGCCGAGATGGTGGCAGCATTAACTGAAGCTTCTGCGCATGCGCAGCTGCTCCGATGGCGTCCATTTTTTAAATGCTTCACTGAGAGCTTCAGTTAACGTTGCCGCGGCTGGCGACGGCCTGCACAGGGGGTGGTAATGACCAGCCAATGAGGGGCAACAAGCAACATTACTGACGCCTCCGCAGGTGAGTGCTGCTGCTGCTGCAGCATATGGGTTGATAGGGAGGGAGGGGGAGGTAGTGACAGGGCACTACTGTGTGGCACAGTGGCAGTACTGCTAGATGTGCATGGGATGTTACTACTGTGCGTGCAATATACTGTATCTAAAAGGCATTATTACTACTATGTGTGCAATTTAGTCTAGTCCCTTACCCTAACCCCCCCCCCCCCCGCAGCCTAACCCCCCCCCCGCAGCCTAACCCTAACACCCCCCCGCAGCCTAACCCTAATCTCCCCTCCCGCAGCCTAACCCTAACCACCCCTCCCGCAGCCTAGCACTAACCTCCCCCTCCCACAGCATAACCCTAACCTCCCCCTCTGGTGCAATATGTATAATGTGCTTTACCTGGTGCAATGTGTATAATGTGCTCTGCCTGGTGCAAAGTGTATAATGTGCATTACCTGGTGCAATGGGTCTAATTCTGAGTTGATCGCAGCAGCAATTTTGTTAGCAGTTGGGAAAAACCATGTGCACTGCAGGAGGGGCAGATATAACATGTGCAGAGAGAGTTAGATTTGGGTGGGGTGTATTCAAACTGAAATCTAAATTGCAGTGTAAAAATAAAGCAGCCAGTATTTACCCTGCACAGAAACAAAATAACCCACCCAAACCTAACTATCTCTGCACATGTTATATCTGTCCCCCCTGCAGTGCACATGGTTTTGCCAATTGCTAACAAACTTGCTGCTGCGATCAACTCAGAATTACCCCCAATGTGTATAATGTGCTCTGCCTGGCACAAAGTGTATACCGTGCTCTACTTGGCGCAAAGTGTAGACGCGCTCTACCTGGCACAGTGTGTATAGGAGGTTCTACCTGGTGCAATGTGTATAAGCGGCACTACTGTGTGGTGTAATGTGAATTGGCACTATTATGTGGCCACGCCCCCTACAATTTTGCTGCGCGCCTTTGGCGCACACTTTCCATCCCTACATGTAGTCAGCCCTTCTGAGCAGTAATCCCACCCACTTGACAGACTCCACCCCCTCAACAGACCCCACCCCCTATTAGGGCTGCTTCCATAAATTTCCCGGGCTTGTTTTCAATCCCAATCCGCCCCTGCTATCAACAATACCACTATCCCCTTAGTTCCCCAAATATGCTGCCTGGAACTCATTATTGACTCTTCCCTCTTCTCCAGCCCCCACATTCAATATCTTGCACTATCCTGTTGGCTCCAGCTCCGCAACATCATTTGCATTAAATCCTTTCTCTCCCAGTAATCTGTTAGAATCCTTGGGCAGTCGCATTTTTTATGACACAGCGGTTGAATGAATTTCATCAGGATTCTATATGGTGAGTGAGTGTGCTGCCCCTTTGTTCAGTGCATCTTATTAAACTCAATACTTGTAGCTCTGAGTGATCAACTGATTATTTGAATAATGGGAGTGAGCCAGGTGAGGCAATTAAGCCCTTTAAATCCTGGCCTTACTCACCGCTCTGTGCTGGTGATATTTTGATGTGTTCTAAGCAGTGGTGCAAGTAGAAAAAATGTCTTACAGGTACTGTGAGCGCGTGCCAAAGGTGCACGGGCCAAAAACGGGTGTGGCCAAACGCCACATGGGGCATGGCCAATGAAAATGGGGGCATGATACACATATGGGGTGGGCAGCAGATACACATATGACCCCAATAGTGCCAGATAGACGTTGCCCCACAGTGCCAGATATACATTGCCCCACAGTGCCAGATAAACATTGCCCCACAGTGCCATATACACATTGCCCCACAGTGCCAGATACACAAATGCCCCCAGAGTGCCAGATATACATTGCCTCATGGTGCCAGATACACATTGCCCCACAGTGCCAGATACACAAATGCCACCAGAGTGCCAGATACACAAATGCCACCAGAGTGCCAGATATACATTGCCCCACAGTGCCATATACACATTGCCCCACAGTGCCAGATACACAAATGCCCCCAGAGTGCCAGATATACATTGCCTCACGGTGCCAGATACACATTGCCCCACAGTGCCAGATACACATTGCACCACAGTGCCAGATACACAAATGCCACCAGAGTGCCAGATATACATTGCCTCACAGTGCCAGATACACATTGGTGGTCATTCCGAGTTGTTCGCTCGGTAATTTTCTTCGCATCGCGGTGATTTTCCACTAATATCGCATGCGCAATGTTCGCACTGCGCCAAGTAAATTTGCTATGCAGTTAGGTATTTTACTCACGGCATTACAAGGTTTTTTCATCGTTCTGGTGTTCGTAATGTGATTGACAGGAAGTGGGTGTTTCTGGGCGGAAACAGGCCGTTTTATGGGAGTGTTTGAAAAAACGCTACAGTTTCTGGGAAAAACGCGGGAGTGGCTGGAGAAACGGAGGAGTGTCTGGGCGAACGCTGGGTGTGTTTGTGACGTCAAATCAGGAACGACAAGCACTGAACTGATCGCACTGGAAGAGTAAGTCTCAAGCTACTCAGAAACTGCACAGAGAAGTCTTTTCGCAATATTGCGAATCTTTCGTTCGCAATTTTGATAAGCTAAGATTCACTCCCAGTAGACGGCGGCTTAGCGTTTGCAAAGCTGCTAAAAGCAGCTTGCGAGCGAACAACTCGGAATGAGGGCCATTGCCCCACAGTGCCAGATACACAAATGCCCCCAGAGTGCCAGATATACATTGTCTCACAGTGCCAAATAAACAAATGCCCCCACTGTGTCAGATATACATTGCCCTCCAGTGCCAGATACAGAAATACCCACACAGTGCCAGATATGCCCCCAGTGCCAGATACAGAAATGCCCCCAGTGCCAGATATGCTCCCAGTGCCAGAAACAGAAATGCCCCCCCAGTGCCAGATACAGATATGCCCCCAGTGCCAGATACAGAGATGCCCCCAGTGCCAGATACAGAAATATCCCCCCAGTGCCAGATATGCCCCCAGTGCCAGATACATATATGCTCCCAGTGCCAGATATGCCCCCAGTGCCAGATACAGAGATGCCCCCAGTGGCAGATACAGAAATGCCCTCCAGTGCCAGATATGCCCCCAGTGCCAGATACAGAGATGCCTCCAGTGCCAGATACATATGTCTCCGCAGTGGCAGATATGCCCCCAGTGCCAGATATGCCCCCAGTGCCAGATACATATGTTCCTGCAGTGCCAGATATGTCCCCAGTGCCTGATACACATGCGCCCCCTTCCCCTTCCCCTGCTGCTTACCTCGCGCTGCTGCTTCCTGTGTGTGAGGGGAGGAGACCGCAGCGCGCATCTCTCCTGCCCCTCAGTGTCTACCTTCAATTAGGCGCTAATCCGTGATCACGAGCCGGTGCCAAATTGAAGGTAGCAGCGGCACTGGTGAGCAGCAGCAGGGGAGGGAGGGTTCAGCGTACCCACGGCTAAATTCTTAAGGGTACGCCGTACCCACCCATACCCGCACACTTGCAGCACTGGTTCTGAGTAAGTCTGGTGTTCTGTTTTATGTAAACATTGTTAAATACTTCTATATTGCTCTAAGTTTCATGTTGGAACCATGTTATGATATATCTTGTCTGCCACAGACAATTGAACCTGTTTATTACCTTGGATCATTACCTCACCTCTGAATGCCTGCACGTCTGAATCAAGATTTCATGTCTGTTAACCATTCATTGCGGCAAGTACTAACCCTATCTTGATTCTGTTTGACATTTCTCCACTCCTTATAAATTAATGGATTGCCTCATCTCCCTGTTATTCATGCTAGCTAATGTAATTTGTCTGTGACTGTGTTGCTCTAATTCTCCCTGCACTGAATAATTTTGAGCTATTGATCATTTTCTGTAATTTCATGCTGGGGGTAGTATTCATGTGACCGGCGGTCGGGAGACCGACGGTCACATGACCACCACCAACATCCCGCCCCCTCACTATCCCGACGGTCGACATGCCGACCGACAGGGACTATTTCCACTTTTGGGTGTCCATGACACACATAGAGTGGGAATAGAACCCGTGGTGACCTCAGGTCGCCACTGAGCCTGCAAGGGGAATGCTGCACTCAGCCCTCCCCGCCGGGATCCCGGCATCAGTATGCTGCCATCAGTATGCTGCCGGGATCACGGCATCGGTATGAGACCGCTGGTCAGCAATACCACACCCCATGCTGGTTATATTCTGTCAATACATGTAAAAGAACCGTTTCAAAAAAGATATCCACTTAAGACTGTTTGAATTCTGTTGGATTGTGTCTTGCTTTCTGTGATCTTAATGAAGTCATCAAAACAATTATCCATTCATTGATCATCTCTCGCATTGACTACTTCAAACGTCTCACTGGACTCCCTGATCATATCTTGCTCCTCTCCAATCTGTACTCAAAGCTACAGCTAGCCTTCTCTTCTTCTCTCGCCACCTCACATTTATTTATTAATAGTTTATTTTATAGCGCAGCAAATTCCGTTGTGCTTTACAATTGGACACAATGATAAAACAAAACTAGGTAATAAACAAACAGTCATAGAGGTAGGAAGCTTACAATCTATGGCGAAATAGGCATTGATACACAAGGAAAAGCACTATTGCGTATTTGTCCACTGGATTGCAAAGGTTCTAGGTGGGTTGCATGATATCACATCACAGCAATGATGAACCATGGTCAGAAAGAAGGGAAAGTGAAGAAAGAGAACATATGTGTGGACTGTACAGTGGGGATATAATCGGATAGGAAAGCTTATGAAGGTTGAGTGAGTGGTTCTGGAATGTGATAAGCTAGCCTAAAGAGGTGAGTTTTCAGGGAACGTTTGAAGGTTTGGAGACTAGGGGAGAGTCTTATTGTGCGTGGTAGGGCATTCCACAGAGGCATTCTCACATCTAACTCCCCTCTCTGCCAATCTTTTCACTGACTCCCCTTCCTACAAAATCCTCTTCAAGCTCCTCAACATCACGTATAAGAAGCTCTCCAACTCCACTGACCCCTTTATCTACAACCTCATCTCCATACACACTCCCTTTCACCCTCTCCAATCAGCCAATGACTACCACGTTTGCTCACCTCTGGTTACTTCTCACTCCAGAATCCAATAATTTTTCCATACTGCCCCCCACCATTGGAATAATCTCCATAGTTCCCTCAGACTATGCCCCAGACTGCATTGCTTCAAGCAAGCACTGAAAACTAACCTGTTCATAAAAGCATATCCATCCACCACTTACCCATGTCACCTCATAGGCTACCTCCCACTCGTGCTTCCTGCCCTTAGCTCTCCTTACACTGACTCTCACCTTATGTCTGCCATTTGTCTCCACTTCTCCACTCCTTTGTTGTTTACATTTCTTCAGTCAACCTAAACCCATCTGCACTCACAATAATAGGTACAGGTTTCAGCTTACGCTAAATATTTCTTTGCACCCCTAGCATTAGTGGCTGTGTTGAAAGTTGTAGTGTTATTTTTTACTTAATTACTGTATTGTACAGTTTTACCCTGTACTGTACTTTTTTACTACGTATTGTCTTATTGTTTTGCCCTCTATATGGTGCTGTAACCACTTGTGGCACCCTATAAATAAAATGTAATAATAATGTCAACATGGTGGTGATGTCAGTGTGTTTGCCATGTCAACATTCACCAGGTCAACATTCATCATGTCAACAGTGATGAAAGGATGACATGAATAGAATGTCCTTGGTGGCCTAGTGGTGACTTACTATGTACGAAAGCTCTAGTGGTGTTTTCCAGATCTGGTGGTGAAGTCCTGATGATTTCTGGGGGGATGCTGTGTTGCTTGTAGTGATTAAGTATCAATAACATTTACCCTCCACCTAGTGTCTAACCCTAACCTCCCCACCCACAGCCTAACCCTCCTAGTGCTTAGCCCTCCCCTCCCATGGCCGAACCTTAACCCTTGATAAAGCTGATTAACTTACAGGACAGAAAAACTATACCTTTTACACTAAAATTCATGCCACTGCGGCCACTGAATGTAATCCTTAACCTACGTACTTATTACTTACTTAGCGTACACAGGCCCATACCGTGTACGCACCTTCCGTACACACGCCGCAATGGACGTACAAAGTACACACTTTGCGTACACACACCGACACACGGTAAGCACAATGCAGCTACACGTGTGGCTGAAATACACTTTAAACCTTAGCAGGAAAGGGACACGACACCAATTGTATTTAAATATATTGGGATCCGACCCACCAACAGATATTTACTAACAGGGGGTTACAATAGTAATACAATTCCCAATAAGAGATACAGGCTACAATCAATGATACATAAGTTTGTTTCGCAAGCACCACCCAGATCCGGTCCTCAGTCAATCTGGATAGATGACCCTCAGAGAATGTGTGACCGGCCAGGCAGCTTGGATTTTTATACATTTGTCCAGTTCATGATACAATAGAAACTGTAATCTCTTCACCCATAGGTCAAAGGGCTGGTCATTTACAGTACAAGAGGGGTTATAGGTCGGTTTGAATAGGTGGGCGATGCCTGGTTCAGGTGCACTTGCAGATGGTCTCCACTGGGTTCCCGACGAATATCAAAGTACAGTAAATACAGTGTAATATTAATATTCTGTTCCTTTGCATATATATGCGCAGGAGCGTGCTTTCTTCTGCAAACTGCTACCGGAATATTGCTCTTAATATACTGTACAGCTGGATACCAAACACCACCTCCTAACCTAATTCTGTCCCCTCATATCCTGTAAAGGTGAATTCCTTTGTTATTGTACCTTTTAAGCAAGTATAACTCGCTGGTGTGGTGCATGTATGCTATGTGTAAATCGTGCACTATGTGGATTAAATATGAAATGTGGCTTTTCCATGCGAATACAAATGCTACCGTATTTACTCATACCACGCACTAATACGCACCACCGTGAGAGCGGTTATACGCAAATTGCGGGCATGTGCACGTACGGCAGAACAAGTACACGCACGGAGGCCATCTGTGTGGTGTTTGTACTTGGTGCATATGACAATAATATTTTCGACTTCGACACCCTCTACTACAGGTCCATGCAGAATGTCAGTGTTTCAAATATTAATATTTTGCCAATGCTGACAGATTCAATGTTTACATTTCAACAATGCATTATCATAAATGTGGACATTGCGATATCAACATTATGAATGTCCACATTCACTTCATGAATTTATCATTGTTTCAGAAATAAAATTACTTTCTCTTTTAATAATGGCTCTCTGAATTATGCAATTAGAAAGGGACTTCCTTCACCGTAAACTTTTTGAGTTGTGAGAATTTATTATTATTATTATTATTATGACAGATTATACTATGTATTATACTATGTTTTTTGTCAATTGGTCAGGGCGAACCACTGAAAATTATGATATCACAACTACAGTAGTTAACCTATGCTTTTCTGATAGACAGAAGTATTCCAATCACTATGTAAACACAACATACACTATTGTGTTAGATTTTTCTTTTGATCATTTAAGAGATGGATTACTACACTACACACCCAGAAGGAATTATGCATTATACAATGTTGTCAGACTCATATTTTGGTGATTATTTTTAAATACTTTTGATAATCTGATTTGAACAATACATGCCATATAAATTCTACTCTTTTGGGGTTCTCTGCACAAAATTTCTGCTAAATCTATGGATGTGTTTTGGAAAATATTTTGGTCTCTGTGTTCTCATAACTGTGAACAATTGGCCTCAAGTTTTAGAAATAGAAGACAGACATTTTTGACAGTTTGCCAAACTGTGCCACATTCCATCCTTTTCGTTGAGATGATGTCCACTGCTTTCAGTTTTGCTGCCATATAATCTGTTTAAAATAGTTTTGCAATTTTTCTGATATAAACCACATTTCTTGTGGGTAAAGCTATTGGCGAGCACTTAAAAATGTGTTGGAGTATGCAATGGCTGATAACAAGAACTTACAGTGAGGTAAATAGCAATATCTATAATTACAGTATAATAAAGTTGTAATGTTTTTGGTAGAAATGTACTCCTTGGGGCTTTGAATAATCTATGTTCGTTTTGGCATCAAGCAAAAACTAGCAGCTGAATTTGGATTGCGTTTTCACTATTCTATAGCTTAGTCAGAGAAGAGCAATAAAGGAAAAAACAGACGCTTGACACTCGGAGCGTGCAGGCTCCTCAAGCCAAAAATCACTATATGTACATAATTATAATTTTAGGGGGACAAATATACAGTACTTCTAGTGACTGTTTATGATCTATGGAGAATTTATTTATTGGAATTTGTACAGGCCCCCCAAAATGACTGTGTCCAAATTGACTATATTTGTATGCGTACAAATATATATACTGCAGTAGTTTCCAGAAATGTCCCCATTGAAACTATCACATTGCCTTTAACAACTATAATACTACAATACTATTTTAACAACCAGTACAAATGTGCTTTGTCACGCATGAATTATTATATGTCTTATATATGCAAGATAGAAATGTCACATTCTGCTAAAACATGTCCATCTTTTTAATAATACCGGTGAACTGGATGGTGTATTCTATAGCCTACTTTTTAATATAATATAACAAGAATTTCATCTAGCAAATACTGACACTCAATTAATTACAATAATAACTAATTATAAAAGAGTACAATTTTTACTTCATAGTCTTAATTGCAGTATGACTTTATTCAATATTATTCATATTGTGTTCAGCTGGCTGTCTTATAATATAATAATAATATATCATAATATACCATATTATTTTATATTTATTATTGAAAAAATTACATGTTCTGTTTAAAGCTGCCATGTTTGTCTCTGTCACACTACATGTGTCTTTGTAATACTGTTCTATATGTGCATGGCTGCATGCCAAATTTTCCAATCAGACATCAGTGAAGGCATCGAAGATTCCACGTTTGACATTGATGTAGAAGAACCATTTTGGAAACGGGTATGAGTAGTATCTGTCGTCGTCATGAACGGTGAAAGAAACCCTGCCAGACAAGCAATGGTCCGTCAGTTTCATGAAGCCGTGTTATTTTCAGCTGTCCATGAACATCCTGAATCTTCACCATGCAAAATAGAACTAACAGGTTTAGAGCGTATGGTATAAAATGCATTTATTTCTAATTAATTTTTCTATTCATTTTATCGTTCTTTGATTTAGACGTCCAAGATGGAGAATTGCCACCAGATGGTAAGTTTCCCACATATAGATTAATAATGACCATAGAGTGCTGAAAATATTTCTCAAGGTCAAAATGATGAGTTGAAGATGTCCAGGAGAACCAAATGCTCTTGATGAAATCCAGGATAAATGAGTATCAATAGATCCAGGACAGTCAAATGCTGTAGGTAAAATCCAGGACAACCAAACCTGAGAAACATAACCAGAAAAACTAAATGTTGAAGATAAAATCTTGGAAATGAAACCAGAAGAACCAAATGTAGCTAAAATCCAGGACTATTGAACTTGCCACATAAAATCAGAATAACCACATGTTGTAGATGAAATCCAGAACAATCGAGCATCAATAAAGAAATATAAAAAAAATCGAATGATGTTTTTGAAATCATGGACATCTGAAATCTGCCGCTACATTTAAATATATTCATTATTTCATCACAATCAAATACTGTATGTCAACTTTTCATGTGGAACTTGTGAAAATGTATTCTGTCAAGGTCTTCATCTGAAGATGACTGGGGATTCAGGGAAGATGGCTTTTTTGTCCCCTCATGATTTTTGGGTTAGATGGAATCTCCATTAAAGGAACAAGACCAGATTTATTTTATTTTAATTTTTTATTACATTGGAATATCCGTGTATGGTGAAGACATTTTTTAATGATGCATGTGTGGACATTGTCTTCCATGGAGCTCTCCAAAAGGAGCATTTCAGCAGCAAACATCTCACATCATAGACACCAATTTAAAGGTTACCTTATTAGGAAAGGAAATAAGTCAGTGAAATGTGATTGATAAGCAAACCTTACTGCATGATTTGCATAATAATATGTATATATCTATTGAGTCTGCAGTAAGATAATATTTTTTTAGGTAACACCGTTTTTTGATTATGCAATAATAAGCATTCAGTATTCAATTTATATATTTTTTATTATAAATTATTTTACGCAGGGTTGTATTTATAAGTTGTTATGATCAAAACAACCTAGTAGTCCCTAAATATGTAATTTCAAACTTCAGTTACTGATGTTGCACTGGCCATAATTGAGGATTTAACTTAGTATATGGGGGATCATCATAGATCAACACGCAAGAGAAAACATATTCCATTAATAGCTCCTGGCTGGTCAGTGCCACTCCTGTCATATGATATATTGCAGACACAGCATTGCAGATGTAATTAGGATATCATATCAGCATCTGCTATCACTGGACTCTAATTCTAACATTCACAGTCTAATAAAGTCTCATAGTATATTAATATATACATAGTGCATACAGACCTGCAGGTAATAATACTGTTTTATAACACTAGTCATTTCATGGATAAAATAAGTTTTCTTCTCCATTTCAATTGCAGACACGAATCCTGAAGATCGTGCTCCTGAACTGACAGGCTTATTTCTGAAGGCACCAGAAAACATCTCTGTGGAAGCTGGTATGTACAGTTCCAATACTGTACTTTATTAGGCTAGGTTCCAAGAGCATGCCACCAAGAGACAGTAATAGAGCCATGACACCTAGTGGCTAAATGAGCATAATACATATTAGAGCACTTTGTAACATTGGAAATTAGGATACATTCTTGAGGACTTTGCAAACATATTTCTGGATTCACTGCGTGAAAAAGATATGCACATCTACAACCCTATATTTATATAAAAGGCATGTTGTAAAAACAAGATGGCAACAACAAGGTTGGCAATCATCAGTACACTTGCTGAGTTAGTTAAGACTAGTTATAATTTCAACCATTAATAGAAAAAAAAATAACTAGATGTAAAAATCAGTAAAGATTGTGAATTAATTTTGTTGTACTTTATGTCGATAAAACACAGTAATGTGTCACAAACAAGGTCGTAATAATAGCTGACCCAGAGATTTCACTAAGCTTGTTTCCCTGTGGTATAGGCAATTGCTTTACATGCATTCACAATATGTCTTACATTAGGACAGTGCCAGAGTAGTAGATTTTGCCCCCCAAACAAGTGACTTCATGCCATGGTGCACGGCCATCATCATAAGTAAGCTCTTCACTACCCAGAGCATCCTTTACATGCTCTGAGCTGCTGTACAGGCTGCAGGCTGTATGCCCGGGGCATCCAAAGGACGCTCCAGGCAACGCATGTGCATTAGGACTCCTGGGTCATAAATCCAGAAGCCAATTCTTTGCTAGGACAGCTCTATATTGGTAGTTTGTCTACAAACATGCATTAAAAATGCTGGCATCAAGCAAATAAGGTGGGACGTATCGCAATGTATTTGAGATACATGATAAGTCTGACCCTCAGAAAGGGGTGTGACCTTGTGAGAATAGGAGCATGATTTGGCCTGATCTGTGTGTAGTTTGGGTAGATTATGGGATGAATTTATTTTGTTTTGATTTTGATTTTAAAATATTATAGTCATAGTAATTTAATGAAGGGCATTGGCACAATATTACTGTGCCATACTGTCAACTATGACATAGAAAATATATTGTACATCATAGGCTGAACACAGATGTACATGTGATGTAACTAAAAGTGAGAATAGAAATTTTGTAGTGACATTTCAATTACAAATATTCCAATCATGAAAGGGAAGGAGAGAGAATCATAAATAGACAACATGTGCCACCCAACCCCTGGGACAAGTCAGTCTGGAGGCTCAAATCTCATAAGCCATTTGAGGGAATGCACCATGATGGACCAGCCAAGGTGACCAGATAGCAGAGAACTTAACAGCTTCCATTTTGCATACGAGCCAAATAGTTTCTTTAATTGAACCTAGGGAGGGCAGGACCATTTTTTCCCCACTGTGAGGATATCTGACATTTACTGTAGTTGCATTCAATTGGGTTGATTAAATTGTTTGTTTCGTGGCCGCCACTAGATGGTGCCTGATGGCAGCAATTTAATTGTTCATTGTCGAGAATCAAGGGTCTCCTTTGTGTCCTTGTCCAATGCTTTGTTGCATTCTTTGGGTGAATTCCCTCAGATACTGTAGTAGGAGTTGATATATACAGTTGACAGACTCTGACAGGAGAGCAGAAACAATATATACGGATTCCAGAACTGTGCTTTGACAAGAGGTCAAAGAGGCCAAGAGGTTCTATTATCTGCGATGTAAAAACAATGGAGCTGGAAATATTGAAACTGTACATTCAATTAGAGTTGACATCTTTCCCTAATATCTGGGTAGGAAAGCCTTGGAGAAAAACTGTGGGCCTAATTCAGATCTGATTGCAGCAGCAAATTTGTTAGCTAATGGGCAAAACCATGTGCACTGCAGGGGGGGAGATATAACGTGTGCAGAGAGAGTTAGATTTGGGTGTAATGTGTTCAAACTGAAATCTAAATTGCAGTATAAAAATAAAGCAGCCAGTATTTACCCTGCACAGAAACAAAATAACCCACCCAAATCTAACTCTCTCTTCACATGTTATACCTGCCCCACCTGCAGTGCACATGGTTTTGCCCATTGGCTAACAAATTTCCTGCTGCGATCAGATCTGAATTAGTCCCTATATCAGAGAAAGAGTAGTTGAAGCTTGGAGAAGAATCCTGTTGGTCCCATATCTGAGTGAGATAGATGGGGGAGTAAAAAAGTGAAAGAATTGTCTAGAATGTTTCCATATATTTAAGAAAATGCAGTCATTGTTATTGATCTAAATCAGTAAATATAATTTCATTATGATAGCAGCCTTTATTCCAGGTTGAAGTGAACTTTTGTATTCTATGTGGAAAATAAAGAGTTAAAAAAAAACATTGAACTGTGCATGTGGTAGAATAGGCCTGTGCCTAGGGGTGGCAAAGGTTGGGTGGTGGATTTCTGCTTGCACAACTTACAGATGGAGCCTCCCTAATTGTTACAGTTTCTCTGCCTAAACTTAGTATTAGTCATGCCTTAGCTATAGCTCAGGTTGTAGAGTTGTTACACAGACAGGCTTGTTGAGGCACGACAACATACACAGCATGCAATACACATCTTCCCCACAGGGTGGCTAATGCTCCACTAATCCAGTACTGTAGAGCGAATAGCGGCAGAAGGATATACTGTACTGGCAAATGGGCAGTGACAACTGTAACATTATACTGTACACACAGACCAACGGTCAGACGGAGAGAGTCACTCAGGGACCCAAAAAATAAACCAATACTGTATATCAATAAATGTGTATACAGACGACGCAAACTTACGTGTTAAAGCAATGATCCATTGGCATTAGGATTATGTGAGTGTCCAAGTTCCGTAGCCAAAACAGCATAAGCAAAATAAACCAATAATTCAATAAATAAAAATTGTGTATACAGATGCAAACTTACATGTGAAAGCAATGGTTTATTGGCATTAGGGTTATGTGAGCATCCAAGTCCCGTAGCCAATACAGCACATGCAAAACCAATGGGAAGGGATCACTTACATTTATCAAACTCTTTTGTCATAGAAAGATGAGGGAAGAAAAACCACAGATATTTAGGGGTAGATTCAAGTAGCCACAAGTCAGCTCCTAGCACATGTAAGTGTGTATACTAGACCACACTTACGGTACCTCCAGACTCGCTCGCTTCAGTTCATAGCCCCATAGGTTTGCATATAAAAATCTATCCAGGGTGAGAATAGGCCACAAGGAGGGCAAGCTGTGGTGCTTTTGCTGGAGTTTACACATAACTGCAATGGCAACATGTCCCCCTTTCAGCTAACTGAACTGACCCCATAGAATATAATTTATTAATGGAAGGAAATGAGGATGGATTTATTTATGAGTTACAAAGTTAAATGATGTTGCATAATAAGGATATGACTTCAAGATTAAGTGGCACATCAAATTGTTTGGCCTACATGTCCCACCAATATAAATCCAGCTGTAGGTACAGAAAGCTAGTCACACTATTTGTATATTATTCACACTGCAAAATAAGGTTTCATTAGCATGCTGTAGTGCTGTATAGTGAACCAAAGGTGACTATGACTCAGAAAAGCAACGTGTGTGCTCACCTACAATATTTTTTGCAGGAAAAGATATTCTGCTTAGTGCAAGTGTTGATGCCAGTCAGCTGACAGTGAAGCCATCAATTAAATGGTTTAAAGGCAAATGGCTGGAGCTGGGAAGCAAAAGTGGGACTCGTTTCCAATTTAAGGAAACTGTGGAGAAAGAAAAGAAGGTAAGATGCTGCATGTGGTCTATAGAAATATAGAGATGGGTATACAGTTAGAGGAAATTAAGGATTCTAGAGAGCGGTTTCCAAATGCTAGCATTGGGAAGTCTATGCTCCAAGCATTGTGGTACTTTTTTTGATATTCCACAGAAAACAAATGTGTGTATGCATTCACCAAGTCGGCATTTGCTAAGTTGACAGTCAAAATGACGACACCAGAATATTGAACGTTATGATGCTGAGATGGACAAAATGTGGATATATGAAATCTAGACATAGTGAAGATGTCAACAACGTTAAGGTTAGCATTAGAGTTAGATGTCGACTTTGTGAACATTATGAACATGTTGGCATTCACTCTGTCGATATACATTAGTTGACATATTATGTGTCACCATAGTGTATGTATCCCCGCAGTGGCATTGCAGCTGAGCTCTATGACAGGTCTTCTGTCTCACCTGTACGTTGCAACTCAGGGAAATGGCATTTTTAATAATACAATAAAAACCATTCCCTTGTTGGCATCAAGAAGTTATGATATCTGAACATATTTGTCACAACCTAACCTTAATTTTACATTGCATTACAACGAAAACTAATATCAACATGTATTTTTATACAAAACACTGATAGATAATCCAAGATATTGGGGGTCATTCCGAGTTGATCGTAGCTGTGCTAAATTTAGCACAGCTACGATCATTCACACTGACATGCGGGGGGACGCCCAGCACAGGGCTAGTCTGCCCCGCATGTCAGTGCCCCTACCCCCCCCCCCCCCCCGCAGAAGTGCAAAGGCATTGCACAGCGGTGATGCCTTTGCACTTCGGTGCATGCGCAGTTTCGACCTGATCACTGTGCTGCAAGAAACTGCAGCGAGCGATCGGGTGGGAATGACCCCCACAATACAAGTACAAATTACAGGTTTGAAGATCTGGAGGACTAAAGCAGAGCTAAAGGGAAGTTGTCAGTTTGCTTGCAATGGAAATATATGTATGCAAAGCTGTTCACATCTTTATGGGCAGACAGCCACTATTTGTGCGCTTGCTACTCTTCATTATTAACTGGGTGAATTTACAGCAGCCTTTACTACTCATGAAAACAGGCTTACTTTCCCAATACAGCAAGTTACACCCCTTCAATTGCCAGTGCAGATGTGCTTGAATGACAGCGGCATGCTGGCTCCCAGAATACCGGCAACGAGGCCATTGAGGGTGGTCGAAAAAACGGCACTAATTTCACACAGGGTATTCAATTGGCATTTTTTAATCCATATTCGCCCATGCCGTTTCAGGTTTGTTTTTGGTCGAATCGGCATGGATGAAAATTGCGCCAAAAATGTGTGAAAACACCTGCAAATTCTGCAAAACACGTGTATCAGCTGGCAATTCGCCGATTTTCACCATTGCCGGATTTTTCGATCTATATTTAATACGTCTAATGTAAATTCGACCTATAATGGGCGAAAAGTGCAGTTTTTTCGACTGGTTAAAACAACGGTACTAATTGAATACCGCTGATACACGTGTTTTGGCAAATTTGCCAGCGTTTTCACCCATTTTTTGCACAATTTTTGTCCATGCCGATTCGACAAAAAAAAAAAAAGGGAAACGGCATGGGCGAAAATGGATCAAAAAACGGGCAAAAATGCCTGCAATTGAATACCCTGTGTCGAAGTAGTACCGATTTTTCGACCAGTTGAAAAAATGTCCTACTTTAAATGCAGCCAAGAATTGATCAGAAGAGGAGTTTCAGAAATTGCTGATCTTCTGGAATTTTTATGTGTAACAGTTTACAGAGCATTTTACGCAAAACAAAAAACATCCAGTAAGCAGAAGTTCTGTTGGCAAAAACGTTCAGCAAATGAGAAAGTTTAGAAGAAAATAGCCAGAGTGGTTTAAGTTTACACTAAGGTGACAGTAACTCAAATAGCTGTGTGTTACTACAGTGGTATACAGAAGATCATCTCTAAATGCACAGCACATTGAACCCAGAAGCCAGAGGTGCCGATTTATGTTTTTGCTGGTGGGGGCTCAAGCATGTTGAATGCCACCCCCCACCTCCCCCACTCCCCCCCTACGATAAACAGAAATGATGCTGCCATCCAGAATTTATTTCTAAAAGAGCTTATGCTTAGCTTTTAATACTTATACTAACTTTACTTTATACTTTTTTAAACTGTGATATTAAATTTACCTCCTTATTATTGTTTACACGGCTGCCGCAGTGCCGCATAACGTAATTGCGTCACGCCGTGGCCACACACCAAAGAGACCAGGAGGCTGACTGTGAGGTGGGAGTGGAGCCACTGGCTGAGGAAACACCGGTGGCGGGAGGCAGCAGCGGGGATGAGGTTCACAAATATGAATGAATACACCATCGGTCAAACACGACTGTTATTTGTTACAACTCTGTAATTTACCAAGAATTTGTATTCTCAATCACTGCCGACAATAGCCAAACACTGCCGGGAAAGCATAGACTTCGTAAAAAAAAAGCAGTTTTAAAATAGATCTGCTTTTTCCTGGAGTGTTTAGATTGTCATGCATGGATCAGTGAGATCCGTGAATGCTTATCTATGTAAAGGGGTGTGAAAGTGTTAAAAATCTAAGAAAAAAATGGGGGGGGGGGGGGGTAATGCCACGGCCGCAGGGACCTATATAAAAGTGTCCCCCGGCTGTGGCATTATCTCTCTGGCTAGTGGAGCCCGGTGCTGTTTTGAAAAATACGGGGGACCCCTACATCTTTTGTTTACAGTATTTTTTTAACCAGCACCGGACTCACATACTTACCTATTGTCCCACGGACCCCACCTCATCATGTGCACAATGAAGCCCTGCACGGATCTCAATGATCCGGCCGGGCTTCAATGTGTTATGTCCGCCAGTGTTTTACTAATCACTCCAGTAAAACACTGCCCGACAATACGAATCACATCGACATCGGAAAATACGACAATACAAAACTCGGCAGCTTAGTCAATTTGCGTAGATTAATTAAAAAAGTTGCCGTAAAATACGTCCGATAAAAAACGAGATTAAACTCCCATCAAATCGGCACAAACACGAATTTTAGTAAATTTTAAAGACTCCTAGCTTGAGCATAGATGACTTAATTAGTACACCAGTCAATTTGATTTAACCATCTTGACTCAAGCATGGATATCCTTAAAATCTGGACTGTAAAGGCGGAATTAGGGAAACTCTGCTCTAAGGGATATAGATATAGCAGCATGTTGAATCCAAACCAAGGGCTAAATGTAATAGGCAGAGCCGGCGCAAGCCACTCAGCAAAGGGATGCAGTGCATGGAGGCGCCAGGAATGGAGAGGCGCTCTCCCTGCTCTGCATTCTTGTGCTGAGCTGATGTCCCCCTGTTGCTGCTGCGGCGCCTGCAGGAACGGCTCTTGCCACTCTGAAGGGGCGCTGCCGCTGCTCCGCTGCCTACCCTCCCGGCTCCCACATGCTGCCGTGCGGTCAGGGCCGGACCGACGCGCGCGGCCACATGACGCTGCTCAGACAGTGAGAGACTGTCACTGTCCATACTGCCGGCGCCACGGCCGCTCAGGCTGCACTTTGATAGCGCAGCTGTGCATCCTCCTGGCTCCTAGCCCTCCCGCAATGCCAGGGAAAATGGGAAGGAGACAATCTGCAGTCAGTATCAGGTGAGGATGGGGAGCTGGAGCTGCACTGTGACAGAGTTGGGAGGTATGTGTCTCTGCATGGCTGCCAGCTCTACAATGTGTGTCAGTGTGCCTATAAACAATGTTTGTAAGTGTGCCACTGGGACCTATATAGTGTGTGTCAGTGTGCCTATATACAATTTGTTAGTGTGTCCGTGTGCTCCTGGTCCCTGTGTGTGTGTGTGTGTGTGTGTGTGTGTGTGTGTCAGTGTTCCCTATACAATCTATGAATGTGTGCACTAGTGGATCCAGGGATGGGAGAGGGCACGTGAGACTGTGCTCCCCCTGTTGTTTCTGCCTTTTTTTTTTTAAAACAGCAGTAGTGATGGAGATAGCGCAGGGCCAACCCGACACATATGCAGAGTACATGGCTGCCTCGAACGCAAAATGATGAGGGAACTGCCGCAATGTTACCCCGCCTCCCGCAGCCACACTGGAGGTAGCCTAGCTGCGGCTCTCCCTCCTGTCTTCTACCCGCTCTCCCGGGCCCGCTGGCAGCACCTGTGGAATGCGGAGGAGGTTCCCAGCCTATTTCCTTATAGATTGTAACAGGGGCCGAACTAGCGAGCGGTGGGCCCGTGTGTGACAAAATGCTTTGGCCCCCCTCCTCATCCCATCCAAGTACACCCCTCACTCCTGAAGAGGATCTGGTGAGGGGGGACCTGCTCAGGGCCAGGGAATTGGATACCTAGCAACAGTGCCATAATTAGACATTTTAGCGCTGTGCGCAAGAAACGGCATTGGAGGCCCCCCTATGTAAAACAGGGGCAGTGCGCGCCAAAGGCGTGCGCAAAAAAAATAGGGTCGTGGCTTCATGGGGAAGGAGTGTGACCACAAAATAATACCAGTTCATATAACGGTGCACAGTAGTCTCCATTATTCAAATTACTCCGCACGGTAGCACCACTACACCAGGTAGAGCCCCTTTTACACCTTACGGTGGACAGATTTCCCCTTTTACACATTACGGCAGACAGCGTCAACCTTTTACACATTACGGCAGACAGCATCAACCTTTTACACATTACGGCAGACAGCGTCCCCTTTTTACACATTACGGCAGACAGCGTCCCCTTTTTACACATTACGGCAGACAGCGTCCCCTTTTTACACATTACGGCAGACAGCGTCCCCTTTTTACACATTACGGCAGACAGCGTCCCATTTTTACACATTACGGCAGAGAGCGTTCCATTTTTACATATTACGGCAGACAGATTCCCCTTTTTACACATTACAGCAGACAGATTCCCCTTTTTTTTTACACATTACGGCAGACAGCGTCCCTTTTTTACACATTAAGGCAGACAGCGTCCCCTTTTTTACACATTACGGCAGACAGCGACCCCTTTTTTACACATTAAGGCAGACAGCGTCCCCTTTTTTACACGTTACGGCAGACAGCGTCCCCCTTTTTACACATTAAGGCAGACAGAATAGATAGATAGATAGATAGATAGATAGATAGAATAGATATACTTACTGTTTCCGCTGGTTCAGGCTCCTGGTGCAGCTTCTGTCAGATCCCGGGCAGGGGAGAAGAAGGAGGAGGGAGGGGGATTCGGGAGCTGCAGCAGCGCAGTATAAATGGTGGAGGCGCTGCTGCTGCTGTCCCTCTGCTTCACCATAGGCTGCCCTCCGCTGCTGTGAATACTGGGAAGCGCATCCCAGCATTCACAGCTTCGGAGGGCAGCCTATGGTGAAGGAGAGGGACAGCAGCAGCATCGCCTCCACCAATTACATAGCGCTGCTGCTGCTCCCTCCTCCACTTCCCTCCTCCTCCTCCTTCCCCCCCCCCCCCCCCCAGCGTAGCCGGTGCACTCCTCTCCTCGGCAGCGGTGGCACACAGCTACAGCCAGTTTGACTCATTATATGCCGCTCTGGCTTTGGGCCCCTTGACAGTGGCGGGCCCCAGTGTAAATCACTGCTTGCACTGGCGGTAGTTCCGCCAATGGATTGTAAGCTTGTGAGCAGGGCCTTCCTACCTCTATGACTGTTTGTTTTACCCAGATTTGTTATATAATTGTTATTTCCTATTGTAAAGCACAACGCAATTTGCTGCACTATATAAGAAACTGTTAATAAATAAATAAATAAATATCCTATAAGTAATTCAGAACCCATAATATCTGGCTGGAAATTGCAATTAACAGGCTTGGGTGGGGACCAATGCTTTGAAGTCAAATATCTCCAGTTCCCCAGGGCTGATTTTGAAAAATCTGGTACCCCTGGAAAAAGGGGACCCTAGGCTATCAGCCTAAGGATCTTATACTCCGGGGGCCCTTGTGCTACTGCCCATTGAGCCTAAACGAAAAGACGGCCCTGGGTATAGATCGTACCAGGTACATTCTGTATTGTAAACAAAGCAAACAAAAAACAGTGGGCAATGAGGTGAGGAGGAAGATGTAGTCATAAAAGTAGCTAAAGTTCCTAGGGATAGCCAACAGCACAGTGTAGTTTTATTGGTTTGGGATAGATATACTGGCGGTCGGGATGCTGGCAGTCAGAATACCGACCGTGGCATCCCGATGTTCAGAATCCCAACAGGGAAAGATAAGTATACTTACCTTTCCCCAATGGCCCCAAACTCTCCCTTTTAGCAGTCTTAGCCTAAGCTTTCCCTCCTCGCAGCCTAATCCTAACCCTCCCCAGTGGTGCCTAAACCTAACCCCCCTCTCCGCAGCCTAATCCTAACCCTCCCCATCCCGCAGCCTAACCCTAATCCTCCCCTGGGGGTGCCTAAACCTATCCCCTCCTCCCTGCAGACTAAACCTAACCCCCCTCCCCACAACCACTGGCAGATCTAGACTTTATTTTTGGGGGGGCGGTTTAAGAATGAATACCGACTCCTCCCCTCTCTACTCATTGCTCCTCCCACTTACAGTCCTGCCCCTCCCATTTTTGGTCAATCTATGCCACACAGTGCCCCCAAACACATTATATGCCACACAGTGTCCCCCAAACACATTATGAGGACAGTACAGTGCCATATGCTTTTGGAATGGTTAAGGAAAGAAGTCGTTTAGAAAGGGTGTGTATTGTGGGTTGAAATTACCTCTATATGAAATGGAACAATTTATCTATTTTAAAAAATAAACAGAGGACTATATTGGATGGGAATGGGATTTGAACCAGGAATCTGTAGTCTGGTTTTTTGCTAGTCGAGAGTCTTAACCACTGAACTATGATGGCTGCCCATTGTTTTTACGAGCCATGTGAGATAATTATAACTGGCCATGCGTTGAAAAAACTGTGGTAGAATGAGCTATGTGGGTTTTTATATAAAATAAAAAAAATATATAAAAAAGGTGAAGTAGTATATAATAAATGAAGAATAATGAATAAAATTTGTTGATGAGTCCAGAGTGGTCACAGCTGGGATTTGAACCAGATATTGTGATTTATGTTCCTCTGCTAATCCAGAGATCTAGACATCTAACTACAAGAGATATATAAGAGCCTCCAGAGCACTTGGATATATTTAAAGTTGGGTATAGCTGAGAAATGTGATTTAACCACACGATGCCATAAATTAATAAAATAGGCTGTGTATGAAATAGTTTTATTTATATATTTTTTTATGATGTGATGTTTTGAAATAATGTGTATATATACATATATTAAAAATTTATATTATGAGATTTGTAATGTGGATACTGAATGTCGTAGTGAATGAATCCAATATAATGTGGTCAAAACTGATTTGTACACGTGTATGGTATAATTAACACTCTGTTACAATTGGAGGAAAACTCTGTTAAATACAAGGGCTGTGAGTCGCACTAAAATCCTTCTGATGAAACCGTTATTGTCTGAGAACGGAGAAACGCGTTAAGGGACACTAATTATCGGAGACAGAATGCCACTCATTCAAACCCGATCCAACTGCTGCAGAGAAAGTGCCCTCCCTCCTTGTTGTACCACACCTGCAATGGGTACCGGAGCCGTAAACTCACCAAGTGACCCAGAGGTAATGGGGAAGCACGCTGTTAATACCCGCCTCGTGGGTTCTCCAAAGTCATCATTGGCCGGAGCTGACCGCTTTAATTACGGCAATAGAGACACCGGTATATGGACACATACTCATAGACTGAACCTAACGGAGGTGGAGCATAGCACAGTACTGTGCATTGAAAAGGGTGAGAATTTAATACTTACAATCCTGGACTGTGTGATACACACTATTGAACATCCAATTGTATTTGTCTAATTAGACTGCTATCACCAAATGGTGTTTAAATACGCTCAAGGACTAACTGGATACAAATAACAACATTGGTAATTTGTTGATACTCTTACCCACAGTTATACATCATAACAAAGTGGGAAAAGAAAAAATGTATGGTGTGATCACATAGTTAGGAATCCCATAGGAATATAATGATTTGGAGAGTCTAAATCCGATATTGAAACTTACATGTTTTTAAAGATAATTTGATATTATTGTATCCACTGTGTTTTTATAATAAATGTGAAGTATATTTTGCGCTCCCTTGGTTTAAATTACAGTACATGGAGGCAGCCACTGCCAGGCATGGGTGTATGACAGGTGCAATTCCCCAGACAACCGGCTGATTTTATTACCAGCCCTAGAGATGCTGCTCATTATACGCAGCTGAGACTGCGAGCTGTGCCTGCCATGCAGGATGGGACTTGTAGTTCTCTCTGAGTTACACTACGCACAGAGGGCTGGCAGTGTGCTCACACAGGCACAATATAGTGTATGCAGGAGCCTGGCAGTGTGCTCATACAGGGCACAGTATATTTATGGTGTATGCGGGGGTTGAAATTGTGCTCACATAGGGCACAGCATAGTGCATGCAGGGACTGCTAGTGTGCTCAGATAGGGCACAGTATAGTGTATGCAGGGGCTGCAGTGTGCTCACATAAGGTACAGTATAGTGTATGCAGGGGCTGCAGTGTGCTCACATAAGGTACAATATAGTGTATGCAGTGGCTGCAGTGTGCTCACATAAGGTACAATATAGTGTATGCAGTGGCAGTGTGCTTATACAGGGCATATGCCAGAGGTTCCCAAACTGTGTGCCGTGGCTCCCTGGGGTGCCTCGGGACACTTGCAGGGATGCCCTGGGTTGGTGGTCCAGACCCATTCAAATTATTCATGGTCAATATAATAGGCAAAACCAGTGCTGGTGGCTGCCAGTCATAAAATATGTGGCCAAACAGAAGCAAATCTTGTCCCTCACCACACAACTAACCCTAAGGATGACATATAAACGCGATCTACTTAATGTAATATTTCTTTCTAAATTAATCAAAAAGACATTTTTGGCCTAGGGGTGCCATGAAAAAAATTCTGATATTATAGGGCGCCGTGATTCCAAAAAGTTTGGAAACCACTGGCATATGTGCATGTAGGGGACAGTCACTGTCCTTACCCCAATGTATTGTCCTGCACCATATGACAGCCTGCACAGACCCTCTCTCCCCTCCCCCACTATCACTGTGCCCCTGTCCCCTAGTACATGATGCCTACAGACACCAGCCAGGCTGAGCTGCACATATGGTGTCTCTGCACCCCAGCGAGGGATGCATGCAGCACAAGGCACTCCACCCTTGCTTGTACCCCCAGGTCACATTGACCTGTGTACGCCGCAGCACCCTGCAACTCCCGCTCCAGCAGCCGCAGGTATGGGACTGAGAGCGGAGGCTGCTGACGGCCGGATTACTCAGCGCCCGGAAGAGATTGAGTGGAGAGCGGCTGCTGACGTCACGTTGAGCCTTGTGTTATGGGGGCGATCGCCCACTGCTGGATCCGCCACTGCCCACAACCTTATCCTAACCCTCCCCCCGCAGCTTAAACTTAAACCTCCCCCTCTCTGACGGACCAGCACTCGCTCATACGGGATTCCGGCGTCGGGCTTGTGACCCTATTCGAGTATTCGGGATGCTGGTGTTGTTCGGTTAGTGGGGATCCCGACCGCTGGGATCCTGTTTTATTAACTCCTGCCTCCTAATGTAGGAAAAATGTGGATACCTCTTTTTAATATAAAGTTAATCTATCCAACTAGTTTTAACAAGAGATAAGACAGATGCATAGACATAAAATATTCTGGCTCATTTATACGTAACACAGTACATGTCTTTACAGATATACAATTTTGAACTGAAGATTCTTAAAGTGGTTGTAGCTGACGCTGGCGGATACAGATGTGAAGTGACTGCCAAAGACAAGTGTGATAGCACTTCCTTCAATATTGATGTGGAATGTATGTATTTCATGTTTGTTATGTTTGCTCCCATTTATCTGAACCCGCATCTCATTTCAGATCTTGCAATATGATAAATTCTACTACATACAGGGGGTCATTCTGAGTTGTTCGCTCGCAAGCTGTTTTTAGCAGCCGTGCAAACGCTATGCTGCCGCCCTCTGGGAGTGTATTTTAGCTTAGCAGAAGTGCGAACGAAAGGATCGCAGAGCGCCTACAAAAACAAATGGTGCAGTTTCAGAGTAGCTCCAGACCTACTCAGCGCTTGCGATCACTTCAGACTGTTCAGGTCCTGTTTTGACGTCACGAACACGCCCTGCGTTCGCCCAGCCACGCCTGCGTTTTTCCTGGAACGCCTGCGTTTTTTCGAACACTCCCTGAAAATGGTCAGTTGACACCCAGAAACGCCCACTTCCTGTCAATCACTCTGCGGCATCCATTGCGAGTGAAAAGCTTCGTTAGACCTTGTGTGAAATTACATCGGCCGTTGTGAAAGTACGTCGCGCGTGCGCACTGCGCCGCATACGCATGCGCAGAAGTGCCGTTTTTTTTTGCATCATCACTGCACAGCGAACATTTTCAGCTAGCGATCAACTCGGAATGATCCCCCTAATGTCTACAACATCTAATCATTTACAATGAATGAGCACTCTATTCATTTTTGTTTATTTAGATTTTAGAATAAATTTTTGAATGAAACGGTCAAGTTTTATTTTTCTATTTTTTAGTTCCTGAAGGGTTTTCAACCTTACTAACAATTCACTGACTATATAATTAAGGTGCCAAATTAATAAAAAAAAAGGTTATCATAGTTAAAAGTGTCAGAAATTACTATTTCCTGTTATTTATTATTACAGTATTAGTACTTTCTTTTATTGCATGTGTATACTGTACAAAGTGGGTAGAACATACAGCGGGAGTAGTATGAGTGGCCGGCGCCGGGATCCCGACCGCCGGCATACCAACTGCTGGGCGAGTGCTAATGAGCCCTTATTTATTCTCCCTCCAGGGGGGTTGTGGACCCCCAAGAGGGAGAATATGTGTCGGCATGCCGGCGGTATGCTAGTTGCCAGGATCCCGGCCGGCGGCATACTGAAGACCACCCCATACAGCAACATGTCAAAGTACATTACAAATGTAATCAATTAGGGCGTTTATAGTAAATTCACTCATTTACACATATACATTTTTACAGAATTAGGGGTACATTTTACCAAAGCTTCTAAAACAGAGAATTGGTGATGTTGCCCATAGCAACCAATCAGACACTGTCTATCATTTCTCTATTGTCTTTTAGATAATCAAAGACAGAAGCTGATTGGTTGCTATGGGCAACAAAACCAATTCTCTGTTTTAAAAGCTTTAGTAAATTTACCTCTTAAGGGGGGTACTCACGGAGCGATATTCTAAGCAATCTGACTAGATTGCTTAGAATATCGGCAGGATCGCTCCGTGTGTAGCCCCCTCGGCGATAGCGATGCGCGGCCCCGCACATCGCTATCGCCGCTGCTAGATTGGCCTGCATGCAGGCCAATCTAGCGGGTCGCTCACTTCACCCGCTGGGTGAAGTGAGCGGCCCCCCCGTCTCCCCCCGCACGCTCAGCACAGATCGCGCTGTGCTGAGCGGCAGGAGAGATGTGTGCTGAGCGGTTCGCTCAGCACGCATCTCTCCTTGATCGGCCCGTGAGTACTGGGCTTTAGAAACCGCAGTTAAGATAATTAGTTAAATCAAGGGGATTATTGCCTGCCCTAGGCATTAGCATTCTCATCTGTTCAATATGTGCATGTTCCTATCTCTTACGTTGAAATAGAAGCCCAGTTTGAGCTCCAAGTCCCATGTCCATTACTAAATAACATTCTTCTTAATAGCACTAGATATTCAGAACAGGAAAATTCTGTAAGTAAAACGTGCAACATTTGGTGGAAAATGTAAATAAGGTGAATATACTCTTTTTGAACAGTCATCTTTGCACCTTGGCCCTCATTCAGACCTGTTCGCAAGCAGGGGATTTTTGCACCGCTGCGACCAGGTAATAGCCGCCTACAGGGGGAGGGGGTAATCGGTGTGCAGGGGTGCGAACGGATGTGCAGAGAGCTGCACAAACAATAGTTTGTGCAGTCTCTGCACAGCCCACTTACTCAGCCGCTGCGACGATCCGGACCGATGCTGACGAACCCTCCTTCCGAACGGCTGGGCACGCCTGTGTTCTCCCGGACACTCCTTAAAAACGGTCAGTTGCCAACCCACAAACTGCCTCTTCCTATCAATCTTCTTGCGATCATCGCTTTCTTCATAAAATCCGTCGCTGACCGGCGATCCCCGTCGCCGGCGGCCAACCCGCCTGCGCATTGAGTGGAGCATACGCATGTGCAGTTCAGACCCGATCGCACCGCTGCTATAAAAGCTAGCGTATGATCGGGTCTGAATGAGGTCCCAAGTCTCCAATATAATTTCTTCATTTACATCTTGTTCTGCAAGGGCTAATATTACATTCATTCTGCATATCGAGCAGGGTTTTTAGCTCTCTAAATAAATACAAAAATAATTATGTTTCAATTATTTTCTGAAATGAATAGACAGCATTACCAATTACCATTGACATTTATCAATGTTTTCTTCAATACTTTTCCAGCGGCAAGAGATGAGGGAAATATTTTGCAATCTTTCAAAAGGACGTAAGTAGACCATTATTTAATTTACTTTTTGGGGGGGGGGATGGAAAATTTTTTTTTTTTTTAAGAATTCACTACATTTTTCTTACCCCACCCAATAAATTCTGCCTGAGATTTCTTGTTAGAAATGTTTTTGTCCCATATTTTCTATATTTTAAGGGGTGAAGCAAAAAAGGATGATGATGCTGGAGAACTTGACTTTAGTGCGCTGCTCAAGAAAAGGTAATTAAAGACAATTCTATTCAATTTAGAAAACAATCTGAGGAAAGACACAAAGGGCCTGATTGTGAATCAGATGCAATGCAGATATTTACGCAAGGGAGATTTGTTTGCTACTGCACATGCACGAAAATCTCTCACATGGCTTATGTATTCTATACTGTCCTAGCACCTATATTCTGATGTACAGGGCCAGCCAAGCTTAATTTTTTGGGTAAGCGAATATAGATTTTGGCACCCTTTGATAGGATAAATTGTATAAAGGGCCAAAAAAGGAAAGGGGCATAGCCACACAATAGTACCCCAAATGGTACAGGGAGATAGTAGGGGTGGGATGTACTAAAACAGGGATGGGGAACCTTTGGCCCTCCAGCTGTTGTTGAACTACACATCCCAGCATGCCCTGCAACAGCTTTAGCATGGCCAAATAACAAAACTGTAGCAAGGCATGCTGGTATGTATAGTTCAAAAACAGCTGGAGGGCCAAAGATTCCCCATCCCTGTACTAAAATGAGGTGAAAACCCTGTTTTGAAACATTTTCATATGTACAAAGCAATTCGGTGCAAAGGGTAATGCCGGCTATTGCTGGCATTACCCTATAGAAGCCTATGGGCTTCTTTCCGCATCCTCTTACTGTGAGATCCCTCCAAGCTCGCCCGCAGTGGCCCTGTCCCTCTGCGCATGCTCAGACAGACTCCTGGTTCATAAACCCAGAAGTCAGGGGCCCGCCGCTGTTCATAAAAGATAGCTCTTATTGGAAGAGCTGTCCTTTGCAATACTAATTGCATATGTTAGAAAATATGCGATTACTATCAATGCGGTAAGTGACGGGATGTACCGCAATTGCTTAGTACATCCCACCTGGGAGACAGGGAGATGGTAGGTGACTGGAGAGGCAGGGGTGACAGATAGATAGTGGGTGACTGGTGAGGCAGGGGTGACAGGGAGATAGTAGGTGACAGGGAGATAGTTGGTTACTGGGGAGGCAGTGGTGACAGGAAGATAATGGATGACAGTGGAGGCAGGGGTAAGAGGTAGAGATAGTGGGTGACAGGGAGGTAGCAGGTGACTGAAACATATTTCCTGGCTTCCTTCTCTGGGGATCAGCAGCTGCTGCAGCACGGGACTTAGAAATACACTGCTCAGCCTGTCAATCGTCATTTAGCCCGCCCCAGACTCCCATTGGTTGGTTTCACAGGAGTCTGGGGACAGGCTAAATGACGGTTGACAGGCTGAGCATAGTATTCCCGAGTCCCGTGCAGCGGCGGCTGCTGTATGCACTTGCCGATGCTTGCCCCACCGCCGGGTCATTATTTATGTATTTGGCACTGCTGGGGGGCATTATTTGTGTATCTGGCACTGCTGGGGGGGGCATTATTTGTGTATCTGGCATTGCTGGGGGGCATTATTTGTTTATCTGGCACTGCTGGGGGGCATTATTTGTGTATCTGGCACTGCTGGGGGCATGTTTTGTGTATCTGGCACTGCTGGGGGGCATTATTTGTGTATCTGGCACTGCTGGGGGGCATTATTAGTTTATCTGGCATTGCTGGGGGGCATTATTTGTGTACCTGGCACTGCTGGGGGCATTATTTGTGTATCTGGCACTGCTGGGGGGCATTAATTGTGTATCTGGCACTGTTTGGGGGGCATAATTGTATATCTTGCACTTCTGGGGGGCATTGTTTGTGTATTTGGCACTGCTGGGAGGCATTATTTGTTTATCTGGCACTATGCGGGGGGCATTACTTGTGCATCTGGCACTACGCACGGGGGCATTACTGTTGCGAGGCCACACCCACTTTTGTGAGCCCACACCCACTTTTGTGACCCCACACTCACTTTCACAGGAATGCGCGTGCATTGGGAGGAGGGGATAGCTCTTCCAGAGGTTTTTTTTTTCTGAAAGTAGCTCACACCCCAATTAAGGTTGGAGACCACTGCCCCAGAACAACGACACAAAACATACCAGATGATCTTTTTATCCCTCTCAACACAAGGTGCATTATTAATTGTTGGAAGACAGTACCACTAAGACATTCCCCATGATTTCCACATTGCAATTTCTATCATATGGTGTAGTAGTAACCAGTGCCACTGTCTTATTTACTATTTTGTGATTGGTTCTCACAAACAGCTGAGGAAGTCAATCATAAAACAACAAAAACATAAAAAAGTGGTTGGAGCAGACAACTGCAGTATGTAGAAAGCTATCACCATATTGGGTATCCTGTCTATTGTGACATCTCACACATGGTCTGTTGTTTCATTTTTTAGGGAGGAAAAGAAAAAAGAAGAGGAGCAGCCAGAAGGAATTCCACCTGATGTCTGGGAAATATTGAAGAAAGCCAAACCAAGCGAGTATGAAAAAATTGCCTTTCAATATGGTGTCACTGATCTTAGAGGCATGCTGAAGCGATTGAAGAAAGTAAAAGTCGTGATCAAAAAAAGTGAAGGTAAATTCTGAGACAATCATATCCAAAGTACCGATATGGCTTTAACATTATAATTTTGTTGACAATTATCTAAATAATAAGTTGTAGTGGATGGTATATCATTGTCTTTGGAGGATGACAGCTTATAAAATCATTAATGCCCAGGGGCATTCTTCAACTATTCTCCTCTTGTCACTTGAGCACCAAGATCTCTATCGGCTCCACAGGTTCCTACCTACTGTGGTGTCTGGTGGAAGAGGGCTTTGGTATTCACAGCAGCCCCCACCCCTGCTGCTCCACATAGATACTGGGTGACAGGGAGATAGTGGGTGACTGTGGTGGGGGGGGGGGCGGGGGGGGGCAGGGGCGACAGGTAGATACTGGGTGACAGGGAGGGTCAGGGTTTAGGATACCAGGAGAAGGATGGATGTGCAGTAAGGAAGGAGGCAATATACTAGGCACATTAGCACAGCACCAACCCCCAAGCTTTCAGGCAGAGACAGCAGCAGGACGCACAAGTATACAGTAGCAGCGTTCTTCACATTGCTGTGAACAGGGCACAACAGGTGAGTGATACCAGCACAGCTATGGAGGCCACAGCAAGGATACACAGCGGTGTAGATCAGTACCTGGGAGCTAGAGGTGTGACATAACTCAAGGAGCCGGACCGTGTTAGGCAGAGAAGCCGCTCTGGAGGAGGAATTCAGGCACTGCCGGGAGGAGCAACTCAGCCGGGGTGTGCAGGTGGTAGACAGGGAGAAGTTCACCCGGGGGAAGCTTCGGAAGAGGTGACGACAGAGCCGACCCTAGGCATAGGCAAACTAGGCAAATACCTAGGGCATTTGGTATGCATAGGGGCACCAGCAGCTCCTGTTGATTATAATGATATGTAGCATGCCTATATTCTGTGTGTGACTGCGGCTGTATCTGCATACGAAATGCTACATTGCAGTGTATTCCTGGAAATCACTGTAATGTAGCATTTTGTATGCAGATACAGTCACAGTCGCACACAGAATATAGGCATGCTGAATATCATTTTAATCAACATAAGCTGCTTGTCCATCCTAGCCACATAGTAATGCAAATAAGACGCATTTTCATAAACAAAAGGCGCCTCAACACTAGCAGAGCTGCCAGCTGACTCATGCCAGGCATGTCCTGCAGAACTAGCGGCGGTGCTAGGGGGCACCAGCCAAAATCTTGCCTAGGGCATCATATTGGTTAGGGCCAGCTCTGGGTGACGAGATTTCGAAAAGGTCCCACACTTGAGGTGCCGGACTCAGTGGTGAGGGATACCAAATGCCACGGACTGTTAAAGCAGGTTGCCCGCAGCTGAAATAGCAATTAAGCAATGCTCCCGCTGGCACCACATTTGAAATGCCGTCAGTGATGTCTGTCTGGCTACCCGATGCCCTCCTCAGTGTGGCCTTTTACTCAGCTGCGTACCCTGTGTATAGGGTCAGGCCAAACCTGCTGATGTATATACTCTGAAATGTATTCAAAATGTATTGTGCATCCTTGGGCGGTGACTGGGTGGTGACTCTTCAGATGCACGGAGATGGCCCATCTTATGGGAATATTATGGAAGTGTCTTGGGCATGTCGCAGGACAGGTTGCCAACTCAGATGCTTTATGGCTCACATTGGAGGCCATACTCAGACCAGGGAGGACACAAGATATAATATCATTAAGGTGCCCCTACATAACTAATACATGTTTTATTATTATTATTATTATTATTATTATTATTATTATTAATCATTAAAAAATGCTCATGTTGTTCCCAAAAGGAAAAAAAAAACATTTTTTAAAAGTCACCCCACAGGCTAAAAAAATAAAACACATTGACCCCTACAGGAAAAATAATAAAAAACATTGCCCTTTATAGCAAAAAAAAACAAGAACATATTGTCGCCACAGGAAAAAAATAAGGCATTTTGGCCCACAATGGAGTCAAAATGCACACATTGTCCCCACAGGAAATAAATAAAACAATAATTATTGCCCCAGCACCGCAGAGAAGACTTACCTGAGCTACTTTTCCCTCAACCATCAGCAGCACCAGCACCACTACAGGGTGGTGCCCTTGTGCGGCCGCTATGCTGGAATGGCCCTCGAGCTGGCCCTGGATAGAGGACAGGCTCGAACAGGTAGGGGGCAGATGGCAGACTGTGACAGGTAGGGTCAGGGGGCTGGCTGCGACAAGTAGGTGGCAGAGGGCTGTCTGTGACAGGTAGGGGGCAGAGGACTGGCTGTAACATTGTAGGTAGACTGCAAGCTGTTTTGAGTCTCCCAGTACCCAACCAACAGCACAGCAGGCTCTATGGCAGCAGACTCGATGGAGGAGCTGAAAGGGAAGAGGGAAGGAATGTGTGACGGGCACAGATCTGATACTAGAGGAGGGGCCAGCCCATAGTAACTAGTCAAATATTGATCAGAGCTAGCTGCAGGGGCTAGGCCCCAGAGGCAGGCAGAGAAGGGTTGTGTGGAGGGAGGAGGTGGAGCAACCGGAAAGGGGATTATGTCCTGCGGTGGCTGCTGCCCCTGGTCTGCAGCACTGACCAAAGTGTGCAGGGGGGAGCTGGCCAGCACATATGAACATACATGTAAAGTTGTATGTAACATATTTCCTGGCTTCCTTCCCCGGGGATCAGCAGCCGCTGCAGCACAGGACTCAGAAAAATACACTGCTCAGCCTGTCAATCATCATTTAGCCCGCCCCAGACTCCCATTGGTTGGTTTCACAGGAGTCTGGGGGTGGGCAGAATGACGACTGACATGCTGAGCATAGTATTCCCGAGTCCTGTGCAGCGGCAGCTGCTGTATGCACTTGCCGATGCTTGCCCCACCGCCGGGACCTGCCACTGACGACACCGCTGGATACACACGTTGTCCAGTGTGTACCGAGCTTATGAAACTGTCATTTTCTACATACAGACTAGTTTACATTTTATTAAAGCTAAGAGTGTAAAAGATTTCCACTCTTGTAATATGCAAATTAGGATTCATTCAGCATTGGGCAGAATTTGTAAAAAGGTGTCAGAAAAAATGTATTTAACATATATACCTTGCTAATAATTACCAATTATTTATATAGCACTCACATATTCTGAATGTCGACATTCTGATCGCCGGCATCCCAAACATTGGCACATCAGTCCCAACCCGAACCCAAGAGCCTAGTGCTATGAGGCAGTAATGCTAACCACTACACCAACAATGTTGTCCATTTTTACAGAGTAGATAGGTACAACTATTGAAAGTCGATTTGTCACCAAAGTGTCACAAAAATAAATAAATACATCTTAATAAAAATAGCAGTATATACTATTTTATTACCTTTGGCAGTTTTTTATACAAACAAGTGGTGGTGTATGTGCAGAGCGCTGGTGACTACCACTGGTGATGTCACTGCCGTTCTGCACAAACTGCTCACATTGTGGAGCAGCAGCACCATTGGGTATTGCAAAATTGTAAATGAGAAGACTGGGAAAGCAGTGTGAAGCAAGGCATACAGTAACTCCTGACTGTCCCTCAAATCAAGATAAAGTAATAACTGTGTGGGACAGGACCCAAAAATTAGGATTGTCCTGTTAGAACAGGTGGCAGACTGTGCTGCTCTTCACACTGTTCTTGTAACATTAACTACCTGCTACTGTTGCTACTTTAAGCTGTGTTGATGCTTGGCCCTGTTTGGAAAAGATAAAAGTACTATAAACTTCATGAAAACTAAGTAACAAGTTAACACTTGAGATCTCAGTCACCCCTACCAGCCCCAACTTTAAATCAACAGCAATAACATTTAATATTCTTCCTTCTCCCTTAACTTTCACTGACATTAAATTATTAGACAGAGACTTGATTTCATTGGCCCCTACAGTATATTGATAGATAAGATAAGAACAATGTATATTGTCACTATAGCATGAACATGTATATCGAAATTACATACAGTTCTCTCATGTCATATTAAAAAAATACACCATAAATAAAATTAGCAAAGCTGAGAATTCAAGCTATTCAAGCTATTGATATCACCCATCACTCACATTATACATACAGAAATCACATTACATTAATAGACACACTACATAACCTTATTTACACCACTTACACATATTATGTTAATAGACTCAGCTAGTTCCCACAGTATACTAATAGCCCCAGTACTACATAGTGTAGCTGACCCCACATACAGTATATTACATACATTCTCTCCCCCATGCACATTTCATTAATACCTCCCTACATACATTAATAACTCATGAACACGTTACTTTATTACCCCGCCGGCACCATCTTGCTTTCCTGATCTGCAGAGCTTGAATGCTTTATGTGGCAAACTTCTCTATCTGCTTCATGGAGAGCCATAGTGAAGGCTAGGCTGGCCAATGTGCAGTGGAGAGAGGGAATGGAATAGGAGGGATAGAGAAGGAACAATGAGTAACAAGAAGAGGGAGGAGAGAAAGAAAAAAAACGGGATAGGAGATGGGTGTAGAAGATGAGGGTGAGCCAACCAGATCATCAAGGATGAGGAGTGGATCAGCCTCCTTCATTGACTAGTTGTACAACCAAAACATCCTGCGCTAGGCAGGGCTCACAGGCAGAGAGCTGAACAAGCCAGTGCAGGAGGACTAACCCCACATAAGCAGCAGGATATTTAAATACAGCGGCTGGTCACTGGTCAGGAGCCAGCCTGCAGGAATAACCCTGATGCCAGGTTGGTCCCAATAAGCCCAGGCAACAGATCTGGGCCCATTGCCTTTCTTCCCCCCTTGCCAGTACCATGTAGATGCAGGGTAGTCCCGTAAGTCAAAAGGCTAACACAGGGACTCTTGGCTCATGGGACCTAATGCACCATACATCATGAACACATAATCACAAACCACTGTGCATGATGTCATACTGTATTTCAAGTCATTGGATTTAAGAAGTAAATAAACTGTATTGTAGTGTATGTAATCACCTTCATGCAACCTGTTTACCTGCTTTACATCGCATATTTAAAACAAACATAAGGAATGTATAGATTGTTCATTGACCAAAAGCCAGGGGATAAGGTAGTTATAAATGGGGGCTATAGCATACATTGAACACTGCAGTTCTGTTAATTAAGTGAGAAGAGGTTTCCAATGAAGTTATTTTAAAAGATAAACATAAATTACTTAAGTTAAAAGTAGGGTAAAACTGCTAAAGGAAAAATAATATTACTTGTATTTATTATCTATTTTATCTACCTTATACTGACAATGTCTACTTTACCTTTGCAGCATTTGGAAAAAGATTAGAATCCTGTTATTCAGTAGACAAAGGCCACAGGATTAAAATGACGGTGGAGGTCACTAACCCTGATCTTCAAATTAAGTGGTTTAAGAATGGGCAAGAGATACGTCCTAGTGCCAAGTAAGTGACAGCGAATCCTAGTGATCTTTGCCAATGTAACATACTGTAACTCATTCTTGAACTAAAGAGAGTGTCATGTAAGGACACTTTACATATAAGTCAACTGGATGTTGCCTTAGAAAGCTGAGCTAATTAGTTCATACCAAGAAAAGATATTTGCATACTGCAAGTGAGATTGATTCAGAAGTAGACTCAGTTGCAGCCGCATCTACGTCTTTTGCCGCAGCCAAGACTGTGTTTGTATGACTGTGTCTTCCTACTGAGATGACCACCAGCTGCTGCTTTAATCCATCACTATGTGTATTAAGATGCACAATCAAAGATTGCACCAGCCCTACGGAGGTGCAGATTCTCCATCTGAACATGGGTGCCTGTGTCAGTTCAACAACGTCTTTGGACATACCTGGGTCTTACGAGACATTCCCCTTTTATTACCCCAAAACGTCAAGCATGTGCAGTAGATAACCCAAGCCCCAGATAATCAAGTATCCAACTCGCCGTAAGTTTCGGTGGTGGATACTTAATTACTGGAGTAATTCAATATTGCTCTGGTGCAGTGAAAGTGACTCCAAAAGAGCAGCTGTCCCAGCAATCCTCTAATAATACTATAGAAGTAGCAGTTATACTCACCAGAGACGACCCAGCTAACTGTGCATGCATGACCTGAGTTCACACATGTGCACAGCCACAGGAAGTGCAATGCTGAGGAATGATCCGCTCCGGTACTTCTTCACAACCCCAGACCTTCTTCCCATAGGAAGGAGCGGGACTCTGAGAACCAGCGCCATCTGAAGATAGAGTTGCTTTCACAAGCAAAACAAATGAAAGTTTTGGGAGTTTGCTGAATACTAGGGCCCCTAATGATGAATGTGTTTCCGAATGTGTAACAAGCCCATTAGTGATGAAGAATAGCCAACAAGTAGTTAAAATAACAAATGGCTGGCAATTAGTGGAAGACAATGGAACTATTGTGTAAATGAGTCCATAGGTTGGAATTCCACTTGGTCACAATAATTGATAAACAAGATTACCCTTTTATGAGGTTTAAATGATGCACGCTAGAGATGAGCGGGTCCGGTTCTGCGAGAACTGGACCCACCCAAACTTACCGATTTCTTACCTTACTCGGATCCCAAATTGAGGCAAAATGTCATCATCCCACTGTCGGATTCTCACGGGTTTTGGATTCTATAAAAGTCCCCGGTGATTGGCGCCATTTTCACTCCTACTGTGGAGAGTGTACTGAACAGACTGTGTTGTCTGGCTGGCGTGGGGCTGGTATATCTGAAAGGGGTGCTCTGTATGCTGTATCAGTCCAGGGGTGCTATGTCTGCTGTATCTGAAAGGGATGCTCTGTCTGCTGTATCAGTCCAGGGGTGCTATGTCTGCTGTATCTGAAAGGGATGCTCTGTCTGCTGTATCTGAGAGGGGTGCTCTGTATGCTGTATCAGTCCAGGGGTGCTATGTCTGCTGTATCTGAAAGGGATGCTCTGTCTGCTGTATCTGAGAGGGGTGCTCTGTATGCTGTATCAGTCCAGGGGTGCTATGTCTGCTGTATCTGAAAGGGATGCTCTGTCTGCTGTATCTGAAAGGGGTGCTCTGTATGCTGTATCAGTCCAGGGGTGCTATGTCTGCTGTATCTGAAAGGGATGCTCTGTCTGCTGTATCTGAGAGGGGTGCTCTGTATGCTGTATCAGTCCAGGGGTGCTATGTCTGCTGTATCTGAAAGGGATGCTCTGTCTGCTGTATCTGAAAGGGGTGCTCTGTATGCTGTATCAGTCCAGGGGTGCTATGTCTGCTGTATCTGAAAGGGATGCTCTGTCTGCTGTATCTGAGAGGGGTGCTCTGTATGCTGTATCAGTCCAGGGGTGCTATGTCTGCTGTATCTGAAAGGGGTGCTCTATCTGCTGTATCAGTTCAGGGGTGCTCTGTCTGCTGTATCTGAAATGCGTGCTATGTCTGCTGTACCTGAAGGGGTGCTTTGTCTGCTGTATCTAAAAGGGGTGCTCTGTCTATACATCAGGCATTCCCAACCACGGTCCTCAAGGCACACTAACAGTGCAGGTTTTAGTGATATCTAGGCTGCAGCACAGATGGTTGAATCAAAATAACTGAGCTACTAATTAAGTCGCCTGTGTTGAAGCCTGGATATCACTAAAACCTGCACTGTTAGTGTGCCTTGAGGACCATGGTTGGGAATGCCTGCTATACATCCAGGGAGGCTCTGCCCCAGTGTCAATTAAATTAACCCAGTATAACATACAGGGGCTGGTGTGTCCTATTATCAGTATCAGTCCAGGGGTGCTCTGTCTGCAGTATCAGTCCAGGAGTGCTCTGTCTGCAGTATCAGTCCAGGAGTGCTCTGTCTGCAGTATCAGTCCAGGAGTGCTCTGTCTGCAGTATCAGTCCAGGAGTGCTCTGTCTGCAGTATCAGTCCAGGAGTGCTCTGTCTGCAGTATCAGTCCAGGAGTGCTCTGTCTGCAGTATCAGTCCAGGAGTGCTCTGTCTGCAGTATCAGTCCAGGGGTGCTCTGTCTGCAGTATCAGTCCAGGAGTGCTCTGTCTGTAGTATCAGTCCAGAGGTGCTCTGTCTGCAGTATCTGAAAGGGTTGATCTGTCCGTCCATCCAGTGTCTCTGGCCCAGAGTAAGATTAAAATAATAAAAGCTCAAAACAAAAAGTCTAAAAACACATCTTGTGCAATACTGTTGGTAAATTTAAACCACAGTATTCGATTACTATTTCTGTCTTATACACGTATTGGGTGACACTGTAGGTGGTACATTTTTGGTACAAATTGTGGTGTGTGCTGTACCCCATATCGCATTTGTTGATTGAAATTGAGGATGAACAATTGCGAGATCATGAACCAGGTACTAGTGCTGAAGCTGCTGCCACTATTCCTGACAATGCAGGTCTATCAACGTCATCTGATAAGGCTGATGCCCAATGGCATAGAGGGCATGTAAAATCAAAGTTGGTGCATGTAAAATCAAAGAAGCAATATCATTTTACAGTGCTAAATAAAAAAAAATCACAAGTAAAGTTAACTGCAGAGAAATATAAAAATGGCAATATGCCATTCACTACATAAAGTGGCAAGGAAAAGCTAAGGCCTTGGCCTTTGTTTATGACTGGTGGTTCTGCATTTCATAATGATGATGTAAGCCCTCCTTCCTGTAGAAGAGTTAAAAAATTTAACTTGTTAAGGCACAGGAGCCAACTGTGTGTTCAGAAATATCACCAATCCCCGAGGAGAGTCCAAGTGTACCCACGGGTGTCATGTGTGAGCCAGATGTTTCCAATACATTACTGGAAGAGGAGACTCCTTCCACCATTTGCGCGCCCTCTGCTAGCGTTGGGAGGAGCAGGGAAAGTCAACATGCTGACACTGAAATTGAGGATGTCATTGTAGAAGTACACCAGGATGAGGAGGATATTTTTGTAGCTGGTGCTAATAAGAATGTTGATGATGAGGATATTAATGATGAGGATGTTGTTTGTTTAAATAAGGCACCAGTGGAGACAGTTGTTGCCCATTTATGAAAAATCCCATTGTCATGCCTGGGCAAAAGACAAAAAAATCGACCTCTTATGTGTGGATTTTTTTCTAACCAAATCCAGAAAACAACTGTCAATCCATCTGTAGCCTTTGTAAAGCCATAGTAATTAGAGGTAGGGACCTTAACCACCTGGGAACCTCCTCCCTGTTACGTCACTTGCAACGCATTCATCAATTAAGAAACTTTGGATAAGAACGTAACCAGTCCAGCGTCACGTACTGTAGCTCCATTGTTATTGTTAGATCCAAATGCAAGCAATCTCCACCACCAACACCCTCATCGTCAGTGTCCTCAATCATGATCGGAAGTAGTCTTGCATCCAATTTCCTAAGCATGACTGAATCCTCTCCTATCCGGGATTCCTCTGAAGGATCCTTGAGTGCTACGCATACTGCTGCTGCTGCTGGGAGTCGATCTTCATCCTAGAAGAGGACCAGAAAGACTACTTGTAGAAGTAGTTTAACAAAAACAATTGACTGTTAAACAATACTTTGCAAGGGGGAGCAAATATGACAGCGGATTACTGATGCTATAACAACTATCCTGGTAGCAGACGTGCGTCCGGTATCCACCATTAGTGAGGTACTGTGTCTCCGGTACCAAATCCCATCTACATTCCACTTCACTAGAAAAGCAATTCCCAGCCTGTAGAAGGACATAAAAAAAAGCGTTATTAGTGTCCTCAGAAATGCTGTTGATATGTGGAGAAGCAGAACAGGGAAAACTAAAAACTACAACTGTGACAGCCCACTGGGTAGATGTATTGCCTTCAGCAGCACCAACAGCAGCAGCAGCGGCAGCTTCTCATAAATGCCAGCTCATTCAGAGGCAGGCTACTCTGCGTATCACCATTTTCACTAAGAGGCATACCACTGACAACCTCTTATAAAAACTTAGGGAAATCATTGCAAAATGGATTACCCCACTTGGACTCTCCTCGGGATTTCTGATATCGGACAATGCCATCAGTATTGGGAGAGCATTACATGTGGGCAAATTCCAACTTGGCCCATGTTTTGCTCACTCAACTTGGTGGTGCAATTTTTTTTTTTTTAATGACAGGGGTGTGCAGGAGATGCTGTCCATGGCCTGGAAAATTTCATGACATTTTCACCATTCTGCAAGTGCATGTTGAAAATTGCAGCACTTGCAAGAACTGTTGCATTTGCCCTGCCATCAGCTGAAGCAAGAGGTAGCAACAAGGTGGAATTCAACCCTCTATATTCTACAGCAGATGAAGGAGCAGCAAAAGGCCATCCAAAGCTACACATCAACCTATGAAATGAGAAAAGGAGCAGGAATACACCTTAATAAAGCACAGTGGTGAATAATTTCCGTGTTGTGAAAAGTTCTCAAACCCTTTGAAATTACTACATGTGAAGTTAGTTCAGACATTGCCAGCTTGAGTCAGGTCATACCTCTTATCAGACTTTTAGAAAAGAAGCTGGACAAATTGAAGGAGGAGCTGAAAGGAAGCAATTTCGCTAAGCAGGTCGGACTTGTAGATCAAGCTCTTCATTGGCTCCGCCAGGATTCAAGGGTCATCAATCTCTTGAAATCAGGTCACTATATTTTGGCAACCATACTTGATCCCAGGTTTAAGTACTATGTTGTATCTTTCTTTCTGACTGACCCAAATCTGAACAGATGCAATAAGCTGTTGGTGAGCAAATTGTCAGCTCAAGCGGCACGTGACACGGCAAAATCTCCTCCTTCAGTTTCTCTGGCAACTGCGGCTGCCAGGAAAAAAATCAATTTTCCTAAGAGATCCACTGGCGGTGATGCAGATCAGTGAGGAACAACTTTTGACATCTGGTCCGGATTGAAGGAACTGTCTACACTTTGTGACATGTCTACCATGACTGCACATGATACGGTCACCATTCAAAGAATGGCTGATGATTATTTCAGTGATAGCATCCAAGGAGGCACGTCAACCATCCGTTTCACTACTGGCAGGAAAAAAAGGTGATTTGGAGGCCTTTGCACAAACTGGCTTTGCTTTACTTAAGTTGCCCACCCTCCAGTGTGTATTCAGAAAGAGTTTTCAGCGCAGCTGGGAACCTTGTCAGCAATCAGCGTCAGGGCCAGATTAAGCTTTAGGGGTGCCTGGGGCACTAAAGACAAGGAGGCCCTGCTGGAAGGGAGGTGTATGTTAGATTGTGTATACCTCCCAACATGACCCATTGGAGTAGGGACAAAATACTCTATACCTGGACTTCCTTCTTATTATATGAAAGGCGTCCACCTGTTTTGAACTATTTAATTTATAAGAGAGGTGTTTAAACACAGGTGATTGCAATCATAAATTAAAAGGGAAGTCCAGGTAGAGAGCATTTTAGCCCTCCTGGAATGGGTCATGTTGTGAGGTATGGATTGTGTGTATTAAATTTAAACCAATGGTGTAAATTAAGTTTAAACGAATAGTTTAATAATGCCTGGGTACTGTTTATAGATACACCTAATTGAAAGACAACTTAACCTTAAAATACACAAAGAAAAATAAAATCTATCATCTATGGTGTCACATGTATAGCAGCAGCCTCTGTACTACTTACACACTGGGACAGGAACCAGGAGGACTCTCTGTGTGTCTCTCTCTAGACACAAATGCTCTCATTACATAACAGGTTACAAAGGACCCAGACAGTGGGAGGAGAAGCTGGGATCCCTTGGTCACTTACAGCTCTCTCCCACTTTCTATCTCTTCTCTGGTCCGGAAGCTCCATCGGTAGTTCATGAAACCTCTTACTCCTGTGTCTCTGCCTGCACTGCATACTGTCCTGCTCACATTCTTGCTGACTGGTTCTGCTACTGCACAAGAAGGATAGCTAGTGATGTCACTGTGCTCCGTCCAGGGGGCCCCTGACACAAGGGGGCCCGGGGTACAGTAGGCCCTGCATCCCCCCTTAATCTGGCTATGATCGGCGTAGAAGGTTACTTCCCCAAAATGTGGAAAATATGATGTTCATCAAAATGCATGACCAATTCCACGAGGAAGACCTTTATCGACAATTATGTCCACAAAAGAGGCACCAGAAATGGTGGATTCCAGCTGGGACAAATTAAATATTGTGTGAAGAGGAGGATGTACACACTGATGGGGATGAGGAACAGGATGCTGATGATGACATCTTGCCTATGTAGAGCCAGTTTGTTCACTACCCAATGCCACTTTGCCAGCTTTTTTTGTGGGGCCCAAACAAAGCAATCATTTCAGCCACAAGTGACAGTCCCCGTTGCTGAAAGGATTGGTTTGATAAACTGTGCATGTCCTGTTTAATATACAACATAAGGGTGGGTGGGTGGACACAAGGACATCTTCCATCTTGCACCTCTTTTTTTTAATTATGCACTGTTTTTAGCATTGCTGACTGTTTATTTTGCATAGTTGATTAATCTGCAATCCTGTCTGCCACTGCAGTGCCATTCCTAGATGTGCCATGTTGGAAGTTTAAGCGCCACATGTTTGTGCCACCCACTGCTCTCGCTTAGCTTAGTCATCCAGCGGTGCAACCTTTGGGCCAAAAGTGGATGAAAACAATATTGTGAGCTGTGAGGTAGTCAAAATTTACTAGAAATTAGTAGAAATGAATGTTATTGAGGTTAATACTACTGTACTAACAAAAACTGGCTAAAATTCTGTGATTTTGGCTGTTTTTATAATTAAAAAAAAAAAAAACAGATCCAAAACCCACAAGGGTGGTTTTGGCAAATCTAATACAGATTCAAAACACAAAGCTGATACAGATCCAAAACCAAAGCACAAAACCTGAGAAAAGGGCAGCCGCACATCCCTATTGCACGCTAGTAGTGATATCACATATAGCTCACCCATGGAGTGCTACTCCAGGCCACACAAGTGATACAAGCACAATTCCAAAAAAATAGTCTATTCAATGAAGTGCACTATTTTCTTGAAGAGTTTAATAATAAAATATATATTTTATTGATATGCATTACTAAAACTAGAGATGAGCGGGTTTGGTTCTCTGAGAACTGAACTCTACCGAACATCACGTCCTGAGCCCGGATCCGAGTCCGGCTCGGGTTTTCCCGCCAGACTCGGAAACCAGAACGAGGCAAAACTTCATCATCCCGCTGTCGGATTCTCACGGGTTTTGGATTCCATATAAGGAGCCGCGCTTCGCCGCCATTTTCACTCCTGTCCTGGAGAGTGTAGCGAGAGGACGTGTCTCCTCCTGTGTCTGTGAGGGAAAGTGGTGTGGCACGCAGGGTGGCGACCTGCTCTTATGTGTCATTCCAGTGCTGTCTTGTGCTGCTTCAGTCCAGTGGTGGTGTCTTGTGCTGCATCAGTCAGGTTATAGTGGTGGTGTCCTGTGCTGCCATAAGTCCAGTCCAGTGGTGCTGTGTTGTGCTGCTCTTATGTGTCATTCCAGTGCTGTCTTGTGCTGCTTCAGTCCAGTGGTGGCGTCTTGTGCGGCATCAGTCAGGTTACAGTGGTGGTGTCCTGTGCTGCCATAAGTCCAGTCCAGTGGTGCTGTGTTGTGCTGCATCAGTCCAGTGGTGGTGTCCTGTGCTGCCATAAGTCCAGTGCTGCTGCTGTATAAGTCCAGTGCAGTGGTGCTATGTTGTGCGCATCAGTCCACTCAGGCCCAGCGCTAGCCGCTCAGCAAAGGGATGCAAAGCAGTTAGGCGCCAGGGTGGAGAGGCGCTTTCCCTGGTCTGCATCCCCACAGCTGCGTCTTTGACAGGCAGCTGCGTCGGCAGCTTGAAGTTACCCCCTACACCCCTGCAGTGTCTGTCCATGTCCTGGGCTCTGGCCAAAAAGGGGGTGGAGCTACATGGTGCCGAGAGGTGGAGCTACACGGGATAAGACTGAGGAGGGCAGAAACTGCTACAATTCCAGCCAGCCAGATGGTATGTTGAAGGAGCGTGAGTGAGAAAGTGTGTGTGTGTGTGTATCTGTGTGTATGTGTGTGTATCTATAGTGTGTGTGTGTGTAAGGCAGTGTATCTGGCACTGTGGAGCAATGTGTATCTGCCACTGTGGGGCACTGTGTATCTGGCACTGTGGGGCACTGTGCATCAGGCACTGTGGAGCACTGTGTATCTGGCACTGTGGGGCCCTATGTATCTGGCACTGTGTATCTGGCACTGTGGGGCTATTATGTGTATAACTGGCGCTACCACAGAGGCTATTATGTGTATAACCAGCGCTACCACAGGGGCTATTATGTGTATAACCGGTGCTACCACAGGGGCTATTATGTGTATAGCCGGCGCTACCACAGGGGCTATTATGTGTATAACCGACGCTACTACAGGGGCTATTATGTGTATAACCGGCGCCACTACTGGGGACATTATGTGTATAAACAGCACTACTATGCGCAGGGTAATGTGAAGAAGATTGTGCTATTGTGTGGCATAATTTGAAATAGGGGTACTATTGTGTGGTCACGCCCCTACCTTGTGAGACCACACCCCTTTTTGCCGCACGCTGTCCCTTTGTAAAATATGGGAAGGCGCAAATTTATCATTTGCTGGGGGGTGCCGAACATGCTAGCACCGGCCCTGAGTCCAGTGGTGGTGTCCTGTGCTGCCATAAGTCCAGTGGTGGTGTCCTGTGCTGCCATAAGTCCAGTGGTGCTACTGTATAAGTCCAGTGCAGTGGTGCTGTGTTGTGCTGCATCAGTCCAGTGGTGGTGTCCTGTGCTGCCATAAATTCAGTGGTGGTGTCCTGTGCTGCCGTAAGTCCACTGGTGCTGCCGTATAAGTCCAGGGGCACTGCCGTATAAGTCCAGTCCAGTGGTACTGCCGTATAAGTCCAGGCGTACTGCTGTATAAGTCCAGTCCAGTGGTGCAGCCGTAAAAGTACAGGGGTACTGCCGTATAAGTTCAGGGGTACTGCCGTATAAGTCCAGGGGTACTGCCGTATAAGTTCAGGCCGGTGGTGAAGCCATATAAGTCCAGGGGTACTGCCGTATAAGTCCAGGGGTACTGCCGTATAAGTCCAGGGATACTGCCGTATAAATCCAGGGGTACTGCCGTATAAGTCCAGTCCAGTGTTGCAGCCATATAAGTCCAGGGGTACTGCCGTATAAGTCCAGGGGTACCGCCGTATAAGTCCAGGGGTACTGCCGTATAAGTTCAGGGGTACTGCTGTATAAGTCCAGTCCAGTGGTGCAGCTGTATAAGACCAGGGGTACAGCCATATAAGTCCAGGGGTACAGCCATATAAGTCCAGGGGTACCGCCGTATAAGTCCAGGGGTACCGCCGTATAAGTCCAGGGGTACTGCCGTATAAGTTCAGAGGTACTGCTGTATAAGTCCAGTCCAGTGGTGCAGCCGTATAAGACCAGGGGTATAGCCATATAAGTCCAGGGGTACTGCAGTATAAGTCCAGGGGTACTGCCGTATAAATCCAGTCCAGTGGTGCAGCCATATAAATCCAATCCAGTGGTGCAGCCATATAAGTCCAGGGGTACTGCCATATAAGTCCAGGAGTACTGCCGTATAAGTTCAGGGGTAATGCCGTACAAGTCCAGTCCAGTGGTGCAGCCGTATAAGTCCAGTCCAGTGGTGCAGCCATATAAGTCATGGGGTACTGCCGTATAAGTCATGGGGAACTGCTGTATAAGTTCAGGGGTACTGCCGTATAAGTCCAGTCCAGTAGTGCAGGGGTATAAGTTCAGGGGTACTGCCGTATAAGTCTAGGGGTATTGCCGTTTAAGTTCAGGGGTACTGCCGCATAAGTCCAGTCCAGTGGTGCAGATGTATAAGTCCAGGGGTGCTGCCGTATTAAGTCCAGGGGTACTGCTGTATAAGTCCAGGGGTATTGCGAATATAATTTCAGTGGCACTGCTGTATAAGTCCAGGGGTACTGCCGTATAAGTCCAGGGGTACAGATGTTTAAGTTCAGGAGTACTGCCATATAAATTCAGAGGTACTGCCGTATAAGTCCAGGGGTACGGGCGTATAAGTCCAGTCCAGTGGTGCAGCCGTATAAGTCCAGGGGTAATACCATATAAGTCCAGGGGTACTGCCGTATAAGTTCAAGGGTACTGCCGTATAAGTCCAGTCCAGTGATGCAGCCGTATAAGTCCAGGGGTACAGTAGGCAGTAGTGCAGTCCATACACTAGGCGGGGAGAGTGCGCACAGTAGGGTTTGGTCTCACTAGGTAGGAGCGTGACCACACAATAGTACCCTAATTCAAATTATGCCACAGTAGTGAAGAGGGTGGCGGAGGGGGAGAGAAAGAACAGAGAGAGGAAGAGAGAGGGGGTTGAGGATATATAGAGAGAGAGAGCGCAGAGAGGACAGACAGAGAAAGAGTGAGAGTCAACAAGGATATGTCTACACCTGCACTCACCCTGGCTGGGGGGCAGCACTCTCCCTGCAGTGCCGATGATGCAGCTGTCTGTCTGCTGTGCTGCTGCCGGGATCCAGGGACAGGGGCTCAGGCAGGCAGACTGGATGCTTGTGGCAGGCGGCCGCATGCCGCCACGCTGTGGCTGCTGCTCCTTGTTCTTTTAATGCTCCTCGCTCGTCTTCTCCCACCACCGCGGCCGCTCCCAGAATGGTGTGCAGGCCTGGAATGAGACTGGTAGCTGTGCACCCAGCAGGTGAGTGGAGGAGGCAGGAGCCGGTGCACATGGCGGGCAGGATGCACAAGCACAGGCAGGCAGACACTTTCATCTGAGCATTGCACCTGCTGCTCAGCTCCCTGCCCGCGCGCGCCTTTTAATTCATACCCAGCGCGACTTAACATGGAACTCCGCCCACTCAGCTCCCCCCTGCCCGCATGTTTCATACTCTGGCCGGCTCGGTCGCGTCATGACCACACATGAAACTCCGCCCGCTCCGTCCCGCCCAGGACGTGGTGCTGCAGGACTCATATATGGGGTCTCACTGTGCGCTCAGCTCTCCCTGCCCGCACCACTCGTACTTGCCGCTCGGTTGCGTCATGACGGTACATACGGTACAGAAGGCCACTGCTCTACCTACCTCTGTGTCGTCAAGTATACTATATCCATCCATACCTGTGGTGCATTTCAGTTTTGTAGTTTGCTGACCACCAGTATATAATATATAGCAGTACGGTACAGAAGGCCACTGCTCTACCTACCTCTGTGTCGTCAAGTATACTATATCCATCCATACCTGTGGTGCATTTCAGTTTTGCACAGTTTGCTGACCACCAGTATATAATATATAGCAGTACGGTATAGAAGGCCACTGCTCTACCTACCTCTGTGTCGTCAAGTATACTGTCCATCCATACCTGTGGTGCATTTCAGTTTATATAGTAGTAGGCCATTGCTATTGATACTGGCATATAATTCCACACATTAAAAAATGGAGAACAAAAATGTGGAGGGTAAAATAGGGAAAGATCAAGATCCACTTCCACCTCGTGCTGAAGCTGCTGCCACTAGTCATGGCCGAGACGATGAAATGCCATCAACGTCGTCTGCCAAGGCCGATGCCCAATGTCATAGTAGAGAGCATGTAAAATCCAAAAAACAAAAGTTCAGTAAAATGACCCAAAAATCAAAATTAAAAGCGTCTGAGGAGAAGCGTAAACTTGCCAATATGCCATTTACGACACGGAGTGGCAAGGAACGGCTGAGGCCCTGGCTTATGTTCATGGTTAGTGGTTCAGCTTCACATGAGGATGGAAGCACTCATCCTCTCGCTAGAAAAATGAAAAGACTTAAGCTGGCAACAGCACAGCAAAGAACTGTGCGTTCTTCTAAATTACAAATCCCCAAGGAGAGTCCAATTGTGTCGGCTGTGATGCCTGACCTTCCCAACACTGGACGGGAAGAGGTGGCGCCTTCCACCATTTGCACGCCCCCTGCAAGTGCTGGAAGGAGCACCCGCAGTCCAGTTCCTGATAGTCAAATTGAAGATGTCACTGTTGAAGTACACCAGGATGAGGACATGGGTGTTGCTGGCGCTGAGGAGGAAATTGACAAGGAGGATTCTGATGGTGAAGTGGTTTGTTTAAGTCAGGCACCCGGGGAGACACCTTTTATCCATGATACGAATATGGCCAGTGACATGCCTGGTCAAATTACAAATAAAATCACCTCTTCGGTGTGGAATTATTTGAACGCAAATGCGGACAACAGGTTTCAAGCCGTGTGTCGCCTTTGTCAAGCTGTAATAAGTAGGGGTAAGGACGTTAACCACCTCGGAACATCCTCCCTTATACGTCACCTGGAGCGCATTCATCAGAAGTCATTGACAGGTTCAAAAACTTTAGGTGACAGCGGAAGCAGTCCACTGACAACTAAATCCCTTCCTCTTGTAACCAAGCTCCTGCAAACCACACCACCAACTCCCTCAGTGTCAATTTCCTCCTTAGACAGGAAAGCCAATAGTCCTGCAGGTCATGTCACTGGCAAGTCTGATGAGTCCTCTCCTTCCTGGGATTCCTCTGATGCATCCTTGAGTGTAACGCCTACTGCTGCTGGCGCTGCTGTTGTTGCTGCTGGGAGTCGATCGTCATCCCAGAGGGGAAGTTGGAAGACCACTTGTACTACTTCCAGTAAGCAATTGACTGTCCAACAGTCCTTTGCGAGGAAGATGAAATATCACAGCAGTCATCCTGCAGCAAAGCGGATAACTCAGGCCTTGGCAGCCTGGGCAGTGAGAAACGTGTTTCCGGTATCCACGTTAATTCACAGGCAACTAGGTTACTTCCGGAAAATGTGGAGAAGATGATGTTCATCAAAATGAATTATAATCAATTCCTCCGTGGATACATTCACCAGCAATTGCCTCCAGAAAGTACACAGGGACCTGAGATGGTGGATTCCAGTGGGGACGAATTAATAATCTGTGAGGAGGGAGATGTACACAGTGAAAGGGGTGAGGAATCGGACGATGAGGAGGAGGTGGACATCTTGCCTCTGTAGAGCCAGTTTGTGCAAGGAGAGATTGATTGCTTCTTTTTTGGTGGGGGCCCAAACCAACCAGTCATTTCAGTCACAGTCGTGTGGCAGACCCTGCGGATGAAATGATGGGTTTGTTAAAGTGTGCATGTCCTGTTTATACAATATAAGGGTTGGTGGGAGGGCCCAAGGACAATTCCATCTTGCACCTCTTTTTTCTTTCATTTTTCTTTGCATCATGTGCTGTTTGGGGACTATTTTTTGAAGTGCCCTCCTGCCTGACACTGCAGTGCCACTCCTAGATGGGCCAGGTGTTTGTGTCGGCCACTTGTGTCACTTAGCTTAGCCATCCAGTGACCTTGGTGCACCTCTTTTTTTCTTTGCATCATGTGCTGTTTGGGGACTATTTTTTTGAAGTGCCATCCTGTCTGACACTGCAGTGCCACTCCTAGATGGGCCAGGTGTTGTGTCGGCCACTTGGGTCGCTTAGCTTAGTCACACAGCTACCTCATTGCACCTCTTTTTTCTTTGCATTATGTGCTGTTTGGGGACTATTTTTTTGAAGTGCCATCCTGTCTGACACTGCAGTGCCACTCCTAGATGGGCCAGGTGTTTGTGTCGGCCACTTGTGTCGCTTAGCTTAGCCATCCAGCGACCTCGGTGCAAATTTTAGGACTAAAAATAATATTGTGAGGTGTGAGGTGTTCAGAATAGACTGAAAATGAGTGGAAATTATGGTTATTGAGGTTAATAATACTATGGGATCAAAATGACCCCCAAATTCTATGATTTAAGCTGTTTTTGAGGGTTTTTTGTAAAAAAACCCGAATCCAAAACACACCCGAATCCGACAAAAAATTTTCAGTGAGGTTTTGCCAAAACGCGTTCGAATCCAAAACACGGCCGCGGAACCGAATCCAAAACCAAAACACAAAACCCGAAAAATGTCCGGTGCACATCACTAATAAGAAGATGCATTAAAATGAGGCTGTGCTTGTCTACATTCTTTTTAATATATCATTGCGGAGTGGTTATGTATTTCCTAAATCTTTTAATAAATGTAGATCTTCTATTTTTCATGTATCACAAGGGTATATAATTGTGCATCCTTAGCTTAGAGTCAGACATTGACATTTATCCAGTGCAGATTCTGCTATGCCACTACTAAGGCCCTGTGCTAGCCATTTTACCCTTGAATTTGCGACTTGTTTATTTAAGGCTACAAATGTACATAGCTATTAGCGAATGTGTTCAGTATTTTATGTAATCAGTGTCTCACTCCAACTGGTGAATATTTTATTGAGACATTTTAGGAGTTTTAAAAGGGAGGCATTTGATATCTATTCTGTCGGGATCCCGGCGCTCAGCATACCGGCGCCAGGATCCCGACAACTATTCTCCCACTTGGGATCTCCACGACACTCCCGGAGGGAGAATAAACCCGCAGCGTGGCGAGTGTAGCGAGTCCGCAAGGGGCTCTTTTGCACTCGCCTCACTGCCGGCATTCCGGCGGTTGGGATCCCGGCGCCGGTATGGTGGCCACCGGGATCCCGACAGCCGGGATATTGTAGTAGACCCTTTTAAAAGGTACTAGACATTTATGGTGCTAGGAGTATTTACACATTATACTTATTAATAGCATGGCTAGCATATCTTATTGGCAATGTTTTTGATAGAGACCACCACAAATTAGTTGCCCTGGACCCGCGCAAACCTTATTCCAGCCCTGCTAGGCATGAGCCTACTTTGTCTTTATAACAAATATTGACAAAATAAACCACTTTCATCTCTACAGATACGTGTTTGAGAATGTTGGCCTGAAAAGGGTATTGACCATCAACAAATGCACCCTGGCAGATGATGCAAACTACGAGTGTGTCATTGGTGACGAGAAATGTTACACAGAACTCTTTGTCAAAGGTGAATAAAAACAATTGTATTTCATGCATTATTCCCGAGTGGAATATAACGGATCTCGCTTTATGCAGATTTGGTGCAAATCTAATCCAGACAAAACAAATAAGGATGCAAATTATTCCAAAATAGAATATGTTAAATGTCCATTGCATTCAAAAATGAATAGTCTACGTTTAATAAATATGGATGTAATATCTGTAATTTCAGAACCTCCTGTTACAATTGTGAGACCACTTGAAGATCAACAAGTCTTTGTGGGAGATAAAATTGAATTGGAAGTGGAGGTATCAGAAGAAGGTGCTCAAGTCATGTGGTATGTCTTCTATTTTTTAATTCTTGCCCCCATGATAACAAAAGAACCTGCTCAGGGAAGGCAGGCATTTTTTTTTTTACTAAAGTGATTTTCCTGAGAATGCAGTTTGTAAACTCACTAGGAAGCAATGGGATGGGGGGGGGGGGGGGGGGTCACGACTCACAATTCCCCCCCCCCCCCCCCCCCCCACCTGGAAAACAATCAATGTACTGGGTCACGGGCTGCCATCTAGGGTTACCACAGGCAGTGTCAGGACAGGGATATCCCCTTTCCAGCTGTTCCACCTCTTCCCTTCCCACAGCCCTTCTCAGCTTACCTCCAGGACCCTCCTGCACCCAGCTCCAGTCCCACTCCCTACAGTGTGTGGCTAGTTACTGTGAGGTCCTCTGGGACCAGCCATGTGCTCTATTCACTTCCTACTTCATGTGTCCCTCCCCTTATCCCCCTCAGATCTCCCTTTGCTTCTCCCCTTGTGACAGCTCCACCTCACAGCACCCCCTGTGCTTCCCCCTCCTAATTTCCCACCTGGCTACATATCACATACTTTACCAGGAAAAGGATCTTCTTTAGTTTGCACATTAAAGGGGCAGGCTTTTATTGGAGCGTCTGTTCCTCCATGTGATTTTTTAATACATCCGGGCGGAAATTAATTTCTTATTGTCTGAATAGCGGACATAAATTTATCCTGTCTAAAACTTAATAAATAATATATGAGCCCCTTATTGTTGTATTTTTATTCTAATAGACTACCATATGCATTCCCCATAGTGTCCTCTATGCTGTTTTTAACATAAATATGTGCATATGTGTGTAGATAAAGTCCCTGTCATCAGGTGGGTGGTGTGGCAGGTAAGTCCAGCTGCCTCTAATGGGGCAACATTCACCAATTTAGAGGCACCAAAATGAAATGATACCCTGCGCCCCCAACCTAAAACTGTTGTGGTGCCCTTGGATATCACCACAGGCTGCCATGTTGGGAGTGGCACAAAAATTCATGAGACTAACCTACTAATGCATGAATATTAGTTAGTCTCACAACCTGCCTGTTCTATGTATATACAACAGGGGACCTTTAATTCACTGTAGTATTAATATATCTCTTCCTTTTCTTGTTTTACAAGGATGAAAGATGGAGTGGAACTTACTCGTGAGGAAACATTCAAATATCGATTCAAGAAAGATGGGAAAAAACACTTTTTGATCATTAATGATGGCACTAAAGAAGACTCTGGGCGTTATCAAGTGTTGACCAATGGTGGCAAATGTGAAGCTGACCTAATAGTGGAAGGTACAAGCAGTGGTGTCGAGAGAGGGGGGGTAGGAGAGAGTGTACAGATTACCCGGGCCCGAGCATGCCATGGACCCCAGGCCAGAGCACACCAGTAGCCTTTTTTTTGTGGAATATTTGTTTTTCTTTATTATAAATCAGTGGGCGGGCGGGCCAGCGGTGGGTCGGGCCGCCGGGAGGGTGGATGTATGTGTGTGTCACCTGGCTGTTTGTCCATTGTCGTGGATGTCCCTCACAGCCACTTCCAGCCGCCGCACCGCTGCTAGGATCTCCCGAGATGATATTATCATCTCGTGAGTTAATCTCAGCAGCTGGCTCTGAATGGCCTCTATACAATCAGCAAGCTCCTGGAGGTGGGCAGGGACTGGGAGGGGCAAGCATGCAGCTGGGTGGACGCGGCCCGAGGGTTTAAGAAGTGGCGCAGATCAGCTCAGTTGTAAGAATAAGCAGCAGGGCTGGTCACCGCTTCAAGAGCTAGGGGTCTATTTACTAAGCCCTGGATGGAGATAAAGTGGATGGAGATAAAGAATCAGTCAATCAGCTCCTAACTGTCATGTTTTTTTAACCCAGCCTGTGACATGGCAGTTAGACAGTGATTGACTGGTACTTTATCTCCAGCGACTTTATCTCCATTCAAGGTTTAGTAAATAGACCCCCTAGTCTGTTAGACTGGGACACAGTGAGCCGAGAACTGTGACTGTGAGTGAGTGACAGACACAGCACTGTTAGGTCTATTTACTAAGCCTTGGCTGGAGATAAAGTCGATGGAGATAAAGTACCAGCCAATCAGCTCCTAACTGCTATGCCACAGGCTGTGGGGCAGATTTATTAAGCTTGCTGAAGTGATAAAGTAGAAGGTGATAAAACACCAGCCAGTCAGCTCCTAACTGTCATTTTTCAAACCCAGTCTGTAAGATCTGATTGGCTGGTCCTTTATCACCTTCCACTTTATCACTTCACCGAGCTTAATAAATCTGCCCCTGAGTTTGAAAAATGACAGGAGCCGATAGGCTGGTACTTTATCTCCAGCGATTTTATCTCCATCCAAGGCTTAGTAAATAGACTTTTGTGTCTTTTAAATTCTATATAAATATTCTATAATACATGCATCCATACATTACCATTAGTGTTAGTATTATATATATTTATATCTCCTATATATTAGCCCTGTGACTCTGTGCCTGCATTTCTAACGCTGGGTGGAGTCACAGCGGTGGGCGGAGTCACAGAGCCCGCCCACCACATGTGTAGCAAGTCTCTGCTCCTCCTCCCCCCCCCCCCTCCTCCCCCCCCCCCCACATCAGCCACTCCGACTCCCCGGCCGCGGTGCAGAGCGAACAACAACTGCTGCCATTAGGAGGGACGGGTGGCGCAGGAGAAGGCTTCATAGCCCTCCCTGCCCCGCGTACACAGACCCGCCGCCTCCTCCGCACACATCCAGCTGTCCGCTCTCCTGCTGTGACAGGAGGCGGGTGCTGCACTGACGTCATCTCCTGCAGCACTCACCTCCTGTCACAGAGAAGAGCCGGCACACACACTCCAGTCTCCGGGGGCTGCCAGCATCTACAGGCAAGCTGGAAACACCCCCGGAGCGAGAGAGAAAAGACCCGTGAGGCCACGCCCCTTTTGCATTATGCCACGCCCCTTTTCATCCACCGCACAGCACGAGCAGGGGGGGAATGTGTGTAATAGTAGCACAGACTGCCTCTGAACACTGTACTGTTTACCAGCCTTCAGCAGCCGCCCACAGCCCCAACGGTGAGTCCCTCCGGCCATCCTACCCACTGTATCTATGTCTGGTCACCACTTTGCAAATGTCTCCGCTAATGGTGACCACCCCCTCCACTACTTTCCCTCCTCTCTTCATCGGCTTCCTCACTGGGGACCCTCCCTACCGCCCCGCATCTCTGTATCCCCTCCTCCCTATGCCTCTGTATCCCCACCCTGCCGCCCCGCTTCTCTCTATCCCCTCCCTACTGCCCCGCATCTCTGTGTCCCCTCCCTACCGCCACGCGTCTCTCTATCCCCTCCCTACCGCCACGCGTCTCTCTATCCCCTCCCTACCGCCCCGCGTATCTGTGTCCCCTCCCTACCGCCCCGCATCTGTGTCCCCTCCCTACCGCCCGTGTCTCTCTATCCCCTCCCTACCGCCCCACGTCTCTCTATCCCCTCCCTACCCCCCACGTCTCTCTATCCCCTCCCTACCGCCCCGCGTATCTCTATCCCCTCCTTACCCCTCCACGTCTCTCTATACCCTCCCTACCGCCCCGCATCTCTCTGTCCCCTCCGTACCGCCCCGCGTCTCTGTATCCCATCCCTACCGCCCCACGTCTCTCTATCCCCTCCCTACCGCCCCGCGTCTCTGCGTCCCCTCCGTACCACCCCGCGTCTCTGTATCCCCTCCTCCCTACGCCTCTGTATCCCCACCCTACCGCCCCACTTCTCTCTATCCCCTCCCTACCGCCCCGCGTCTCTCTATCCCCTCCCTACCGCCCCGTGTCTCTCTATCCCCTCCCTACCGCCCCGTGTCTCTGTGTCCCCTCCCTACCCCCCTGTGTCCCATACAGGGTCCATACCACCGGCTCCTGGATAACTCCCTGACATACCCTCACCAGGAGGACAGGAGCCATAACCCCCTGCGGTGCCCCCCATAGCTACCGGTATATCGGTGATGCTTCGCTGTGCCGCCTCCTCTCTATCCCTCACACAGCACCTGAGGGGGGCGCGCACATAGTGCATGCAGATGGGACTGGAGCACCTGCGGCCGCGTGGAGACATTGCGTGCGCAACATGTCCGCGTTGCTACACCTGAAGGATGGTACGGTGTAGAGACAGGACACAGCTGCCCCTGTTCCGCATTGTACCAGCACTCCCCTCTGTGTCTAATGACACCATATACCTCTACATGCGGGTATGTCTATATCACATACATCCTTATCCGTGTCCTATATATTGTTACACATAACATCACATAGTTATAGGTCCCGCACCCCCCCCACCTGCATTCACCCCCCACTCCACCCACAGCATCTACATACGCCCTGCCCCCTCCCCCCCCCCCCCGCACCCGCTACATTCTGTACATCGTGCCCTGCAGGCACTGTTCACGCCATTGCAAGGGGCTACGCCATCGGCACTTTCGTCTTGCAATATTTAACCACTAACAAACCTAGGAATGCAGGTAATACTCCATATAATACAAATATTGAGCCCCAGCAAGGCGTGCAGGAGTTAAGGGGGCGTAGCCCCTTTCGACGGTGTGAAGAGCGCCCGTAGGGCGCGATGAAGCGCCTAGTATATATATATATATATATATATATATATATATATAGACATTTACACTGTATATCTATGTATATATATATATATATATATATATATATATATATATACATACACACACATATAAGAGAGAGAGAGAGAGAGAGATCGACCTATGTATATTTCTAAATATATATATATTTACCTATATACAGACCTCCCAACTGTCCCGATTTTCGTGGGACAGTCCCGTTTATTTGGCACTAGCAGAGCAGTGGTGAATAGACACTGGCTATTCATGGGAGACAGAGGGGCTGGGTGCATGCCAGCAGCTCACAGAGTGCTGGCCATGCCCCCTAAGTGACGAATTCGGGAAGCGTGGCTTGCAGACGCATCATCACACTAAGCCATGTCCCATTTTCCTGAGGCCACGCCCATGCCAGAGTACCGCTTACACCTTTTCTCAATGTTGGGGAGTATGATTGTATATATAGAAATAGATAAATATACATACTGTTGCCACACCCACTCTGGGGGGAGGGGGGGGGAGTTGTTGTTTTGGGGCCTAGGATTTCTCTTGGCAGCAGTGGGTATAAGTTAATGAGGCTTACAACACTTCTTAGCGCTCTCTCCTATAACATTCTCCTATATTCTACAGAGAAACAGCTAGAAGTCCTACAGGGCATTGCTGACCTGACAGTCAAAGCAACAGAACAGGCCGTCTTTAAATGTGAGGTTTCTGATGACAAGGTGACTGGGAAATGGTATAAGAATGGAGTGGAGATCAGACCCAGCAAGCGCTTCACAATGACTCATAAGGGCAGGTAAGAGTCAATTTAGATATTATATGACACAACTCTGGGCACACTACAAAGGGATGGTCTGGTTACTTGTGTCTTGATGCTACACTTGCCAGTATTTGTTGTTTTGTCCTCATACAATGCTATTTTGGTTGGTCAAGCTGACTGTCAAATGTACTGTCACTGTGTGTGAGCTTCTAAAGTAATCCATCTCTAAAAATAACCAAACTCTGATCTTATTAATCTGAATTTTTATTGGAAAGGTTAAACAACAGCATACACTCGTCTGCTATCCACCATGAATGTGGGATGATCATTCAGCCTGCATATCCCCATGCTTGGTGGGTATCCGGTCTCTAGGCCAACCACACTTAGGTCGATAGTCATTAGGTGGACATGCATTAGGTGGACATGGTCTATAGGTCGACATGGTCACTAGGTCGATATGGGAAAAAGTAGACATGTTTTTTTCAAATTTCTTTAACTTTTTCATACTTTATGATCCATGTGGACTACAATTGGGAATAGTAACCTTGCCCGAAGCATGGCGAGCGTACACGGTGCACTAATTGGGGTTCCTGGTCACTTTAGGAAGAAAACAAAACCAATTTTTTTGAAACTCATGTTGACCTTTTTCCATGTCTACCTTGTCCATGTCGATCTAAAGGCCATGTCAACCTATTTCAGGTGTTGACCTAGTCACTATCGACCAATGGTGGTCGACCTAATGACTGTCGACCTAAGTGTGGTCGACCAAATGATCCACACCCGCTGGGAGTGTGACCTGACTATTAAGAACAAACATATTGTTAGCTATAAACATACACTCCAATGTACATGATTTCATCTTTCCATGATATTGACAATACATTGACAAACACAGAAACTACAGAACAGGAAAAAAAGGAGATTTACGGTAAGACTTACCATTGTTAAATCTCTTTCTCTTACGTCCTAGAGGATGCTGGGGACTCCAAAAGGACCATGGGGTATAGACGGGATCCGCAGGAGCTTGGGCACACTAAAAAGACTTAAAACTGGGTGTGAACTGGCTCCTCCCTCTATGCCCCTCCTCCAGACCTCAGTTAGACTTTGTGCCCAGGAGTGACTGGATGCACACTAGGGGAGCTCTACTGAGTTTCTCTAGAAAAAGACTTTTGTTAGGTTTTTTATTTTCAGGGAGCCCTGCTGGCTACAGGCTCCCTGCAGCGTGGGAGTGAGGGGAGAGAAGCAGGACCTACTTCTGTGAGTTTCAAGGCTCTGCTTCTCGGCTACTGGACACCATTAGCTCCAGAGGGTTCGATCACTTGGTGCGCCTAGCTGCTTGTTCCCGGAGCCACGCCGTCACCCCCTCACAGAAGCCAGAAGAAAACTTCCTGCAGCCTTAGACGCACAGGACCAGAAGTCCTCCCCGGCTGCTACCAAGTCCACCGCATGATGCTGGGGCTTCCCTGGGGGAGTCCGGACCGGTGGGGGGCCGTCTTCAGGTATTCAGCCAGGTCTGGATTCAAGAAATCGTGTCTCAAGGATACAAACTGGAGTTTCAGGAGATGCCCCCTCACCAGTTCTTCATTTCGGCATTACCAGTGGTTCTTCCAGACAGGGAGGTGGTCCGGGCGGCGATTCAAAAATTGTGTCTACAGAAGGTCATTGTTCCCGTCCCTCCGTCCCAGCGGGGGGAGGGGTTCTACTCGAGCCTCTTTGTGGTACCGAAACCGGACGGTTCGGTCAGACCAATTATAAATCTGAAATCCCTCAATCCATACTTGAAAGTCTTCAAGTTCAAGATGGAATCCCTTCGAACGGTGATTGCCAGCCTGGAGGGGGGGGGGGATTTTATGGCGTCAGTCGACATAAAGGATGCCTACTTACATGTGCCGATATATCCTCCACATCCAGTGCCAGATTAAGGTCCTGGTGGGCCTGGAGCTGAAATTTATAAAGGGCCTATTGGGGGCTGCCGCAGGGGGTGTGACTACTGATATGGGGGTGTGGTCTGTGCCGTGAGGTGTGACTAGCACCAAGGAGGGCATAGCTACCCACCTTCTTTTACCCACTGCAATCTATCTCTCCTCTTTGCTAAACAAAAACACAAAAAACACAAACTATGGTTTATTAAATTAAATTAATGTTATTGAGGTTAGTAATACTCTGGGAACAAAACAAGGCCCAAATTATGTGATTCTAGCTTTTTTGTCTTTTTTTGAACCTTTTCATACTTAACGCTCCACGTGGACTACGATTTTAATGGTAACCTGTGCCGAGCGAAGCGCTAGCGGAGCAAGGCACCTTGCCCGAAGCATGGCGAGCTTCGTAAGGGGACACGGTGCACTAATTGGGGTTCCCGGTCACTATACGAAGAAAATGACACCAAAACCCCCCATAAAAAACTCATGTCCACCTTTGACCTGTCGACCTAGAGACCCTGTCGACCAATAGTAGTTACTATCTACCTTCCATACCACACCCATGCGTGTGCACACCGGTCGAATATCGCGTCTCATGATAGTATGTGCTGGACTTAATATTTATTGAATCGCAGTGCGATCGCATGTGTTTTTAAAAACACATGGATATATCGCACCGCGATGCGTGATTGGCACACGACGGGAGTGTGACGTGCCCATCACGTGATTACCATTCAATCTATCGCATGATCGCATGGTAATAACTTTGGCAGTTCAGGTGCGATTTCATTGCACCTGAACTGCCGGAACGATGCCCCGCGATGTCACGTCGCAGGGCATTGCACAAGTGTATAGGCACCATTACAGATAGCACACCAATATGAGGGGGCAATGTATGTACAGTCAGCATTGCTGACCGTTCTGACACCTGCAGCTGTCAGTTTCGACAGCTGCAGGTGGCGATGCCCATACACCACAGCAGGGACAGAGCTATCCCTGGCTGTGGCAGGCGCCGGCTCTGGACTGCGTAGGGGATCTCGCGTGAGTATGACATCCCGCACATGCACAGTGGAGCCGGCCGGGCAGGGGGAGACAGTACATCAGCATTGAGCTGACGCTCTGTAAGCTCAGGAGGGCATCGCCTGAGGGGGGAGTGCTTCAACAGACAAGATGTTAATACATCTTGCTGATGTCCCTTCCTGCTTCACCTCGGTAATAAGGCAAAGCAGGAAGTGTTATGGTGTGTACACACGGTGAGATTTTTTCTTATGATTTTGACTATAAAGTCAAAATCGTAAGAAAAGTTAGTGCAGATCGCAAGGTGAAAGTCACCTTGCAATGCCGATGCGCGGTCCCGCGTGGTCGGCATCTCAAGAATAGATAGACTGTGCAGGCAAGTCAATTTTGACTATCTCTATAGAAGAGATAGTTAAAATTGACACTTAGCCAAAATCGCACATAGTCAGTATTGCAATCACATAGGGGGTCATTCCGAATTGATCGATTTTCGCAGCGCAGCGATCAGGTGAAAAAACTGCATTTATGCACACGCGTATGGGCTGCAATGCACACTCGCGACATACGGGTACAAAGCCCGTTGTGACTGTGCTCAGGTTCTAGCAAAGTTTTTCATCGCACTGACGTTCGCAAGAAGATTGACAGGAAGGGGGCGTTACTGGGTGTCAACTGACCATTTTCAGGGAGTGTTTGCAAAAACGCAGGAGTGTCTGAAAAAACGCAGGCGTGGCTGGGCGTTCGATGGGCGGGTGTATGACGTGAAATCCGGACACAAATAGGCTAAAGTGATCGCAAGCTTTGAGTAGGTTCAGAGCTACTCTGAAACTGCACAAACTGGTTTTGCTGAGCTCGGCTGCACATGCATTCGCACTTCTGCTAAGCTAAAATACACTCCCCAGTGGGCGGCGGCATAGCGTTTGCACGGCTGCTAAAACTAGCCAGCAAGCGATCAACTTGGAATGACCACCAACATCCGTTATTCACATTACAATGCACAGCGGCGTCCATTATTCACATTAAACTGCACTGACACATCAATTATTCACATTACAGCGCATGGCAGTGTCCGTTACTCACATTACACCGCACAGCGTCGTCACATTATTCACATTATAGCGCACAGTGGTGTCACACTAAAGCACACAGCTACTTTCGTTACTCACATTACACCGCACAGCGACTTCCGTTATTCACATTACAGAGCACAGCGACTTCCGTTACTCACATTACACCGCACAGCGACTTCCGTTCCTCACATTACAGCGCACAGCGACTTCCGTTCCTCACATTACGGCGCACAGCGACTTCCGTTACTCACATTACACCGCACAGCGACTTCCGTTCCTCACATTACAGCGCACAGCGACTTCCGTTCCTCACATTACGGCGCACAGCGACTTCCGTTACTCACATTACAGCACACACAGCGACTCCCGTTATTCACAGGACAGCGCACACCGACTTCCGTTACTCACATTACACCGCACAGTGACTTCCGTTACTCACATTACAGTGCACAGCGACTTCCGTTACTCACATTACACCGCACAGTGACTTCCGTTATTTATATTACAGCGCACAGCGACTTCCGTTACTCACATTACAGCGCACAGCGACTTCCGTTATTCACAGGACAGTGCACACCGACTTCCGTTACTCACATTACACCGCACAGTGACTTCCGTTACTCACATTATAGTGTACAGCGACTTCCGTTACTCACATTACACCGCACAGCAACTTCCGTTACTCACATTACAGCGCACAGCGACTTCCGTTATTTATATTACAGCGCACAGCGACTTCCGTTACTCACATTACAGCGCACAGCGACTTCCGTTACTCACATTACACCGCACAGTGACTTCCGTTACTCACATTATAGTGTACAGCGACTTCCGTTACTCACATTACACCGCACAGCGATTTCCGTTAGTCACATTACACCGCACAGTGACTTCCGTTACTCACATTACACCGCACAGCAACTTCCGTTACTCACATTACAGCGCACAGCGACTTCCGTTATTTATATTACAGCGCACAGCGACTTCCGTTACTCACATTACAGCGCACAGCGACTTCCGTTACTCACATTACAGCGCACAGCGACTTCCGTTACTCACATTACAGTGCACAGCGACTTCCGTTACTCACATTACAGCGCACAGCGATTTCCGTTACTCACATTACACCGCACAGCAACTTCCGTTACTCACATTACAGCGCACAGCGACTTCCGTTATTTATATTACAGCGCACAGCGACTTCCGTTACTCACATTACAGCGCACAGCGACTTCCGTTACTCACATTATACCGCACAGCGATTTCCGTTACTCACATTACACCGCACAGCGACTTCCGTTACTCACATTACACCGCACAGCGATTTCCGTTACTCACAATACAGCGCACAGCGACTTCTGTTACTCCCATTACACCGCACAGCGATTTCCGTTACTCACATTACACCGCACAGCGACTTCCGTTACTCACAATACAGCGCACAGCGACTTCTGTTACTCCCATTACACCGCACAGCGACTTCTGTTACTCCCATTACACCGCACAGCGACTTCCGTTACTCCCATTACAGCGCACAGCGACTTCTGTTACTCACATTACTGCGCACAGCGACTTCTGTTACTCACATTACAGCGCACAGCGACTTCCGTTACTCCCATTACAGCGCACAGCGACTTCTGTTACTCACATTACAGCGCACAGCGACTTCCGTTACTCACATTACAGCGCACAGCGACTTCCGTTACTCACAATACAGCGCACAGCGACTTCTGTTACTCCCATTACACCGCACAGCGACTTCCGTTACTCCCATTACAGCGCACAGCGACTTCTGTTACTCACATTACAGCGCACAGCGACTTCCGTTACTCACATTACAGCGCACAGCAACTTCCGTTACTCACATTACAGCGCACAGCGACTTCCGTTAGTCACATTACACCGCACAGCGACTTCCGTTACTCCCATTACACCGCACAGCGATTTCCGTTACTCACATTACAGCGCACAGCGACTTGCGTTATTCACATTACACCGCACAGCGATTTCTGTTACTCACATTACAGCGCACAGCGACTTCCGTTACTCACATTACACCGCACAGCGATTTACGTTACTCACATTACAGCGCACAGCGACTTGCGTTATTCACATTACAGCATACTGCAACTTCCGTTACTCACATTACACCGCACAGTGACTTCCGTTACTCACATTACAGCGCACAGCAACTTGCGTTATTCACATTACAGCATACTGCAACTTCCGTTACTCACATTACACCGCACAGCGATTTACGTTACTCACATTACAGCGCACAGCGACTTGCGTTATTCACATTACAGCATACTGCAACTTCCGTTACTCACATTACAGCGCACAGTGACTTCCGTTACTCACATTACAGCGCACAGCAACTTGCGTTATTCACATTACAGCGCACAGTGACTTCCGTTACTCGCATTACACCGCACAGTGACTTCCGTTACTCACATTACAGCGCACAGCGACTCCCGTTACTCGCATTACACCGCACAGCGACTTGGGTTATTCACATTACACCACACAGCGACTTGGGTTATTCACATTACACCGCACAGCGACTTGGGTTATTCACATTACACCGCACAGCGACTTGGGTTATTCACATTACAGCGCACAGCGGCAACTGTCATTCACATTACAACACCCAGCAGCGTCTGTTACTCACATTACACTGGACAGCAGCGTCACATTATTCACATTACAGAGTACAGCGGTGTCACGTTATTCATATTACAGCGTACACCGGCGTCACATTACAACGCACAGAGGCGTCCATTATTCACATTACACCACCCAGCGGTGTCTGTTACTCACATTACACCGCGGGTGGGGGTGCCGATAGAACTGTTCTATCACAAGAGCACTTTGTTTGCAGGCAGAGGTCAGAGAGATTAGAGAAGACTCATACTCACCTCTCCTGCTGGATCCACCGCGGCCGCACTGTCTCTTTCTCTGAGGTCTGCGCAATAACATCAACGGAGTTTGGCGCGCAGATCTCCTCCTCTTCCTGACAGCCGGGTGGTGTGGGGACGGGACCTCTTCTCCTGTTAGTGGCCGCAGCGCACAAGGCAAAGTACATTAATTTAGTGATGCGTGGGAGGGCGGGGCCACAGATGATAGGCGGGACCACACCCCAATCAGCCCACTGGGCCTCTGCTTGGTAGAACTAATGACCAATCCGGCCCTGGTCACCAGAGTTCTGTCTTGCCCACTGTGCTTGCAGTAAATGAGGAGGGTGAAAGTACAGACAGAACCACAATTTGTTTGCACTACTGCTGAATAGAGCCCCTGTCCTGGCAGCAGGGCTGTTGCTGGGAAGTCTGCTGATGACGCTCCTTCATTTGTCTCCTTCACCATTCCTGCCATTGGGGACCTGCCAGCAGCTGGACTCCACCACCCACAGGCAATCAAATTGCGAGCATAATGCCGTGAAGGGGCGTGGCCTAATGCCGCGAGGGGGCGGAGCTACGATCCCGGGCGAGAACATGAAAAAAACTTTGCCTATACAGTGAGTGTGATACAGGTCCCCGGCATGTGACACTGACCGGCGCTGCCATGGGGGGGTGGGGGGTTTGGAGAGGAGAGGAGGCTGGTGTTGATGCTGCCGGAGGGGGCGGGCCCTAGGGGGCGCTGCAGTAGCGGGAGAAAAAAAAATCCTGTTTACAGCAGCATAGACACTTGCAGATACCGTGGGCCTATTTTAGAGGGTGGGCCTGGAGCTGCAGCTCCATCAGCCCCATTGTTAATCCGGCCCTGTCCACATCAGGCTTTCCTCAGGTTTGCGATACAGGATTCTCATTACCAATTATAGACGTTGCCGTTTGGGCTTTCCATGGCTCCGAGGATTTTCACCAAGGTCATGGCAGAAATGATGGTTCTTCTTCGCAAACAAGGGGTTTCAATTATCCCGTACTTGGACGATCTCCTGATAAAGGCGAGGTCCAAGGAACGATTGCTGAGAAGTGTAGAGTTGTCACTATCGGTTCTGCGACAGCACGGTTGGGTGCTCAATTTGCCGAAATCCCAGTTGATTCCGACCACTCGGCTTCCTTTTCTGGGCATGATTCTGGACACGGAGTTACAGAAGGTAATCCTTCCAGAAGAAAAGGCTCGGGAACTGCAGACGATGGTCAGAGAACTTCTGAAGCCGAGGAGTGTGTCGATCCATTATTGTACTCGGGTTCTGGGGAAGATGGTTGCGGCGTACGAAGCCATTCCATTTGGCAAATTTCACGCCCGCGTGTTTCAGTGGGACTTGCTGAGCAAATGGTCCGGATCTCATCTACACATTCACCGGAAGATAAGTCTATATCCCAGAGCCAGAATTTCTCTCCTGTGGTGGCTACAAGCTCATCACCTACTGGGGGTACGCCGATTCGGTATCCAGGAATGGGTACTTCTGACGACAGATGCAAGTCTCCGGGGCTGGGGCGCAGTCACCCAAGGAAGAAATTTCCAGGGAAAATGGTCGCTCCAGGAAGCCTGTCTCCACATAAATATTCTCGAGTTAAGAGCCATTTACAACGGCCTGCTCCAAGCAAGAAGTCTTCTTCAGGATCGACCGGTCCTGGTACAGTCAGACAACATCACAGCGGTGGCCCATATAAACCGGCAAGGTGGAACGAGGAGCAGAGCGGCAATGGCGGAGGCCACAAAGATCCTTCGCTGGGCGGAACAACACGTCAGCGCACTGTCAGTAGTTTTCCTACCGGGGGTGGACAACTGGGAGGCGGATTTCCTCAGCAGACACGACCTCCATCCGGCAGAGTGGGCTCTGCACCAAAAGGTATTTGCAGAAGTGACAAGACGCTGGGGAATTTCGTTGATAGACATGATGGCGTCTCGGCTCAACAAGAAGCTCCCGAGGTATTGTTCCAGGTCAAGGGACCCATAGGCCACTGCAGTGGACGCCCTGGTGTCTCCGTGGGTCTTCCAGTCGGTGTATGTGTTCCCTCCACTTCCTCTCATTCCAAATGTGCTGGGGATCATTCGTCGAGCAAGGGTTCAGGCGATTCTCGTCGTTCCAGACTGGCCAAGAAGGGCCTGGTACCCGGATCTTCAGGACTTGCTGGTGGAAGATCCTTGGCCGCTTCCACTAAGAGAGGATCTGTTGTTGCAGGGTCCATGCGTGTTTCCAGACTTACCGCGGCTGCGTTTGACGGCATGGAGGTTGAGCGCCAGATCTTAGCTCGTAAGGGTATTCCCAGGGAAGTCATTCCAACTCTCATTAAGGCTAGGAAAGAGGTTACGGCGAAACTCTATCACCGTATCTGGAGGAAGTATGTTTCCTGGTGTGAGCTTAAAAAGGCTCCTGCGGAGGATTTTCACTTGGGTCGTTTTCTCCACTTTTTACAGGCGGGCGTAGATGCAGGCCTGAAATTGGGTTCCATCAAAGTGCAAATTTCGGCTTTGTCTATTTTCTTTCAAAAAGAGTTAGCTGCCCTCCCAGAGGTTCAGACCTTTGTGAAGGGTGTAATGCATATCAATCCGCCGTTTGTACCTCCTGTAGCTCCATGGGACCTTGATGTCGTCTTACAGTTTCTCATGTCTTCCTGGTTTGAACCTTTGCGTAAGGTTGAGTTGAAATTTCTCACTTGGAAGGTCGTTATGCTTTTGGCGCTGGCATCTGCCAGGCGAGTGTCGGAATTGGCAGCTTTATCTCATAAGAGCCCGTACTTGATTTTTCATTCGGATAGCGCGGAATTGAGGACTCGTCAACAATTTCTACCGAAGGTGGTTTCTTCATTTCACATTAACCAACCTATTGTGGTTCCGGTAGCTATGGAAGAGGTGGCGATTCCAAAATCTCTGGATGTTGTAAGAGCGTTAAAAGTATATGTTTCTAGGACAGCTGTTACTAGGAAAACTGAAGCGTTGTTTGTTTTGTATGTGGCCAACAAGATTGGTCATCCCGCTTCAAAACAGACTATTGCACGCTGGATTTGTAGTACGATCCAGCAGGCTCATTCTTCGGTAGGACTGCCGGAGCCGAAATCGGTTAAAGCCCATTCTACCAGGAAAGTGGGCTCATCTTGGGCGGCTGCCCGAGGTTTCTCGGCGCTACAGCTTTGCCGAGCAGCTACTTGGTCGGATTCGAACACTTTTGCTAAGTTCTATAAGTTTGATACCCTGCTCAGTCGGTGCTGCAGAGTCATCCGCACTCTCCCGCCCGTTCTGGAGCTTTGGTATAATCCCCATGGTCCTTTTGGAGTCCCCAGCATCCTCTAGAACGTAAGAGAAAACAGGATTTTGGTACTCACCGTTAAATCCTTTTCTCCTAGTCCGTAGAGGATGCTGGGCGCCCGTCCCAGTGCGGACTATTACTTGCAGTGTGTTTTCTTACTGGTTAAGTTAGTTTGTACACGAGTTGTGTATTGGTTTATTGCAGCTGGTTGCTGGGGTTTTATGCATACTGTTATCTGGTTTGGCGTTATTCCGGTTGTACGGTATGTTTATGGTGTGGGCTGGTAGTTTGGTAGCCCTTAGTTAAAGCAAAAATCTTTCCTTGTACTGTCCGTCTCTCCTGGGCACAGTTCCTATAACTGAGGTCTGGAGGAGGGGCATAGAGGAAGGAGCCAGTTCACACCCAGTTTTAAGTCTTTTTAGTGTGCCCAAGCTCCTGCGGATCCCGTCTATACCCCATGGTCCTTTTGGAGTCCCCAGCATCCTCTACGGACTAGGAGAAAAGGATTTAACGGTGAGTACCAAAATCCTGTTTTCTGCGAGGTACACTGGTTTCCACAGGGAATAACATCGGGGTGTAGAGTTGGATCTAAAGCTAAAGCTTTGACTTTTCCCAGGATGCATTGCACCGCCTCCTCTATAACCCCGCCTCCAGGCACTGGAGCACAGTTTTGTTAACCAGTCCAATGCAGTAGCAGGTAAGACAGACGGTAGATGTTAGTTACATAGATCCACATTCTCATGACAGGAGAAAGGACTAGCGGCTAATGCCATACAAACCCAAAGACGCTAAGTGCGTCAGGGTGGGCGCCCTGTGGAAACCAGTGTACCTCGCAGAAAGAGATTAACAATGGTAAGTCTTACCATAAATCTCTTTTTCTGCAGCGGGGTACACTGGTATTCCACAGGGAATAACATCGGGGATGTCCTAAAGCAGTTCCTCATGGGAGAAGACGCACTGTAGCGGGCACAAGATCCCGGCATCCAAAAGAAGCATCCTGGGAGGCAAAGGTATCAAAGGCATAGATGATCATGTTGACTTGAGGACCACATAGCTGCCTTGCACAATTTTTCAGCGGACGCGCCATGGCGGGCCGCCCAAGAAGGTCCAACAGACCAAGTAGAATGGGCCTTGATAGCAGCAGGAGCCGGGAGTCCAGCCTGAGCATAAGCTTGTACAATCAACATTCTAAACCATCTGGCCATGGTCTGCTTATTCGCAGGCCAGCCACGTTTGTGAAAACCAATAAGTACAAAAAGAGAATCTGATCTCCTGATAGAGGCAGTCCTTTCTACATATATACGGAGAGCCCGTACCACATCCAAAGACCGCTCTTTGAAGGACAAACCAGGAGAGATAAAGGATGGAACCACAATCTCTTGGTTAAGGTGGAAAAATGCCACCACCTTAGGTAGATAACCAGGGCGAGTTCTAAGAACTGCCCGGTCACGGTGAAAAATCAGAAATGGTGGCTGACAGGACAAAGCGCCTAAGTCTGACACCCTCCTAGCAGAGGCAATAGCCAACAGAAAAATGACCTTAAGCGTAAGGCATTTAAGATCCACAGACTCAAGAGGTTCATACGGAGACTCTTGAAGGGCATTAAGAACAACAGACAGATCCCATGGAGCCACAGGAGGGACATAGGGAGGCTGAATCCGTAGTATGCCCTGAGTGAACGTATGAACGTCAGGAATAGATACAATTTTTCGCTGAAACCACATCGACAAGGTAGAAATGTGAACCTTGAGGGAGTACAGGCGAAGTCCTAAATCCAGGCCTTTTTGCAAAAAAGCCAGAAGTCTGGAAGTACTAAACTTGTATGCATCATAATTATTAGCAGCATACCAGGAGAAGTAAGAACTTCAGACCCTTTAATAAATCCGGGCAGAAGCCGGTTTGCGGGCCTTCAACATAGTTTGAATAACCGCCTCAGAAAATCCTTTGGCCCTCATGAGTGAAGCTTCAAGAGCCACGCCATCAAAGCCAGTATTGCCAGGTACTGGTAAACACAAGGGCCCTGAACAAGGAGGTCTGGGCATTGAGGAAGTAGAAGAGGGCGCTCGATCGAGAGACCCTGCAGGTCTGAGAACAAATGCCGCCTGGACCACGCTGGAGCAACTAGAAGCAGTATTCCTCCTTCTTGCTTGAACTTCCGTAGTACCCTGGACAGGAGTGACAATGGAAGGAACACGTATGGCAGCAGAAAGTTCCATGGAATTGCAAGTGCGTCCACGAACGCTGCTTGAGGATCCTTTGTCCTTGCTCCGTAGACCGGAACCTTGTGATTGTGTTGAGATGCCATCTGGTCTACATCTGGTAGACCCCACTTGTCCACAATGAGTGGGAAGACCTCCGGATGAAGACGCCACTCCCCGGCGTGTATGTCCTGACGACTGAGGAAGTCTTCCCAGTTGAGGACCCCCGGAATGAACACTGCCGATATTGCTGGCAGATGGCGTTCCGCCCATCAAATAATTTTTGACACTTCCACCATTGCCATGCGGCTTCAAGTGCGGCCTTGATGTTTTATGTATGCCACCATGGTGACGTTGTCTGATTGTACTTGAACAGGCCTGTTCTGTACGAAAGGCAGGGCCAGTGTCAACGCATTGAACACTGCCTGCAATTCCAGAATGTTTATCAGGAGGAGAGATTCCTCCCTGGTCCACCGACCCTGAAGAGAGTGTCGCTCCAACACCGTGCCCCAATCCCGCAGACTGGCATAGGAGGACCCAGTTGGAGATCCAGAAGGGATGACCCCTGCTCAATTGTTGCTCCTGTAGCCACCAACTCAGTGACAGACGAAGCTCTGGAGTAAAGGAGATCATTTGAGACCTGATCCGGAGAGGTAGGTTATCCCACTTGAAAAGGATAAACCTCTGCAGAGGGCGGCAATGAAATTGATCATACTCTACCATGTCGAAAACTGACACCATGAGGCCTAGTACTTGCATCACCGAGTGTATGGCGAGAGAGGAAGCATCTGATTCTGTCCTGAAGTTTCAGGACCTTCTCTGGTTACAAGAATAAACGTTGGTTGTGTGTGTCCAGCAGTGCCCCCAGGTGCACCATCCTCTGAGCAGGGACCAGTGAGGATTTCTTCCAGTTGGTGAGCCACCCGTGGGTTTGTAGGAATTGGACCTTCAGTACCAGATGACGGAGGAGAAACTCTGGGGAGTTCGCCAGGATCGATAAGTCATCCAGATACGGCAGGATCCTGATACCCTGACAGCAGAGAAGGGCCGTCATGACCGCCATGACCTTGGTAAAGATCCAAGGAACCGTGATCAGTTCGAAAGGCAAGGCTTGGAACTGATAATGAAGGTTGCCAATAGCAAACCGAAGATATTGCTGATGCGACATGGCAAAAGGTATGTGTAGGTAAGCATCCTGTATGTCCAGGGATACCATATAGTCCTTGGGTTCCAAAGCCAGTACAATAGAGCGCAGAGTTTCCATACAGAATTTGGACACCCTCACAAATTTGTTCAAAGATTTGAGGTTGAGTATAGGCTGGGAGGATCCATTCGGCTTCAGAACTAGAAACAGCGTCAAATAGTATCCCATGCCTCTCTGAGACAGAGGCATCGGCACTATCACTCCTGTATCCAGGAAGGATTGGACAACCAAATGTAGAGTTTGTCCTTTTAACGGATACGAAGGGAAAACCGTTGAGCAAAATTGGCGAGGGGGACGTCTTTTGAAAGAGATTACGTACCCGTGAGAGACCACTTCCTGCACCCAGGCATCCGAAGTGGTCTTTAACCATGCCTGGGGGAACTGCAAAAGTCGGCCTCCCACCCTAGGGTCCCCCAGGGGGAGGCCCATCCTATCATGCAGCTGGCTTGTTCGGTTTGGAAGCAGGCTGACGGGCGGCCCAAGAACGTTTAGGTTTGGGCTTAGAGGATTTGGAAGTGCGAGCCTGTCTCGGGTACGCCTGACCCTTTGCTTTACCTGGAGGTTGAAAGGAATGAAAAGTAGTACTCTTAGCCTTTGGAACCGAAGGATTAGTACCTGGGAGAAACACAGTCTTGGCCGACGCCAAGTTGGTCACAATCTTGTTCAGATCATCTCCAAACAGTATATCTCCCTTAAAAGGGAGCACCTCCAAGGTCTTCTTAGAGTCCAGGTCCACCGACCAGGACCATAACCACAGAATCTGGCGAGCCAAGATAGACGTAGTAGATGCCTTGGCCGCCATAACGCCTGCTTCAGAGGCTGCCTCCTGAATATGGTGGGAGGCTGTGGTAATATATGACAGATATTGTCTGGCAGTGTCAGAAAAATTCAGAGGTAGCTCTTCCTTAATTGCTTGAACCCATGCTTCAATTCCTTTTGCAGCCCAAGAGGCTGCCATAGTGGGTTTACGTACAGCACCGGTAAGAGTGTAAATAGACTTCAAGCAACCATCCACACGCTTATGCGTTGGTTCCTTCAAAGAGGTGACAGTTGTAACAGGCAGAGTAGATGACACCACAAGATGGGCTACATGTGAGTCCACTGGTGGTGGGGTTTCCCACTTGTTACTCAACTCCGCAGAGATAGGATTACGAGCTAGCATCTTTTTAGACAGAGAAAATTTATTTCCTGGAGAAGACCAGGATTCCTGACGTATGTCAATTAAATGGTCAGAATGTGGTAAGACTAATTTAGTAACCTTCTGAACTTATCAGGTTTCTTAGACGTATCAGGAGGGTCAATCTCATCATCAATCTGAAGAATCAGCTTGATAGCCTCCACTAGGTCAGGAGCATCAACCTGTGTTGTAGAATCTTCATAAGAAGCGGCAGTATCAGCATTTGATGAATCAGTATATTCCCCATCCGAATTGGAAGAATCATCCGAAATATTAGTGGCTTGTGAGGAAGAAATGGCCCGCTTAGATGACCCTTTGGTCCCAGTAGGGCAAGGGTTAGGATTTTGTTTAATCAAGGACTGATTTAATTGCTGTAACTGGGTTGACAGAGTATCCGCCCATGGTGGATTAACTACAGGGACAATATGTGGCTGTAATGGCGCACAGGTGCTGTGGGCTGACTAGGGGGTGCAGAATACCCAGTACCTGAACCTTCATCAAATTTTTTTCCTCAGGTAAATCCGTGGCGCCAGCACTGCATGATGCAGGAACATCTACGGATTTCCCGCCCTGTGTAGCAGACATTATTGGGAATGTAGCCTTAGGGCGTATCAGTAGTCAGTACAATATAGCCAGACAAACACAATACCTGACAAAAAAAAAACGCAATTGCAGAGCACAAACAGAGGATTTAAGTGGTATGAGGTGACTGAAACACACAGTGAAAAATACAAAACAGTATATCCTGTGGAACACTATATCGTATATGAGACCCTGACGCACTTAGACCCCCAGGGCACGGAATATAGTGATAGCAATATGTGTGATACACTGAATAGAATCCACACAGCAGCTATAGGCACACACAGTCACAGGTACAATGCAGAAATTATTACATATAAAAATAAAACTGCACTGGACTAGCAATACTACATAAAGATATCTATGTATACATATATAACAATGCACAGTAACCACTGGATGTATATTACAGAATACTTGTACTAAATATTCATAGAGAAGTGCACTTGTTCTTGACGAACGTTTTCTAAACGACATGTAGAATACTTAAGTGTCCTGTACATGCACAGCGCTGATGAGGCAGGCGGCTTTACAGAGGAGACAGTGCCCAGCAGTCCCAGGATCAGCGCAGCGCTGTAATATGGCACCCAAACTCTGACAGGGAGTGAGGGAGAGAGAGAGATGCAGCTCCAAGCTGGGAACACCTGCTGTAGATGGCGCCTGGAGCGGCGGGAGGGACTACAGGTCATTGCCTTATCACCTCTGCTGGACTTCACCACCGGGTACTATGGAGCCTATAATAAACATATTTTAGTAAATCCAACCTGTGCTCCCTGCCCTGGTGGATATAGTGGGGTCCCTGCACAGCCACAGCGTCCATGCCAGCGGCGCGGTCCGTCTCCTGGGACCGCGACCGGATCACGATTTCAGCGGGTCCCACCTGGGGGACCCTCTTACCTCCTCCCTGAAGTGCGGCTATGCGATCCAGGAGAGCAACAACAGTGATATGTGCCTAATGACCGGAGCGCTTCCGCTGCAAGTACCCGGCAACCAGGGCGCGCGAGTATGCAGTGCCGCTGGGGGAGGTGATGGAGCCGCAGCACAGAATGTCAGCATGACATACACAGCATCTAGTGCCTGTGCTGTGGCCCTTGAAGTCTTCTTTCTTCTTAAAAAGCTCTTACTAGGGCTGCCTAGCATAGCCCCCCCTGCTAGTAACCTGTACTGCAGGCACCAACTTAAAAACTGAGCTCCAGTGCCTGGAGGCGGGGCTATAGAGGAGGTGGTGCAGTGCATCCTGGGAACAGTCAAAGCTTTAGCCTGTTGGTGCCTTGGATCAAGATCCAACTCTACACCCTGATGTTATTCCCCGCTGCAGAAAGGGGGTAATTCAGACTGCATCGCTGCAACGGCAGCGATCGCAGTCTGAATTACTTTGTGGAGTGCACACGCACAGCGGCCACACTGCGCATGCGCACCTCAGGAGCCCATTGAGATGTTATCAGCATCTCACTGGCTGCGATTGCCTATGCCTGATTGACAGGCAGAGGCAGTTGCGGGGCGGAAGGGGGCGTGCCAACGGCATTAAAACACTGTTGGCTGGGCGCGGTCCAGACAACGGAGGCATGTCCGGACCATTGGCGGGCCACGGTGGCTGCGTGACATCACACACATCCGCTGCGACTCGGAAAGCGGTGGGTAGCTCCCTGCCAGCGCTCAGGAGCTGCGCTGGCAGGGAGCTATTCGTCAGGTACAAAAGCATCGCCGCCTGACATGCGGGGCAAAATTAGCCCTGTGCTGGGCGTCCCCATGCATGTCAGAGTAAATGATCGTAGATGCTAAATTTAGCACATCTACGTTCAACTCTGAATGGGATCCGGTCTGACGGTCGACACTGTCTAGGTCGACAATGTTTAGGTCCACCACTATAGGTCGACAGACACTAGGTCGACATGGATGGAAGGTCGACAGGGTTTCTAGGTCGACATGTGCTAGGTCGACAGGTCTAAAGGTCGACATGAGTTTTTAAAAAAAAAATTCTTTTTTTGAATTTTTTCATACTTAACGATCCACGTGCACTACGATTGGAACGGTAATCTGTGCCGAGCAAAGCGAAGGCACCATGCCCGAAGCATGGCGAGCGAAGCGAGCCATGCGAGGGGACGCAGTGCACTAATTGGGGATCCCGGTCACTCTACGAAGAAAACGACACAATTTTTTTTTATTAAACCTCATGTTGACCTTTAGACCTGTCGACCTAGCACATGCCGACCTAGAAACCCTGTCAACCTTCCACCCATGTCGACCTAGTGACTGTCGACCTATAGTGGTCGACCTAAACAATGTCGACCTAGATACTGTCGATTTGATGAACCACACCCCTCTGAATTACCCCCCAAATCACATAGCATTACTTTTGGCAGCCAATCACACGTTATATTAACAACTGCGTTGCATAGATGACAGCTAGATGTTGACTTGTACCTATGAGCACCAGTTTTCTTACTGTCCCTAACTGCTTTGTTTTAGATATTTAAAATATTTAGTCGTTCATCTTGCTTATATTTGAAATTTAATTTATTGTACAGTTTCTAAGAGGCCTATTTACAGTGCCCTCATCATATGAGCATTTTTGCCACAATTAAAATCACTTATCAGCGGCGGCTACAGCGCCGACTACCTAGCGCAGGGGGCGCTAAGCACATATAAACATACATGTGAAGATTTATGTAATACTGTATATGTGCTAGCAGTGTATCCTGATCGCCAGCGGCGCTGTCTACCATTGCAACCATGCAGAACACGGGACTCAGCATAAGGCGTCCCTCTCTTAAGCCCACCCCAGACTCTAATTGGTTAGTTTCACAGGAGTCTGAGGGCGGCCTTAGGAGAGTGGAGCCTAATGTTGAGTCCCGGGGGGGTGCCAAGTACCACGTCGGCTGTGGTAGACAGCGCAGCTGCTGATCCGGATACACTGCCAGCACATATATTACATACATCTACACATGTATGTCTATATGGGGTCTATTCATATAGAAAACGAAAACATAATTGCTACTTATCACTATACATCGCATTGCTTCGATGCGATGTATAGCTGTGATAAGTAGCAATTCATGTATACTCACCCTTCCGACGATGCGCTGCGGTGTCTGGGGCTCCTGCGGTGAGGTCTTCTCCAGCGGTCCTTCCCAGCGATGCGCGGGGTACAGCGGCGGGTACCTTTGCGCATGCGCAGGGTGTTGACCTCCCGGCAGGCAGCAGTGGTTGCTGGGAGGTCAGGGGGCGGAGCCAGCGCGAGGTGCCGAGCAGCGATCAGGGAAGCATTGAGCTTCCCTTACGTCTCCGCACTACAGTTCAGGTTACGCCGTCCTGAGATGGCGAACCTGAACTCCATGGAGAAGCGGAAAGCAGAGCTTTCCTCACCTACATGAATCGCACTCACCATACAAAGGTATGGTGATGCGATTCAGGCAGAGAGCGGGGGTACCGCTGGAGAAGTCAGAGACTTCTCCACGGTAACCCGCTCTGTGAATTGCAGTAGGCAGAGAAAAGCCCTGTTTAACGCAAAACAGGGCTTTTCACTGCTGCATGAATAGACCCCTATGTGTTTAACACCTCCTACCCCCCGCTTGCACTAGGTGGTCTGCGCTGCAGAGCTTGCAGGCTCTGCGACGCTGGCTCAGATTGGTAAGAGTTCATATATAGCTACATCTAGCAAGTCTCTGTAACCAGCTCGTGCTTGAACAATAGAAGTGAAACCTCAGATTCTGGCTTTCAGTTCCACTAATGAAAAAATTATAATAATAGAATACATAAACATTATTATTATTATTATTATTATTATTATTATTATTTTTACATTAGATAATATGTTTTAATGAATGCATTTAAAAATGATTTGTTTAATTTATCTTTTTAAAACCTTTTATCTGATAACACTATCGTGGGATTTGTTTAAGGTATTGCGGCGGTACAACTAGCATTGCGTTACTTATTAAATAGGTCAATGAATCTCCTTAGATGTACAAGGTGATGTGATAGAGAAGCCTACCACCTGCCAAAGCAATATGGCTCTTCTTCCTTTCCTAATTGGGATGCTGAGTACACAAATTGTCACTCATTAAATGCTGATAAATAAGGAAAGACCTTTGATTTAATTATAGTAAAGGATTATTACTGTATAAGGTATATTGGCCCTCATTCCGAGTTGATCGGTCGCAAGGCGAATTTAGCAGAGTTACACACGCTAAGCCTACGCCTACTGGGAGTGTATCTTAGCTTCTTAAAATTGCGACCGATGTATTCGCAATATTGCGATTACAAACTACTTTGCAGTTTCTGAGTAACTTCAACCTTACTCTGCCTGTGCGATCAGTTCAGTGCTTGTCGTTCCTGGTTTGACGTCACAAACACACCCAGCGTTCGCTCAGACACTCCCCCGTTTCTCCAGCCACTCCTGCGTTTTTTCCGGAAACGGTAGCGTTTTCATCCACACGCCCATAAAACGCCGTGTTTCCGCCCAGTAACAGCCATTTCCTGTCAATCACATTACGATCGCCGGAGCGATGAAAAAGCCGTGAGTAAAAATACTATCTTCATTGTTAAATTACTTGGCGCAGTCGCAGTGCGAATATTGCGCATGCGTACTAAGCGGATTTTCATTGCGATGCGATGAAAAATACCGAGCGAACGACTCGGAATGAGGGCCATTGATGGCAATTAAAATGTTTACCAGGTTATAAAATAGGTGATACGTTTACCATTGCAGGATCCACAAGTTAGTGATTGATGATGTCAGACCAGAAGATGAAGCTGATTACACATTTGTGCCGGATGGATTTGCATTGACTCTTTCTGCCAAATTGAACTTCCTTGGTAAAGTATTTTACATCCTAAACACATGAATAACATGTAAATAAATATATTTCTTCTGTTTTATACACTAAGGAAAAGGGTACTTTCAGGTGCATTGAGAAAAATACTGTTCCCTGATACTTAATGGTGCATGGCCAAGGCATGCAGGGGCATAGCCACACCTATTTGGGTGTATTTGCATACATTCCAATGGAGTGTGAGTGGTCATGACAACTTGGAGGTGTGGCTGCAACTCCTGGACAGGATTGGGTCAACAGATAGGCATGGGACAGATGGGTCTTTTTACTAAGCCTTGGATGGAGATAAAGTACCAACCAACAAGCTCCAAACTGTCATTTTCTTTTTTAAATTCAGGCAGTAACATGGCAGTTAAACTCTGATTGGTACTTTATCTTCATACACTTTATCTTCATCCAAGCCTTAAGGCCCATACACACTTGACGATGCACACGTCGTTAACGACCGTCGTTAACAACTTCCCTTGAACTTCCCTTGTACAGCTGAGCAAACGACATGAGCACACACACTACCAAAGACCAAAGACCATTCATCGTTGAAGCATCCAAGCTGAAGAGTTTATTAAAATAATGAGCTGGGAACAGGGCTGGTGAACAGTGGCTTGGTCGTTTGTCGTCGGTCGTTCACACCATACACATTCAACGACGTCTCTGGTCGGTAACGACCATAGTGGAAATTGAGCATACATGCTCCACAGATAAGCGAGGGCAGTTAACGTCCCGTGGGGCCGCGCATCGGTGGTCATTGGATGCATACACACTTGACGATATAATGAGCGACGTCGTTGATGAAGGCTGAAATGAACGACGTCGCTCATTTTATCGTCAAGTGTGTATGGGCCTTTAGTAAATAGACCCCAGAGTACTTTGTATCCGCAACCCCCATACTGTGTACAAGACAGATTACCAATGAATACAACTCTTCTTCAGTGTCAATGTACTTTAACATTTAATTGTGTCAGTATAGTGTGTAGTTTTGTTGATCTTGGGATGTTCTTGTAATTTTCTTTATACATATGCCACCAAAAGATAGATGTACATATTCAAGGAAAACCAATGAAACAACTGTGACATTAGTTAATCCCAGTGGTGGCTCCTGTCATTAACAGGCCGGGGGCTGCCCGTGCTGCAGCTGCAGTCAGCACCGAGAATGAGGGAAAAATGAAAATAAAATAAAAACTGTGCATGCGCACAAGACCTTTTCTTAGCAGCCACTCTACAACCGCTTCTTTGTGCAACCCCTACTTCTGGCGTGTCAGCTCACGGGCATCCTGCTGGAAGCTAATCACACGCTGGACTGATAGTCCCACAGGGGGGAGGAGCCTTCTCCAGAGCCGGCCATAGGCATAGGCAAACTAGGCAATTGCCTAGGGCATTTGATATGCCTAGGGGCATCAGCAGCTTCTGCTGATTAAAATGATATGTGGCATGCCTATATTCTATGTAGCATTTCATATGCAGACACAGCCACAGTCTCACACAGAATATAGGCATGCTGCATATCATTTTAATCAGCAGAAGCTGCTTGTGTATCCTAGCCATATAGCAATGCAAATAAGATGCATTTTCATAAAAAAAAGGTGCCCGATGTTAGCATTGAGGCAATATTTATGAGGACACATCTGTCCTGAGGCAGATGTTACAGTGTTAGTGGCAGTGTGAGTGCTGTGTGCATGTGAGTGGGTTGGTTGTGCAGTAGTGTTTGGAATATGTGTAAGGAGCATTATGTGTGTCATGTAAAAATGCATTAATAATGTGCAACATATGTGTAAGGGGCACTATGTGTGTCATTATGTGTATAAGGGAATTAATAATGTGCGGCATATGTGTAACAGGGTACTACTGTATGTGTGTCATTATGTGTATAGGGGCACTAATAATGTGCAGCAAATGTGTAGGGGGCACTATGTGTGTCATTATGTGTATAAGGGCATTAATAATGTGCTGCATATGTGTAAGGGACATTATGTGTAAAAGGGCATTAATAAAGGTTGCCATAATGTGTAAGGCGCATTATGTTTATAAGGACATTAATAATGTATGTCATATGTGTAAGGGGCATTACTGTGTGGAATGTGTGTAAATGCATTACTAATGTGTGGCATTATGTGTATAAGGTGCTCTACTATGTGTAGTTGCGTATAGAAAGGGCACTACTGTGTCGTCTAATGTGAATAAAGAGCAATAGGGTGTGGTGTAATGTAAATAAGGAGCTCTACTGTGAGGAGTAACGTTTATAAGGTAAAGTGATACTACTGTGGGATGTAGTGTGAATTATGGACACTATCGCATGATCATATGTGAATAAAGTTGCAGTACTGTGTGGCGTAATTGGAATTGGAGTTATTGTGTGGCCATGCCCCTTGCCAGCAAAAACACACCCCTTTTTGGGCTGTGCGCCAAATGTGCGAACTTTTCCTATTTAAACTAAAGGGGGTACAAGGTCAGAGGCGGAACCAGCGGTGGTGCTAGAGGGCACCAGCCAAAATGTTGCCTAGGGCATCATATTGGTTAGGGCCGCCTCTGGCCTTCTCCCCTGAGACATCAGCCCTGTGTAAGTAGCAGGCAGGGCTGCCAATAGGAAGCCACTGCACTGATAACTCCTCCTCGCCAGGCATACAGGGAGACTGTCTCCTGCTCCCTGTTGTGCCAGCCCTGCATCGAAGAGAGAAGAGGAGAAGATATAGGACAGTGATCGGACTTACGGGATAGGGAGCTGGTGCGGGGGGACTGGAGCTCTCTGAGGATGGTAAAGCAGTGTCACATTTTTACTGGTGAGGGGGCTGCAGTCCCACAGCCCCTATGTAGAATCTGCCACTGGTTAATCCTGATGAAATGTGGAAAGTGGTTTAATGACTAATGGGCAAGTTTATTGCAACATTTTCCTGGAGAGTGGGAGGATCCCTCCCCAGTAGTATGCCCCTAAACCATGATTTACTATTGTTCAACAGAATTTAACACATGCAGAAAACCTCACCTCATTGCACTTACACCATGAAGTTCAGGTAATAATCTGTAAAAAATATTTTTTTCTTTTCTTTTCTGGCAGAGATCAAAGTTGAATATGTTCCACGTCAAGGTAAGGCTCTGCAAAAACAAAATGGGTACCTTGTGTATTTTATATAGTATTTCTGTTAGCATGTAAGCATGTTAAGATCATTGAACAGCCTGATGGTTAATGAAAACGGAGGAGTAACCTTTTTGGCTTTTGTCTAGAGGAGCTGATGAGGAAAACACAAAAAAAAAATTAGTTCTGAATTTATACACTAAGTGGCCTATTTATTAATATTATTTTTACAAACCCTCCCCCCATACTTACCAGTGCCAGGAGCCCGGGATTGGTGCCCCGGTGAGCACTACCAGGCACCGGGTCCTCCATGTGAGGCGCAGTTACCCCTTTGCAGTAACGTGATGTTGCAAAGCTGCAGCTCACTTTACAGCATGGGGAGTCACAACACAGCACAGAAGGAGGATCCGGTTCCCAGCAGCCTCCTGGAAGCAGCGGACTTCGGCTCCTTGGACTGGTTAGTATAAATTATTTGGGGGGAGGGCTGTTTGCGGTGCTGGGGCAGTCGCGATGGGGGCAGACCCTGGCGGCGGTGGTAGTGACAGACGGTGGCACATGCACAGCAGGACATCAGGGTATTTTTTACAAAAAATACCCCGAAGATGCTGCAGAAAGGCATCGCAAGGACAGAGCTTTCTCGCAATCTCTGTCCCTGCATGCGATAATTGATACATCAATGCAATGTACTCAATTATTGGATTGCAAGTTTGGCTGATATATGTCTGATTCAGTTGTGGACACAACTTCGATGGTGTCCAAACTGAGTGATTATTGATATTGGCATGCATCGTGGCCACAGTGAGCACATTGCAATGCAGTGAGGAATCAGTCACAGAGTGATTGACAGGTAGAGGTATGGAAGGTAACGGGGAGTGTCTGCAAAAACGCAGGTATGTCTTGACCATTTCTGGGGAGTGTCTCAGGGTGTGACTGATCTCGTACACATAAAACATGGTGCCAGCTTTGCAGCTCCCGCAGCCATTCTGCACAGCCATAGAACCATTCAGGCAGTTGATGTTCCTTGGTTGTGATGGAGTACGCAATTCACTTGTGGGCGGCTGGAACACTTGCATTGCCTCGCTGTTCCGTAACTGAAAAGAATCGCTGCTGCGTTAGCATTGTGACCGCATCTGAATCAGGCCCAGTGTTTGCAAGAAGAGGAACTGGTACAGGGGCATCTAAGAAGAGGAACTGGCACAGGGGCATCTAATTCTCTTTAAAAGGATATATCATGTCAGCATCATTTTACATACACTATGTCATGTAAAATAAAATGTCAATTTGAACATTATACTGTAGAAAATAATACACAATTTTGAGTATAGTTACAATTTTGTGGTTACAATACCCTTATTTAGACTGTAGATAATATTAGCACAAGGTTTACAGAATATAGAAGGACGCCTAAAAGAACGGCCAGATCTCTCTGTATACATCAATAAATTATTATTATTTTTTTTAATACAGGTTGAGTATCCCATATCCAAATATTCCGAAATACGGAATATTCCGAAATACGGACTTTTTTGAGTGAGAGTGAGATAGTGAAACCTTTGTTTTTTGATGGCTCAATGTACACAAACTTTGTTTAATACTCAAAGTTATTAATAATATTGTATTAAATGACCTTCAGGCTGTGTGTATAAGGTGTATATGAAACATAAATGAATTGTGTGAATGTACACACACTTTGTTTAATGCACAAAGTTATAAAAATGTTTGGCTAAAATTACCTTCAGGCTGTGTGTATAAGGTGTATATGAAACATAAATGCATTCTGTGCTTAGATTTAGGTTCCATCACCATGATATATCATTATGGTATGCAATTATTCCAAAATACGGAAAAATTCCATATCCAAAATACCTCTGGTCCCAAGCATTTTGGATAAGGGATACTCAACCTGTAAGGAATAACATAGCAGTCGATAAGCCCTTTCTTTTACATTAAATTACAGCAGTGATACAAGCGCAGTAATCAACCAAAGATTAGAAATGTTTAGTTTTTATCCCTGTATGACCAATGGAAACTACTAGACCTTTCATCTTGTTTCTCTAGAACCACCCAAAATCCACCTTGATTGTTCTGGCGGTGAGCATGTCAACACCATTATCGTTGTGGCTGGAAACAAGTTGCGTTTTGATGTTCCAATCACTGGAGAACCGGCACCAGTTGTTACTTGGTTCAAAGGAGAGAAGGCAAGTAGCTAGCAATGGACAACATTTATCATATACAGTACTAAATATGTAAGTCCAAACAGCATCTGAGCGACATGCACACAAAGGTGGCGGGAAAGACTTGGAAGTCACTTTGTTTCTCTGTTAATAGTTACTAACATTTGACTCTGGCGTGTGTGTTTGATGCATTGACAAGGAGATTTGGGAGTATAAAAATTTCACACTACGAAGTATGTACTGTAAATTACACTGTATAGAGAAGAGATGGATAACATGCTTTAGCAATAAAACAATGGTAATGCTGATATATGCATACTGAACTAAATGAATGGCTTATACGTAATTGTAGGCATCATGGCTTTTAGAAATTACCAGAAATAAATCAAATTTGTGACAATTGACAGATAAACCTTGGTGTAACCATGAGATTTATAGTAAACGTTCTAATTAACGCCACGTTTTGCAGTATTTGTTTTACGACTTGAGATCCTAAAGATACATAAATACAGTATATGTCTGATTCTTTATCAGTGCAGTGAGTGAAGGAGTTCCAGTCTTTAGGTCGACAGTAAGTAGATCGACACTGTCTAGGTCGACCACTTTTGGTCGACAGTAAGTAGGTCGACATGGTTTCTAGGTCGACAGGGACTCTAGGTTGACATGTTCTAGGTCGACATGACATAAGGTCGACATGAGTTTTTCACTTTTTTTTTTTTCATTTTTAGAGCTTTTTCAGACTTTGTGATCCATGTGGACCACATTTGGGAACGGTAACCTGTGCCGAGCTCAGCGGTAGAGGAGCGAGGCACCTTGCCCGAAGCATGGCGAGCGAAGCGAGCCATGCGAGGGAACACGGTGCACTAATTGGGGCTCCATGTCACTTTATGAAGAAAACAACACCAAAAAAATCCAAAAACTCATGTCGACCTTTCTTCATGTCGACCTAGTACATGTCGCCCTAGAAACCATGTTGACCTACTTACTGTCGACCAATAGTGGTTGACCTAGACACTGTTGACTTAAGTCTTATCTACCTAACATAGCACACCTGAGTGAAGTGCCTCATGCACCATGCCTAGCAGTCCTTCACTTGCTGCAATCCATTATACAGCATCACAGCTCCCAAATACAGCTCAATGCGCACCACATGCTTCATGATCAGTGCCATGTCCATGATTATACCACCATGCATGACTTATCTCCTATGTTAGACATATCATATTTTTTTTTGCATCTACGCATGCAGGGCCTCATTCAGCTTCAGTTGCAGTTTTGCTAAAATAGCACTCACACACTGGGGGCCGCCCAGCATGCCAATGACGCCCAGCGATGCGATCACAATACAATTGTGATCACATCGTTAATTAAGGGAACCCCACTGCCAATCCTGCCGCCATTTTCTGAGTCGCAGCGGGTGTGTGCGCAGTAGAGATGAGCGGGTTCGGTTTCTTTGAATCCGAACCCGCACGAACTTCACTTTTTTTTCCACGGGTCCGAGCGACTCGGATCTTCCCGCCTTGCTCGGTTAACCCGAGCGCGCCCGAACGTCATCATGACGCTGTCGGATTCTCGCGAGGCTCGGATTCTATCGCGAGACTCGGATTCTATATAAGGAGCCGCGCGTCGCCGCCATTTTCACTCGTGCATTGAGATTGATAGGGAGAGGACGTGTCTGGCGTCCTCTCCATTAGAATAGAGATAGATAGATTAGATAGAGAGAGATTGTGCAGAGTCGCAGACAGAGTTAGTTTACCACAGTCAGTGACCAGTGCAGTTGCTAGTTAACTTTTATTTAATATAATATATCCGTTCACTTCTCTCTGCTATATCCGTTCTCTGCCTGAAAAAAAAAACGATACACAGCACAGTCAGTCACACAGTGTGACTCAGTCTGTGTGCACTCAGCTCAGCCCAGTGTGCTGCACAGTCATCAATGTATAAATTAAAAGCTTATAATTAATTGTGGGGGAGACTGGGGAGCACTGCAGGTTGTTAGCAGGAGCCAGGAGTACAATTATATTAATTAACAGTGCACACTTTTGCTGCAGGAGTGGTGACCAGTGCCTGACCACCAGTATAGTATTGTTGTATACTACTAATATCTCTTTAAATATCAACCAGTCTATATTAGCAGCAGACACAGTACAGTGCGGTAGTTCACGGCTGTGGCTACCTCTGTGTCGGCACACGGCAGGCAGTCCGTCCGACCAGAATTGTATTATTTATTATTATATACCTACCACCTAACCGTGGTTTTTTTTTCATTCTTTATACCGTCATAGTGTCATCCTAATTGTTACGAGTATACTACTATCTCTTTATCAACCAGTGTACAGTGCGGTAGTTCACGGCTGTGGCTACCTCTGTGTCGGCACACGGCAGGCAGTCCGTCCGACCAGAATTGTATTATTTATTATTATATACCTACCACCTAACCGTGGTTTTTTTTTCATTCTTTATACCGTCATAGTGTCATCCTAATTGTTACGAGTATACTACTATCTCTTTATCAACCAGTGTACAGTGCGGTAGTTCACGGCTGTGGCTACCTCTGTGTCGGCACACGGCAGGCAGTCCGTCCGACCAGAATTGTATTATTTATTATTATATACCTACCACCTAACCGTGGTTTTTTTTTCATTCTTTATACCGTCATAGTGTCATCCTAATTGTTACGAGTATACTACTATCTCTTTATCAACCAGTGTACAGTGCGGTAGTTCACGGCTGTGGCTACCTCTGTGTCGGCACACGGCAGGCAGTCCGTCCGACCAGAATTGTATTATTTATTATTATATACCTACCACCTAACCGTGGTTTTTTTTTCATTCTTTATACCGTCATAGTGTCATCCTAATTGTTACGAGTATACTACTATCTCTTTATCAACCAGTGTACAGTGCGGTAGTTCACGGCTGTGGCTACCTCTGTGTCGGCACACGGCAGGCAGTCCGTCCGACCAGAATTGTATTATTTATTATTATATACCTACCACCTAACCGTGGTTTTTTTTTCATTCTTTATACCGTCATAGTGTCATCCTAATTGTTACGAGTATACTACTATCTCTTTATCAACCAGTGTACAGTGCGGTAGTTCACGGCTGTGGCTACCTCTGTGTCGGCACACGGCAGGCAGTCCGTCCGACCAGAATTGTATTATTTATTATTATATACCTACCACCTAACCGTGGTTTTTTTTTCATTCTTTATACCGTCATAGTGTCATCCTAATTGTTACGAGTATACTACTATCTCTTTATCAACCAGTGTACAGTGCGGTAGTTCACGGCTGTGGCTACCTCTGTGTCGGCACACGGCAGGCAGTCCGTCCGACCAGAATTGTATTATTTATTATTATATACCTACCACCTAACCGTGGTTTTTTTTTCATTCTTTATACCGTCATAGTGTCATCCTAATTGTTACGAGTATACTACTATCTCTTTATCAACCAGTGTACAGTGCGGTAGTTCACGGCTGTGGCTACCTCTGTGTCGGCAGTCGGCAGGCAGTCCGTCCATCCATAATTGTATTATTATTATAATATATACCACCTAACCGTGGTTTTTTTTTCATTCTTTATACCGTCATAGTGTCATACTAGTTGTTACGAGTATACTACTATCTCTTTATCAACCAGTGTACAGTGCGGTAGTTCACGGCTGTGGCTACCTCTGTGTCGGCAGTCGGCAGGCAGTCCGTCCATCCATAATTGTATTATTATTATAATATATACCACCTAACCGTGGTTTTTTTTTCATTCTTTATACCGTCGTCATAGTGTCATACTAGTTGTTACGAGTATACTACTATCTCTTTATCAACCAGTGTACAGTGCGGTAGTTCACGGCTGTGGCTACCTCTGTGTCGGCAGTCGGCAGGCAGTCCGTCCATCCATAATTGTATTATTATTATAATATATACCACCTAACCGTGGTTTTTTTTTCATTCTTTATACCGTCGTCATAGTGTCATACTAGTTGTTACGAGTATACTACTATCTCTTTATCAACCAGTGTACAGTGCGGTAGTTCACGGCTGTGGCTACCTCTGTGTCGGCAGTCGGCAGGCAGTCCGTCCATCCATAATTGTATTATTATTATAATATATACCACCTAACCGTGGTTTTTTTTTCATTCTTTATACCGTCGTCATAGTGTCATACTAGTTGTTACGAGTATACTACTATCTCTTTATCAACCAGTGTACAGTGCGGTAGTTCACGGCTGTGGCTACCTCTGTGTCGGCAGTCGGCAGGCAGTCCGTCCATCCATAATTGTATTATTATTATAATATATACCACCTAACCGTGGTTTTTTTTTCATTCTTTATACCGTCGTCATAGTGTCATACTAGTTGTTACGAGTATACTACTATCTCTTTATCAACCAGTGTACAGTGCGGTAGTTCACGGCTGTGGCTACCTCTGTGTCGGCAGTCGGCAGGCAGTCCGTCCATCCATAATTGTATTATTATTATAATATATACCACCTAACCGTGGTTTTTTTATACCACCTAACCGTGGCAGTCCGTCCATAATTGTATACTAGTATCCAATCCATCCATCTCCATTGTTTACCTGAGGTGCCTTTTAGTTCTGCCTATAAAATATGGAGAACAAAAAAGTTGAGGTTCCAAAATTAGGGAAAGATCAAGATCCACTTCCACCTCGTGCTGAAGCTGCTGCCACTAGTCATGGCCGAGACGATGAAATGCCAGCAACGTCGTCTGCCAAGGCCGATGCCCAATGTCATAGTACAGAGCATGTCAAATCCAAAACACCAAATATCAGAAAAAAAAGGACTCCAAAACCTAAAATAAAATTGTCGGAGGAGAAGCGTAAACTTGCCAATATGCCATTTACCACACGGAGTGGCAAGGAACGGCTGAGGCCCTGGCCTATGTTCATGGCTAGTGGTTCAGCTTCACATGAGGATGGAAGCACTCAGCCTCTCGCTAGAAAACTGAAAAGACTCAAGCTGGCAAAAGCACCGCAAAGAACTGTGCGTTCTTTGAAATCCCAAATCCACAAGGAGAGTCCAATTGTGTCGTTTGCGATGCCTGACCTTCCCAACACTGGACGTGAAGAGCATGCGCCTTCCACTATTTGCATGCCCCCTGCAAGTGCTGGAAGGAGCACCCGCAGTCCAGTTCCTGATAGTCAGATTGAAGATGTCAGTGTTGAAGTACACCAGGATGAGGAGGATATGGGTGTTGCTGGCGCTGGGGAGGAAATTGACCAGGAGGATTCTGATGGTGAGGTGGTTTGTTTAAGTCAGGCACCCGGGGAGACACCTGTTGTCCGTGGGAGGAATATGGCCGTTGACATGCCAGGTGAAAATACCAAAAAAATCAGCTCTTCGGTGTGGAGGTATTTCACCAGAAATGCGGACAACAGGTGTCAAGCCGTGTGTTCCCTTTGTCAAGCTGTAATAAGTAGGGGTAAGGACGTTAACCACCTCGGAACATCCTCCCTTATACGTCACCTGCAGCGCATTCATAATAAGTCAGTGACAAGTTCAAAAACTTTGGGTGACAGCGGAAGCAGTCCACTGACCAGTAAATCCCTTCCTCTTGTAACCAAGCTCACGCAAACCACCCCACCAACTCCCTCAGTGTCAATTTCCTCCTTCCCCAGGAATGCCAATAGTCCTGCAGGCCATGTCACTGGCAAGTCTGACGAGTCCTCTCCTGCCTGGGATTCCTCCGATGCATCCTTGCGTGTAACGCCTACTGCTGCTGGCGCTGCTGTTGTTGCCGCTGGGAGTCGATGGTCATCCCAGAGGGGAAGTCGTAAGCCCACTTGTACTACTTCCAGTAAGCAATTGACTGTTCAACAGTCCTTTGCGAGGAAGATGAAATATCACAGCAGTCATCCTACTGCAAAGCGGATAACTGAGGCCTTGGCATCCTGGGTGGTGAGAAACGTGGTTCCGGTATCCATCATTACTGCAGAGCCAACTAGAGACTTGTTGGAGGTACTGTGTCCCCGGTACCAAATACCATCTAGGTTCCATTTCTCTAGGCAGGCGATACCGAAAATGTACACAGACCTCAGAAAAAGAGTCACCAGTGTCCTAAAAAATGCAGCTGTACCCAATGTCCACTTAACCACGGACATGTGGACAAGTGGAGCAGGGCAGGGTCAGGACTATATGACTGTGACAGCCCACTGGGTAGATGTATGGACTCCCGCCGCAAGAACAGCAGCGGCGGCACCAGTAGCAGCATCTCGCAAACGCCAACTCTTTCCTAGGCAGGCTACGCTTTGTATCACCGCTTTCCAGAATACGCACACAGCTGAAAACCTCTTACGGCAACTGAGGAAGATCATCGCGGAATGGCTTACCCCGATTGGACTCTCCTGTGGATTTGTGGCATCGGACAACGCCAGCAATATTGTGTGTGCATTAAATCTGGGCCAATTCCAGCACGTCCCATGTTTTGCACATACCTTGAATTTGGTGGTGCAGAATTTTTTAAAAAACGACAGGGGCGTGCAAGAGATGCTGTCGGTGGCCAGAAGAATTGCGGGACACTTTCGGCGTACAGGCACCACGTACAGAAAACTGGAGCACCACCAAAAACTACTGAACCTGCCCTGCCATCATCTGAAGCAAGAAGTGGTAACGAGGTGGAATTCAACCCTCTATATGCTTCAGAGGTTGGAGGAGCAGCAAAAGGCCATTCAAGCCTATACAATTGAGCACGATATAGTAGGTGGAATGCACCTGTCTCAAGTGCAGTGGAGAATGATTTCAACGTTGTGCAAGGTTCTGATGCCCTTTGAACTTGCCACACGTGAAGTCAGTTCAGACACTGCCAGCCTGAGTCAGGTCATTCCCCTCATCAGGCTTTTGCAGAAGAAGCTGGAGGCATTGAAGGAGGAGCTAACACGGAGCGATTCCGCTAGGCATGTGGGACTTGTGGATGCAGCCCTTAATTCGCTTAACAAGGATTCACGGGTGGTCAATCTGTTGAAATCAGAGCACTACATTTTGGCCACCGTGCTCGATCCTAGATTTAAAGCCTACCTTGGATCTCTCTTTCCGGCAGACACAGGTCTGCTGGGGTTGAAAGACCTGCTGGTGACAAAATTGTCAAGTCAAGCGGAACGCGACCTGTCAACATCTCCTCCTTCACATTCTCCCGCAACTGGGGGTGCGAGGAAAAGGCTCAGAATTCCGAGCCCACCCGCTGGCGGTGATGCAGGGCAGTCTGGAGCGACTGCTGATGCTGACATCTGGTCCGGACTGAAGGACCTGACAACGATTACGGACATGTCGTCTACTGTCACTGCATATGATTCTCTCAACATTGATAGAATGGTGGAGGATTATATGAGTGACCGCATCCAAGTAGGCACGTCACACAGTCCGTACTTATACTGGCAGGAAAAAGAGGCAATTTGGAGGCCCTTGCACAAACTGGCTTTATTCTACCTAAGTTGCCCTCCCACAAGTGTGTACTCCGAAAGAGTGTTTAGTGCCGCCGCTCACCTTGTCAGCAATCGGCGTACGAGGTTACATCCAGAAAATGTGGAGAAGATGATGTTCATTAAAATGAATTATAATCAATTCCTCCGCGGAGACATTGACCAGCAGCAATTGCCTCCACAAAGTACACAGGGAGCTGAGATGGTGGATTCCAGTGGGGACGAATTGATAATCTGTGAGGAGGGGGATGTACACGGTGATATATCGGAGGGTGAAGATGAGGTGGACATCTTGCCTCTGTAGAGCCAGTTTGTGCAAGGAGAGATTAATTGCTTCTTTTTTGGGGGGGGTCCAAACCAACCCGTCATATCAGTCACAGTCGTGTGGCAGACCCTGTCACTGAAATGATGGGTTGGTTAAAGTGTGCATGTCCTGTTTTGTTTATACAACATAAGGGTGGGTGGGAGGGCCCAAGGATAATTCCATCTTGCACCTCTTTTTTCTTTTCTTTTTCTTTGCATCATGTGCTGATTGGGGAGGGTTTTTTGGAAGGGACATCCTGCGTGACACTGCAGTGCCACTCCTAGATGGGCCCGGTGTTTGTGTCGGCCACTAGGGTCGCTAATCTTACTCACACAGCTACCTCATTGCGCCTCTTTTTTTCTTTGCGTCATGTGCTGTTTGGGGAGGGTTTTTTGGAAGGGACATCCTGCGTGACACTGCAGTGCCACTCCTAGATGTGCCCGGTGTTTGTGTCGGCCACTAGGGTCGCTAATCTTACTCACACAGTCAGCTACCTCATTGCGCCTCTTTTTTTCTTTGCGTCATGTGCTGTTTGGGGAGGGTTTTTTGGAAGGGCCATCCTGCGTGACACTGCAGTGCCACTCCTAGATGGGCCCGGTGTTTGTGTCGGCCACTAGGGTCGCTTATCTTACTCACACAGCGACCTCGGTGCAAATTTTAGGACTAAAAATAATATTGTGAGGTGTGATGTGTTCAGAATAGGCTGAAAATGAGTGTAAATTATGTTTTTTGAGGTTAATAATACTTTGGGATCAAAATTACCCCCAAATTCTATGATTTAAGCTGTTTTTTAGGGTTTTTTTAAAAAAACACCCGAATCCAAAACACACCCGAATCCGACAAAAAAAATTCGGTGAGGTTTTGCCAAAACGCGGTCGAACCCAAAACACGGCCGCGGAACCGAACCCAAAACCAAAACACAAAACCCGAAAAATTTCCGGCGCTCATCTCTAGTGCGCAGTACCCGGAAAACCAACAGCGATGCTTTCTGAATGAGTGCCACAGGACATGAACATTTCTGAAAACCCCTATGGTGCATGTGTTACACAGAGTGTATTCACAAAGGTGCTATTGCAATCATTTTAGATGGTATCAGAAAAGTTGCAGAAAAGTGATGGGTGTTCGTAGACAGTGATGATGAGATGGCTAGTAGTACATGCAAAAAATGGTCCTTTCAGTGGGTGCATTATGGCAGGCATGTCAATGCAAGTGGCTGCTTTCACAGCCGCAAACAGAAACTGCACCTGCCATAGGGCTGAAAGAAGCTTTAATGAGGCGACCAATGTGGCATATAAAAATCAACCACTCGGTATTACAGCATGCACAGATGCAAAAAGTGGGCATCCATGCACATTAGGCCACATCGATATACACAAGGGGGGTCATTCTGAGTTGTTTGCTAGCTGTTTTCGGGCGCAGCACAGCGATTAGGCAAAAAAGCGGTATTTCTATGCATGTGTATGCGACGCAATGCGCATGCGCGACGTACTTTCACAACAGCCGAAGGTCTAGCGAAGCTTTTCAGTCGCACTGCTGGCCGCAGAGTGATTGACATGAAGTGGGCGTTTCTGGGAGGTAACTGACCGTTTTCGGGGAGTGTATGGGAAAACGCAGGCATGTCAGATACAAACGCAGGCATGCCTGTGGAAATGCAGGCGTGGCTGGCCGAACGCAGGGCGTGTTCGTGATGTCAAAACTAGTGATGTGCACCGGACATTTTTCGGGTTTTGTGTTTTGGTTTTGGATTCGGTTCCGCGGCCGTGTTTTGGATTCGGACGCGTTTTGGCAAAACCTCCCTGAAAATTTTTTGTCGGATTCGGGTGTGTTTTGGATTCGGGTGTTTTTACAAAAAACCCTCAAAAACAGCTTAAATCATAGAATTTGGGGGTCATTGTGATCCCACAGTATTATTAACCTCAATAACCATAATTTCCACTCATTTCCAGTCTATTCTGAACACCTCACACCTCACAATATTATTTTTAGTCCTAAAATTTGCACCAAGGTCGCTGGATGACTAAGCTAAGCGACCCAAGTGGCCGACACAAACACCTAGCCCATCTAGGAGTGGAACTGCAGTGTCAGACAGGATGGCAGATTAAAAAAATTGTCCCCAAACAGCACATGATGTAAAGAAAAAAAGAGGTGCAATGAGGTAGCTGTGTGACTAAGCTAAGCGACCCAAGTGGCCGACACAAACACCTGGCCCATCTAGGAGTGGCACTGCAGTGTCAGACAGGATGGCAGATTAAAAAAATAGTCCCCAAACAGCATATGATGCAAAGAAAAAAAGAGGCGCAATGAGGTAGCTGTGTGACTAAGCTAAGCGACCCAAGTGGCCGACACAAACACCTAGCCCATCTAGGAGTGGCACTGCAGTGTCAGACAGGATGGCAGATTAAAAAAATTGTCCCCAAACAGCACATGATGCAAAGAAAAAAAGAGGCGCAATGAGGTAGCTGTGTGACTAAGCTAAGCGACCCAAGTGGCCGACACAAATACCTGGCCCATCTAGGAGTGGCACTGCAGTGTCAGACAGGATGGCAGATTAAAAAAATTGTCCCCAAACAGCACATGATGCAAAGAAAAAAAGAGGCGCAATGAGGTAGCTGTGTGACTAAGCTAAGCGACCCAAGTGGCCAACACAAACACCTGGCCCATCTAGGAGTGGCACTGCAGTGTCAGGCAGGATGGCACTTCAAACAAATAGTCCCCAAACAGCACATGATGCAAAGAAAAATGAAAGAAAAAAGAGGTGCAAGATGGAATTGTCCTTGGGCCCTCTCACCCACCCTTATGTTGTATAAACAGGACATGCACACTTTAACAAACCCATCATTTCAGCGACAGGGTCTGCCACACAACTGTGACTGAAATGACTGGTTGGTTTGGACCCCCACCAATAAAGAAGGAATCAATCTCTCCTTGCACAAACTGGCTCTACAGAGGCAAGATGTCCACCTCCTCCTCATCGTCCGATTCCTCACCCCTTTCACTGTGTACATCCCCCTCCTCACAGATTATTAATTCGTCCCCACTGGAATCCACCATCTCAGGTCCCTGTTTACTTTCTGGAGGCAATTGCTGGTGAATGTCTCCACGGAGGAATTGATTATAATTCATTTTGATGAACATCATCTTCTCCACATTTTCTGGAAGTAACCTTGTACGCCGATTGCTGACAAGGTGAGCGGCTGCACTAAACACTCTTTTGGAGTACACACTGGAGGGGGGCAGCAACTTAGGTAAAATAAAGCTAGTTTCTGCAAGGGCCTCCAAATTGCCTCTTTTTCCTGCCAGTATACGTACGGACTGTCTGACGTGCCTACTTGGATGCGGTCACTCATATAATCCTCCACCATTCTTTCAATGGTGACAGAATCATATGCAGTGACAGTAGACGACATGTCAGTAATCGTTGGCAGGTCCTTCAGTCCGGACCAGATGTCAGCACTCGCTCCAGACTGCCCTGCATCACCGCCAGCGGGTGGGCTAGGAATTCTTAGCCTTTTCCTCGCACCCCCAGTTGTGGGAGAATGTGAAGGAGGAGCTGTTGACGGGTCACGTTCCGCTTGACTTGACAATTTTCTCACCAGCAGGTCTTTGAACCTCTGCAGACTTGTGTCTGCCGGAAAGAGAGATACAACGTAGGTTTTAAATCTAGGATCGAGCACGGTGGTCAAAATGTAGTGCTCTGATTTCAACAGATTGACCACCCGTGAATCCTTGTTAAGCGAATTAAGGGCTCCATCCACAAGTCCCACATGCCTAGCGGAATCGCTCCCTTTTAGCTCCTCCTTCAATGCCTCCAGCTTCTTCTGCAAAAGCCTGATGAGGGGAATGACCTGACTCAGGCTGGCAGTGTCTGAACTGACTTCACGTGTGGCAAGTTCAAAGGGTTGCAGAACCTTGCACAACGTTGAAATCATTTTCCACTGCGCTTGAGTCAGGTGCATTCCCCCTCCTTTGCCTATATCGTAGGCAGATGTATAGGCTTGAATGGCCTTTTGCTGCTCCTCCATCCTCTGAAGCATATAGAGGGTTGTATTCCACCTCGTTACCACCTCTTGCTTCAGATGATGGCAGGGCAGGTTCACGACTGTTTGCTGGTGCTCCAGTCTTCGGCACGCGGTGGCTGAATGCCGAAAGTGGCCCGCAATTCTTTGGGCCACCGACAGCATCTCTTGCATGCCCCTGTCATTTTTTAAATAATTCTGCACCACCAAATTCAATGTATGTGCAAAACATGGGACGTGCTGGAATTTGCCCAGATGTAATGCACGCACAATATTGCTGGCGTTGTCCGATGTCACAAATCCCCAGGAGAGTCCTATTGGGGTAAGCCATTCTGCGATGATGTTCCTCAGTTTCCGTAAGCGGTTGTCAGCTGTGTGCCTCTTATGGAAAGCGGTGATACAAAGCGTAGCCTGCCTAGGAACGAGTTGGCGTTTGCGAGATGCTGCTACTGGTGCCGCCGCTGCTGTTCTTGCTGCGGGAGGCAATACATCTACCCAGTGGGCTGTCACAGTCATATAGTCCTGAGTCTGCCCTGCTCCACTTGTCCACATGTCCGTGGTTAAGTGGACATTGGGTACAACTGCATTTTTTAGGACACTGGTGACTCTTTTTCTGAGGTCTGTGTACATTTTCGGTATCGCCTGCCTAGAGAAATGGAACCTAGATGGTATTTGGTACCGGGACACAGTACCTCAATCAAGTCTGTAGTTGCCTGTGAATTAACGGTGGATACCGGACACACATTTCTCACCACCCAGGCTGCCAAGGCCTGAGTTATCCGCTTTGCAGCAGGATGACTGCTGTGATATTTCATCTTCCTCGCAAAGGACTGTTGGACAGTCAATTGCTTACTGGAAGTAGTACAAGTGGTCTTCCAACTTCCCCTGTGGGATGACGATCGACTCTCAGCAGCAACAACAGCAGCGCCAGCAGCAGTAGGCGTTACACTCAAGGATGCATCGGAGGAATCCCAGGCAGGAGAGGACTCGGCAGACTTGACAGTGACATGGCCTGCAGGACTATTGGCTTTCCTGTGTAAGGAGGTAATTGACACTGAGGGAGTTGGTGGTGTGGTTTGCAGGAGCTTGGTTACAAGAGGAAGGGATTTAGTGGTCAGTGGACTGCTTCCGCTGTCATCCAAAGTTTTGGAACTTGTCACTGACTTCTGATGAATGCGGTCCAGGTGACGTATAAGGGAGGATGTTCCTAGGTGGTTAACGTCCTTACCCCTACTTATTACAGCTTGACAAAGGCAACACACGGCTTGACACCAGTTGTCCGCATTTCTGTTGAAATAATTCCACACTGAAGAGGTGATTTTTTTTGTATTTTGACCAGGCATGTCAATGGCCATATTCGTCCCACGGACAACTGGTGTCTCCACGGGTGCCTGACTTAAACAAACCACCTCACCATCAGAATCCTCCTTGTCAATTTCCTCCCCAGCACCAGCAACACCCATATCCTCATCCTGGTGTACTTCAACAGTGACATCTTCAATTTGACTATCAGGAACTGGACTGCGGGTGCTCCTTCTAGCAATTGCAGGGGACGTGCAAATGGTGGAAGGCGCAACCTCTTCCTGTCCAGTGTTGGGAAGGTCAGGCATCGCAACCGACACAATTGGACTCTCCTTGGGTATTTGTGATTTAGAAGAACGCACAGTTCTTTGCTGTGCTTTTGCCATCTTAACTCTTGATGGCATTTCATCGTCTCGGCCATGACTAGTGGCAGCAGCTTCAGCACGAGGTGGAGGTGGATCTTGATCTTTCCCTATATTACCCTCCACATTTTTGTTCTCCATTTTTTAATGTGTGGAATTATATGCCAGTAATAGATCAACGTATAATACTGGTGGTCACTGGACAGCAAAACTCTGCACTGTACTCTTCCTATATAATATACTGGTGGTCCCCAGTCCCCACAATAAAGCAGTGTGAGCACAGATATATGCAGCACACTGAGCACAGATATGGAGCGTTTTTCAGGCAGAGAATGTATAATACTGGTGGTCACTGGTTACTGGTCAGCAAAACTCTGCACTGTACTCCTCCTATATAATACTGGTGGTCCCCAGTCCCCACAATAAAGCAGTGTGAGCACAGATATATGCAGCACACTGAGCACAGTTATGGAGCGTTTTTCAGGCAGAGAACATATAATACTGGTGGTCACTGGTCAGCAAAAATCTGCACTGTACTCCTCCTATAATACTGCTGGTCCCCAGAATAAATATATTTGCAGCCCCCTGAAACAAAGTGAGAGGACGCCAGCCACGTCCTCTCACTGTCATTTCCAATGCACGAGTGAAAAATGGCGGCGACGCGCGGCTCCTTATATAGAATCTGAATCTCGCGAGAATCCGACAGCGGGATGATGACGTTCAGGCGCGCTCGGGTTAACCGAGCAAGGCGGGAGAATCCGAGTCGCTCGGACCGTGAAAAAAAAGGTGAAGTTCGGGCGAGTTCGGATCCCGAGGATCCGAACTCGCTCATCACTAGTCAAAACAGGAACTAAATAGTTTGAAGTGATCGCAAGCGCTGAGTAGGTCTGGAGCTGCTCAGAAACTGCACAATCTTTTTTTTGTTGCCGTGCTGCTAACCCTTCGTTTGCACTTCTGTTAAGCTAAAATACACTCCCAGAGGGCGGCGGTTTAGCATTTGCATGGCTGCTAAAATCAGCTAGAGAGTGAACAACTCGGAATGACCCCCAAAGGAAGGAGTTTGTAGACATTTACGTAGGGCCAGTGCTATTATTCTAGGCGTCCTAGGCAAAGCTTCAATTTACCACCCTTAATTCCCCAATGCACTCCAATTCATTAGCATAAACCGACACTTAAAGGTTTGCAAAAGTTTATGACAACAGGATGAGTCATTTTTCATATGCACTACCTGATTGTAAATGTATTATACTGTGTTACAAAACAAGAGCACCCAATATGCCCATTTACCTTTGCCTACATCAACACCATTTACCAATTCACCCCCTATTCAGCATCCATTAGCTTCACTCATCCAACACCCTGTTATGCACACCAGTGCCAGCAGGAAAGTACTGGTGTCAGAACTGTTATGCACTCCAGTGTCTGCAGGAATGTACTGGTGTTTGAACTGTTATGCAAAACAGATGGACTCACAGACAAACTGGGGGATATGACATAACGTACACAGAAGGTGATAGGGTAACAAAATACACACAAAGTGAACAGAGAAGCCCAGAGGCTAAGGAACTGGGTATCTCCCTTGTATTAGAACTGCTAAGATGGAAAAAGCAAGATGTTGTGTTTTAATACGTAGAGAACCCGAAATGCTGTTGCTAAGGGCAACAGCAAAACCCTAAAGGGTTACCAACGGGTGTGGCAGTAAACTCCTTGGTCAGAGATGGAATGATAGACACAAGGAGAATCTCCACAATCCTAATTCTCACTTGCAGTGCACAGGTTTTAGCTTACTGCCACTAAACTGACCCCTGACACCTAGCACAGTGAGACAGGATTAGACAGGCAAGTCTTAGAATACAGCCGCAAACTTGCTAAGTTCACAGAGTAGTAACAGAACCCCAGCAAGCTAAACGACTGACTCCAGTCTTACTGCTAGGTCTGGATTGGCAGAGTGTAATACCAAATTCCCAGGCCTATTTGCAGTAAGCAACAAACAAATACAAAGCTACACAGTACTGGCTAACTTTCATGAACTGACTAACCAACAAAGATTCAGCAGCATCTGCTTACCCTGAAAAGAGGCCTTATAAAGCAGGTGCTGTCCACGCCCCACTCAGACCTCACAGACTGTGAGCACAAAAACCAGCACCGGATCCCCTGCCGTGCACAGAGCCTATAACCACTGCACAGCAAAAGACCCGAACCGGAGTATCAGCTGCGCTCAGGTTACTCCACTAGCACTTGTCTCCCGGTTGCCATGACGACGTGGCAGCACAGGGCAGGAGACCCTAACAGTACCCCCCCTCTGACGAGGGGTCAAAGAACCCCTACCACCGGGTTTATCGGGGAACTGCGAGAAGAAAGAGCGTATCAGTCTGGGGGCATGAAGATCACAACTGCGCACCCACGACCGCTCCTCCGGGCCATACCCCTTCCAGTGCACCAAAAATGACAGCCGACCCCGAACCACCTTGGAGTCAAGAATCCTTTCAACAACAAACTCCCTCTGGCCACGTATCAGAAGAGGGGAAGGTCTTCCACTGGAAGAAGGATTACTAATCGCCCGTTTTAAAAGGGAACAATGAAATGTTTTATTGATACCCAAAGAACGGGGCAGATCTAACTGAAATGCCACCGGATTGATAACCCTGGTGATCTTATAAGGGCCGATGAACCGGGGCCCTAACTTATGAGATGGCTGTCTCAACTTCAAATTCTTGGTAGACAACCAGACGAAGTCTCCTAATTTGAAGCTGCAGGGTCTTTTCCGCTTATCAAAAACCCTTTTGGTCACTAATGACACAGACACAAGGGCTTTCTTCACTTTCCGCCAAATACCTCTAAGGACCGAAACCACAGAGGAACCACCAGGCGTGGAGTCCAGGGGGTCAAAAGAATTGGCCTTAGGATGATGCCCATACACACAAAGGAAGGGAGAGATCCCTGTAGCAGAGTGAGCCGCGTTGTTATAGGCAAACTCCGCCATGGACAGATGAGCAACCCAGTCAGTCTGACACTTGGAGACATAACACCTGAGGAACTGCTCCAAGGACTGGTTCACCCTTTCAGTCTGCCCATTAGACTGCGGATGGTAGCCTGACGACAAGCTGACAGAAATCTGGAGATCGGAACAAAATGCCCTCCAGAATTTGGCCACAAACTGGGATCCGCGGTCAGAGACCACATCAAGTGGCAACCCGTGGAGACGCACAACATGCAGCATAAATAATTCAGACAGGCGTCTGGCTGATGGCAGCCCAACCAGTGGAACGAAGTGCGCCATCTTCGAAAACCTGTCAACGACAACCCAGATGGCTGTCATCCCCGAGGATTTGGGCAAGTCCACCACAAAATCCATTGAAATGTGGGTCCATGGCTTAGATGGGATAGAGAGTGGATGTAATGGGCCAACAGGAACCCCTCTAGGAGTCTTATTTCGGGCACAGATGTCACATGCCCGAACCCACTGATCCACATCCTTAGCCACCGAGGGCCACCACACCGCCCTAGATAGCAACTCCCGAGTTCTGGCAATACCCGGGTGACCTGCCGACTTCTTGGCATGGAATTCCAGGAACACTCGCTGTCTTAACCTAGGAGGCACAAACAAAAGACCTACCGGAATGTCTGGAGGAGCCTGCTCCTGTGCTCTAAGGACTAATGATAAGAGTCCTGGGTAATGCCCACTTTAATACATGATGGGGAAACAATGGGCAACGGCTCCTCGGTGGTCTCCTGGATTGGAGCAAAACTCCGCGAGAGCGCATCAGCCTTGATGTTTTTTGACCCAGGGCGATATGTTATCAAAAAATTAAAGCGAGCAAAAAACAAAGCCCATCGTGCCTGCCTGGCATTGAGACGCTTCGCTGACTCTAAATATGCCAGATTCTTATGGTCAGTGAGAATTGAGACCACAAACTTAGCCCCCTCAAGCCAGTGTCTCCACTCCTCGAGTGCATCCTTAATAGCCAACAATTCCCGGTTACCCACGTCATAATTCATCTCGGCATGCGAAAATTTACGGGAAAAGTAAGCACAGGGATGAAGGCGATTATCAGACACTCCCATCTGAGAAAGCATTGCCCCAATACCCATCTCAGAGGCATCCACCTCCACCACAAAAGGACGCTCTGGATCTGGGTGTCGCAGCACCTTGGCCGAAACAAATGCCCTTTTGAGACGGGCAAAAGCCGCTTTAGCCTCACAAGACCAGTGAGCAACATCCGCCCCTTTCTTAGTGAGTGCCACCAAGGGCGCCACTATAGACGAAAATCCAGCGATAAATCGTCTATAAAAATTTGCAAAGCCCAGGAAACGCTGAAGCGCCTTCAAACTAGTGGGCTGCACCCAATCCAGGACTGCCTGTACCTTGGAACCCTCCATTTGGAAACCTTCTGGGGAGATAATATATCCTAGAAATGCGATTTGCTGAACTTCAAATTCGCACTTCTCCAGCTTCGCCCCAAGCCGGTGGTCTCTGAGTTTCTGGAGGACTAAGCGTACATGCTTCCGATGTTCCTCCAGGGAATGGGAGAAGATTAGGATGTCATCTAAGTATACAACTAAGAATCTATCCAAATATTCCCTGAGCACATCATTCATGAAATCCTGGAAGACTGCCGGGGCATTACAGAGCCCAAAAGGCATCACCAAATATTCATAATGCCCTGAGTGGGTATTAAAGGCAGTCTTCCATTCATCCCCCTCTCTTATTCGGATTAGATTGTACGCACCGCGTAGGTCAATCTTAGAAAAAATGGTGGCAGTACGAAGCTGGTCAAACAAGACCGAAATGAGAGGCAGTGGGTATGAGTTTTTAATCGTGATACGGTTCAATTCCCTGAAGTCGATGCAGGGTCGCAACGAACCGTCCTTTTTACCCACGAAGAAGAACCCCGACCCAACTGGAGACTGTGAAGGTCTGATAAATCCCTTAGCCAAGTTCTCCTGAATGTACTCTGCCATAGCCTGAGTCTCAGGACGTGACAGGGAGTACAACCTGCTCTTGGGAAGCTTAGCATTTGGCAACAAATCAATGGCACAGTCATAGGGGCGATGGGGAGGTAGTACCTCTGCAACTTTTTTGGAGAACACGTCCGCAAAATCTGCATAACACCCTGGCAATCCTGGCAAACTTAGCTGCGAGAGCCTGACTGGAAGGCTCAAGCAACTCCTGAAACAATCAGTACCCCAACTAAGAATCTCCCCAGAGACCCAGTCAAATTGAGGATTGTGGGCCCTTAACCAGGGTAACCCCAACACCAATGGGGCAAAAGTACAGACAGTCACATAAAAGGACAATTTTTCAGAGTGTGTGGCTCCAATAAACAAAGAAATCTGGCTAGTGCAAGAGGTAATTTTACCCTGGGATAATGGTTCCCCGTTTAACCCACAAATCTCAATTTCCGATGCCAAGGGTACTAAGGGAACAGAGTGTTTCAGGGCGAATTGGCGGTCCATAAAAACCCCGTCGGCCCCACTGTCCACAAAGGCCTCAGTCTTGACAGTTTGACCGAGGATCTTCAAGGTCACCGGAATGATAAAAGTCTTCTTGGGAAATTCTGACTTCTGGCCTGACAGGATATTTCCCATCACCCTCAGGCCCTGAAGTTTTCCGGCTTTTCTGGGCATGATACTACCACAGGACCTTTATTCCCACAGTACAAACACAACCCCTGCTGTCTCCTCCGCGTCTTCTCACGCGAGGAGAGGCGGGTAGCCCCAATCTGCATAGGCTCCTCAGAAAATTCCTCAGAGTCTGAGGTTCCCTTGGGAAGGAAGGAAATCTCAGTCTCCCTTTCAAGCCTACGCTCTCTCAGCCGTCTATCCACCCGGATGGATAACTGCATGAGCTGATCCAAGCTATCAGGCAAGGGATATTGTACCAGTTGGTCCTTTATCTGGTTAGAAAGACCTCTTCGGTACTGGTGCCTCAGGGCTGGGTCATTCCACTGGGTATCATGGGCCAACCTCCGAAACTCCGTACAGTAAACCTCAACTGGCCTTCGCCCTTGCTTAAGGATCGAAATCTGAGCCTCGGCTGAGGCCGTCTTGTCAGGGTCATCATACAACATGCCCAGTGCCGTAAAAAAAGCATCAACACTTTTAAGCGACGGACAGTCAGGCTGCAACCCATATGCCCAGACCTGTGGGTCTCCTTGTAGCAAGGAAATCACTATGCCCACCCGCTGAATCTCCGACCCAGAAGACTGAGGCCTAAGCCGGAAGTATAGCTTGCAGCTCTCCTTGAAACAAAAGAACTGCGAGCGATCTCCAGAAAAACGATCCGGGAGATTTACTTTCGGCTCCTTAACCCCTGCAGGTGCTGCTGCTGCGGGAGCTCCGCCAGCAGCCTGGGAGGTGTGCATTTTAATGGACAAATCATTAAATTGTCGAGTCAGGACCTGCACCTGATCGACCACCTGTTGCAACGTATTTTGAGGGGTATGCTCCATATTCCCACAAAATTTCAACAGGAGTATTAGGCTGCTGAATATGTTATGTACACCAGTGCCAGCAGGAAAGTACTGGTGTCAGAACTGTTATGCACTCCAGTGTCTGCAGGAATGTACTGGTGTTTGAACTGTTATGCAAAACAGATGGACTCACAGACAAACTGGGGGATATGACATAACGTACACAGAAGGTGATAGGGTAACAAAATACACACAAAGTGAACAGAGAAGCCCAGAGGCTAAGGAACTGGGTATCTCCCTTGTATTAGAACTGCTAAGATGGAAAAAGCAAGATGTTGTGTTTTAATACGTAGAGAACCCGAAATGCTGTTGCTAAGGGCAACAGCAAAACCCTAAAGGGTTACCAACGGGTGTGGCAGTAAACTCCTTGGTCAGAGATGGAATGATAGACACAAGGAGAATCTCCACAATCCTAATTCTCACTTGCAGTGCACAGGTTTTAGCTTACTGCCACTAAACTGACCCCTGACACCTAGCACAGTGAGACAGGATTAGACAGGCAAGTCTTAGAATACAGCCGCAAACTTGCTAAGTTCACAGAGTAGTAACAGAACCCCAGCAAGCTAAACGACTGACTCCAGTCTTACTGCTAGGTCTGGATTGGCAGAGTGTAATACCAAATTCCCAGGCCTATTTGCAGTAAGCAACAAACAAATACAAAGCTACACAGTACTGGCTAACTTTCATGAACTGACTAACCAACAAAGATTCAGCAGCATCTGCTTACCCTGAAAAGAGGCCTTATAAAGCAGGTGCTGTCCACGCCCCACTCAGACCTCACAGACTGTGAGCACAAAAACCAGCACCGGATCCCCTGCCGTGCACAGAGCCTATAACCACTGCACAGCAAAAGACCCGAACCGGAGTATCAGCTGCGCTCAGGTTACTCCACTAGCACTTGTCTCCCGGTTGCCATGACGACGTGGCAGCACAGGGCAGGAGACCCTAACACACCCATTAACCCATTCTTCTCCAACAATCCTTTAATCAATACACCATCCCAGAACCCATTAGCACATTGATCCATACTATCAGCACCAATTACTGTCCCTCCATCACGAACCCATTTATCCATTCAACTACTAGCACCTGCTAACCCATTCTTCTGAAGAATCCATGGAACAATTCATACACTCAGCACTCATTAACCCTTTCCTCTCCAAGAATCCATCTTACCTTTACAGCACCAATTAACATATTTGTTCACCCTGTCAGCACCCAGTAACCTCCCTCCACCCAGCACCTATTAATCAATTAACACACTCAATACTCATTAACCTATTCCTCTCAAATCCATTAATCAATTCACCCTCACAGCACCCATTAATACATTTGTTCACCCTGTCAGTACCCTTTAACCTCCCCCCACCCAGCACTAATTAATCCATTTGCCCTGGCCACTCATTAACCCCCACAGCACAAATTATTCCCCCCAACCAGCACCTATTAATAATTTAGTTCTCAGCACTCTTAACTGCCCACAGCATAGTACCTTCTAATCCATTCACCCCCAGCATTCATTAACACCCCTCTCTTCACCCAATAACCTCCCTCCACCTAGCACCTATTAATACATTCACTCTCAGCACCCGTTAAAGTACCAGTTAACCTCAATCACACACTAAGAAGCCATTAATAAGTTCCCTTGCCTGCCTGACTCCTACTGCTCATTCAGCTCCTCATTCTTCTTGAACAGCCTGGAAAGCGGAGCTTGTATAATTGAGTATGTCAGAGGGAAGGGGAGGAGAGGGAAGTCGGCAGGGAACCCACGTTATTGCTGGCAGCCTGTACCCAGCTGATAACACTGATGGTCGTTGGAGCAGGCTGCAGCATGTATAAATAAATAATAGCTGGTACAGCTGTTGACATGTCTGTTACCAGCAGTAAGCATATCAGAGACATCCTTAATTTTTCTCAAAGGCATCCTCAGTGGGATGCCCTTTCAGGTCCCAGTGCCCCTAGGCAGCCGTCTAAAGCTGCCTAATGGAAGATTTGGCCCTACATTTACATAAACTCACAGATGGGTGGCTAATCAGAAACAGACCCTATATATGTGCTGGAGTACTTTGCATAAACATGTTAAAAAATAAAGTTTGGTTGTGTCATATCATCAGCTGCAGCGCTGGCTACCTAGTGCATTGGGGGAAGGGGGCAGCTCATTTAAACATCCATGTGAAGATGTATGTAATATATGTGCTGGTAGTGTATCACATGTATGTTTATTTATGTATTTAGCCCCCACACCCGCACTAGGTAGTCGGAGCTGCAGCCACCACTGTATTTAATATTATATTTAGTAGTATATAATCATACATATTAGCAGTGCTTAATGTTTTGTTCGGTGCTTAATGTTTTGTTGCATATACATATTAGCAGTGCTTAATGTTTTGTTCAGTGCTTAATGTTTTGTTGCAATACAAGGGTCTCCACTTGACAAACTCATAGGTTAAACACAAAAGTGCTCATATTTTTAGCAGCTCCAACCCGCCAGCCAGCCTGGCCCCACACTAAGAAAAAAAGGTTCAATTGACTCTCCAGAGTTCACTCCAGAAATATTGAAGAACAGCACTTACCACTAGACCTCTGCAGAAGCAAACACAGGCAGCCTTAGGCAGCTCTAATCACTGAAAGTCCAGTAGTCAGCACACCACACTTTTTTCTCTCAGAGCTGAGGGCAGGCAGGGCAGCCCAGGCACAGGCACTCACTTGTGCAGCACCCCAGTTCCGCTCTGGCCACAGGTGGTGGGTGCCGCTCAGACAGTGTGACACATTGATAGTGTCACTCTCTGTCACCTCACCCCCGGCTGTGGCTATCACTCAGCATACCTTTGTTTATGCAGGCAGGTGCTGCTCTTGAAGGGGCGGGTTGGCGCGGGGCTGTGCAGTGTGACTTCTGACATCATGCTCAGCGGGCCCGTGATTGGAGGCACCAATCCTGGGCATCAAATCCAAACATTTTTATCCTGGGATCCTGTCAATCCTGGGATTGGCTTCCATACTGGGGACAGGATTTGGGAAGCACTGCTAGACAGTGGGCAGTCATGCCGCTTGCCACTTTCTTTTGTTACTGCATACAGGAATACAGATTCACTGAGTAGCTTCTCTTCCCTCTCTCACCCTACAGGACAGGATACTCCAGATTTCCTGTCTCACGCAGATAACTGACAGTGAACAGATCACATGTGTGTCTCGAACTTGTGCAAGCTTGCAGTATCTCTGTCAATTCACGATTGCACCGATTGAAAAAAGAGCAGAACAGAGGGCTCTTCTCAAGGGTTAGGTATGTGTGACCGGCATTCAGAAGACCGCCGGTCACCATACCGACCTTCCATGGATGCTGACAAGAACAGATGGTCCAGAAGCTAGAGAATCATCGCCAGATCCCTTCCCACATTTTGTGAGGCACTATTCCATCCATGTGCTCACCCTCTCTGAGCCATCCTTTATGACCTTGTGCCTCTTTCAGGGCTCACAAAGACCTAAAACCCGGGCCTTCTGCTCAGCTTCTATTTGTCTGTACAGCTCCAGATTTCAGGCTCTGAAGACAGACTTTGGGCCTGATTCATAGGTGTATGCACTAAAGCATTTTTTTGCTACTGCATATGTGCATATGTGTCTACTGCACATGCGATGTATACATACTAGAGATGTGCGGTGGGCACTTTTCGTGTTTTGGTTTTGGTTCCATGCTCGTGTTTTGGATCTGGATTGGTTTTGCCAAAACCACCTTTTTCGTGTTTTGGTTTTGGATCTGCATGATTTTTGAAAAAAACATAAAAACAGCTAATATCACAGAATTTCGGGGTAATTTTGATCCTACGGTATTACTAACCTCAATAACATTAATTTCCACTCATTTCCAGTCTATTCTGAACACCTTACACCTCACAATGGTGGTCATTCCGAGTTGTCCGCTTGCTGTTTTCGGTCGCTGCGCAGCGTTCAGGCAAAAAAAAAAATCAGCATTTCTGCGCATGCGGCGTAATGCGCATGTGCGACGTACTTTCACAACAGCTGAAGTAGTTTCACACAAGGTCTAGCGTCGCTTTTCAGTCGCACTGCTGGCCGCAGAGTGATTGACAGGATGTGGGTATTTCTGGGAGGTAACTGACCATTTTCGGTGAATGTGTGGAAAAACGCAGGCGTGTCAGATACAAACGCAGACATGCCTGGCCGAACGCAGGGCGTGCTCGGACGTCAAAACAGGAACTAAACAGTCTGAAGTGATCGCAAGCTAGGAGTAGGTCTGGAGCTGCTCAGAAACTGCACAATCTTTTTTTGTAGCAGCGCTGCGATCCTTTCGTTTGCACTTCTGCTAAGCTAAGATACACTCCCAGAGGGCGGCGGCTTAGCGTTTGCACGGCTGCTAAAAGCAGCTAGTGAGCGAACAACTCGGAATGAGAGCCAATATTGTTTTTCGGCCAAAAGGTTGCACCGAGGTGGCTGTATAACTAAGCTAAGCGACACAAGTGTGCGACACAAACACCTGGCCCATCTAGGAGTGGCACTGCAGTGTCAGACAGGATGGCACAATTAAAAAACTAGGTCCCAAACAGCACATCATGCAAAGAAGAAAAAGAGGTGCAATGAGGTAGCTGTATGACTAAGCTAAGCAACACAAGTGTGCGGCACAAACACCTGGCCCATATAGGGTTGGCACTGCAGTCCCACTGCGGATACCGGACGCACGTCTAACACAAACATAGCTGTCAAGGCCTCAGTTATCCGCTTTGCAACAGGATGACTGCTGTCATATTTCATCTTCCTCGCAAAGGACTGTTGGACAGTCATTTGCTTAGTTGAAGTAATACAAGTGGTCTTCTGACTTCCCCTCTGGGATGACGATCGACTCCCAGTAGCAACAACAGCAGTGGCAGCAGCAATAGGAGGAAGTGGTTCTTGAGCTTTCCCTATTTTATCCTCCAAATTTTTGTTCCTTATTATTTTTCTGGAGTTATATAACAAAGTGCAGCGAAGGAGAGCGTACTTCTACACCACACATGGCAAACCCTGTAAAAATTATTTGGATTAAATATTAATAACCCCTTTATTTGGTGTAAATAATATACAGCACAGGACAGCACCACTGAACTTATATGGCAGCACCATTGGACTGGACTTATACGGCAGTACCACTGGACCGGATTTATACGCCAGTACCACTGGACATATACGGCAGTACCACTGAAGTTATACAGCAGTACCACTGGAGTTATATGGCAGTATCACTGGATTTATATGGCAGTACCACTGGACATATATGGCAGTATCACTGGATTTATACGGCAGTACCACTGGACTGGAATTATACGACAGTATCACTGGAATTATACGGCAGTATCACTGGAATTATACGGCAGGACTTATGCGTCAGTACCACTGGACTGAACTTATATGGCTGTATCACTGGACTTATACGGTAGTACCACTGGATATATATGGCAGTATCACTGGACATATACGGCAGTATCACTGGACTGGATTATATGCCAGTACCACTGTATTTATACGGCAGTACCCCTTGACATATACGGCAGTATCACTGGATTTATACAGCAATATCACTGAACTGGATTTATACGCTAGTACCACTGGACTTATACGGCAGTACCACTCGACATATATGGCAGTATCACTGGACATAAACGGCAGTATCTCTGGACATAAACTGCAGTATCACTGGACATAAACGGCAGTATCACTGGACATATATGGCAGTATCACTGGACTGGATTTATATGGCAGTACCACTGGATTTATACGGCAGTACCACTGGACATATACGTCAGTTTCATTGGAATTTTATGGCAGTACCGCTGGACATATACGGCAGTATCACTGGACATATACAGCAGCACAGGGACACCACCACTGGACTCATGCTGGACAACACAGCACCACTGCAATGGAATGGACTTATACAGCAGCACTGGACATATGGCAGCAGAGGACACCACCACTGTGACTGGACTGATGCAGCACAAGACACCACCACTGAACTGATGTAGCACAACACAGCACCACTGGACTGGACTTATACAGCAGCAATGGACATATGGCAGCAGAGGACACCACCACTGTGACTGGACTGATGCAGCACAAGACACTACTACTGTACTGATGCAGGGCAACACAGCACCACTGCAATGGACTGGACTTATACAGCAGCACTGGACATATGGCAGCAGAGGACACCACCACTGTGACTGGACTGATGCAACACAAGACACCACCACTGGACTGATGCAGCACAACACAGCACCATTGGACTGGACTTATACAGCAGCACTGGACATATGGCAGCAGAGGACAGCATCGCTGTGACTGGACTGATGCAGCACAAGACACTACCACTGTACTGATGCAGGACACTGAAGACGGAGACACGTCCTCTCACTACACTCTCCAATGCAGGAGTGAAAATGGCGGCAACGCGCGGCTCCTTATATGGGATCCAAACCCTACGAGAATCTGACATGACGTTTTGCCTCGTTCTGGTTTCCGAGTCAGGCAGGAAAACCCGAGCCGGACTCGGATCCGGACTCGGGACGTGAAGTCCGGTAGGGTTCGGTTCTCAGGGAACCGAACCCGCTCATCTCTAGTCCATACAGAGTTGCAGTTGTAAGTTCACGAACACGCAAGGAGTGGTGTACTGAAAATGTCCTGGGAATTCCTGGGTAGTGACAGAGAGTTGTCTTAGCACATGCTCAGAAATACAGTAGTCATGATATGGGAGTGTTGAGAGCTTGTCGTGAAAGTGTTTCAGACACTTGACAGCTTACTTTGGAGGCCATATTCAGATGGAAAAACAGCAGCTGAAATAGGGCTTGTGCAAGAATTGATGCTGCTGCAAGTGACTGTGGCATCTAAGGACATACCAATCAAAATGATTGCATGTACAAGCACTGACAGTGGGTGTCTGAGTCCTTGCACCTTTGGATTTACCGAGGTACACAAGGGAAGGATTGGGCAACTGCCAATAGATGCAATTATGGGCGCTTCTGCATTCAGCTGAATCAGGCCCTTTTGTCCATCTCCATTAGGCTTTTTCTGCTTTCCTTCCTCATATAGGGCTCCCAGCTCCTATGTAGCTGCATATAGGTGTCGTTACACAAATTTCAATCTGTGGAAGGATTTCAACTCCAGGACCAGGACAGGTGACAGCGCCACGTAGCCTGCAGCCACTACTATATAAATGCATATAAGAGCTACCATGTACACTACAAAATTTTTGCATCTGAAACATTACATACAGTAATTAATTTTTGGATGGTTGTTACACTACTTTTACATATGGTGATTTATGTCCTATATATCCTGTCTATCTTCTAACAGGAGTTCCTTGATTCAGACGGACGAGTACATATTGAACTTAGAACTGAGTTAAGCAGCTTTGTAATTGAAGGAGCAGAGAGATCTGATGAAGGTTCATACAATATTGTAGTAACGAATCCTGTTGGAGAGGACAGGGCTACTCTGATCATCAAAGTTGTAGGTAAATTGAACATTATTAAGTTCCGTTATCTTAATAATTTGTTGATGATGGATTTTATTAAACAATATACCTGTTGCCATACTCGGATGTAATACATATTTTAATTTTACCCTCAAGATGTGCCCGACCCCCCAGAGAACGTCCGTATCACCAGTGTTGGTGAGGACTGGGCTAGCGTTATTTGGGAGCCCCCCAAATATAATGGTGGAAAGGAGGTAACAGGTGAGTTACATGTACTAAATAGTGTACAAAACAGTTGATTATTTGTTATATTCTCTGATGAAAGGAGTCCCCTTATTACACAAATTTACATATATATCTATAGGACAAATGATCTGACAATTTTTTTTACATTTTTTTTTAGGGTACCTCATAGAAAGGAAAAAGAAAGGCAGTCAGAGGTGGATGAAGATGAATTTTGAACTCTACACAGACCTGTCATATCAGTCAGTAAAAATGATTGAAGGCATCCTGTATGAAATTCGAGTCTTTGCTGTCAATGACATTGGTATATCACAACAGGCTAATACTTCTAAACCATTTATGCCCATCGGTGAGTGTCAATTGCAGATAATAAATACATTCTGTAATTAGATAATGTTCACAGAAAAGTAGTGAGCCAGTGCTGACATTGTTCCACATTATGCAGCGTACCAGTCCTATATGCAGAACTGAATGATGTCAGTGAATATCCTTCTATTGTAAATGTGTATGATTTCAGAAACATGAAAATATATGGTATTATTCTATATTTTGGTCAAAACAATTAAACTCACAACCCAACCACAAGGGTCCTCATTTTGTTAGTTCAAGCACTTACATCTATGCTTCAAACAACACTGACAGGGACATATGCAGGATTTCTAGAGGGGGGTTTCCAAATGCTTCCAAAAATCATAGTTTGCATCATACAAAGTGGAGTGTTTGTAATACATAAGACTTATGCAAGGTCAGTCACCACAGTAAGCCATTAGATGTGGCAGTGGAGCAGTGGTTTAGGCACCCACAAGGGAGGGTTAGGGTAAGGGGCAGAGGAGGGTTAGGGGACTTTAGATTGGGCTGTCGGGATTCTGATGGACGGGATGCCACTGTCATTATTCTAACTGCCGACATCCTGTTCATCAGTAAATCATACATGAACCCTTTTAATAGGCTGGATGGGCAGTCGCTATGACAACAGTAAGCCTGCATCTCAACATAAAAGGTCGTCATTTAGCAAATACTTACATTTAGATTTATGCGTCAAACAAAACTGAAATATGGCTAAAAATCCTATACAAATATAGATGCCTGAAGATTTACAATTGTATAAGTGCTGACAACTGTGCACAGACGTGATGTGGGCATGGTGACACATTAAGCATATTTCTTTTGTAGCTCCTACAAGTGAACCATTGCATCTGATTGTGGAGGATGTCACAGACACTACCTGCACTCTGAAGTGGAGACCACCAGATCGTATCGGAGCTGGAGGCATTGATGGGTATCTGATTGAATACCGCAAAGAGGGATGTAAGTTTCTATGATGTTTTTGTAATCTAGACACCAACTTGATAAAGTGTGTAGTCCCTAACATTGGGGCTGACTGTGAATCACACGGATCACTGTTCACAGATGCAAATGTTTGCATAACCAAACAGGGTCGGCTTGAGGGTCATTCAAGGGGAGTAGTCCACTGTTCAACTTAGAGAGCATTCGCCATGAGCTACAGTATAGGTCTCGAGGGATGCTGCATCAACATCTCGCGAGACTTGCCATCTGTTAGAACTAGGACTGTAGCCCACCCCTCCTCCATGCAACCAAAACCCTACTAACCCCGGCCTGCAGTCAGATCCCTCCTTCCCACTGCAGCAAGACTCCCTCCTTTCTCCTGCAGCCCAAATAATATTCTCCCTACAGTGCACTGCAGCCCTCCTCTACCCTTTACTCTGCAAACCAAAACCCTACTACCCCCTTCCTCCTGCAGCCAGAATCTCCCCCCCCCCCCCCCTTCCTGGAGCCAGAATTCCTATTCCACCCTGCAGCCAGAATCTCTCCTCCTCTCTGCAGTCCTCCTCCCTTCTTTCCCCTGCAGACCAAAGCCCTACTACCCCCTGCAGCCAGATCCCTCCTTCCCTGTCATGATCCATACTGTCCTGATCCATCGGAATCTGTATTTGTCTGTGGTCCCAAGCACTGGGACCACTGGGCTACATAGGTGAGGCTGTAGTGAGAATATCTGAGTACACTAATGATGCTACTTACTGGAGAAGATTCTGGGGCAACGAAGCAAGTAGGTTAACCAGGCTAGAAGCCTATAATACTGGGGGCCGCACTAGAACCGGTGAATGCTGGAATCAGTGACACTGGCTGGAACTAGTAGCCTTAGAATCAGGAACACTGGACACTGGGCAGGTACCGGTGGTACTGAATACCAGACTGGGACTGGAGGCAAAGAGACAGGAACACTAAACACTAGACTGGTACCAGTGGTACTGAACACCAGACTAAGACTGGAGGCATGGACACTGGTGTGGAACCAGTGTGTTCTTGGAGTGAATACCAGACTAGGAACGGTGGCGCTGGACACTGGCCTGAAACCAGTGGTACTTAGACTAAACACTGGACTGGGACAAGTGGTACAGGAAGCCGGACTACAGCCAGTGGACGCTAGAGGTCGGACTGCAGACAATGGAAGCTGGAGGCCGGACTGCAACTGGTGGATTCTGGGCTGGGACCAGTAATGCTGGGAGCCGGGCTGAGAACCAATAAACGTATAAGAGCCTCAGGACAGAAGACTGCGTGTGTGTATAGTAGGAAGCTAAAGAAATTAACCTACTGTTATATGTGTTTATTGCAGGGCAATGCTGGCAATATCACAAGAAAACTGTGCTTGCAGCACAGAAATTAGATGATAATGGGGGTCATTCCGAGTTGTTCGCTCGTTGACGATTTTCGCAACGGAGCGATTAAGGCAAAAATGCGCATGCGCATGGTACACAGCGCGCATGCGCTAAGTATTTTAGCACTAGATTTACTCACGTCCGAACGAAGAATTTTCATTGTTGAAGTGATCGGAGTGTGATTGACAGGAAGTGGGTGTTCTGGGCGGAAACTGACCGTTTTCTGGGAGTGTGCGGAAAAACGCAGGCGTGCCAGAATAAAATGCGGGAGTGTCTGGAGAAACGGGGGAGTGGCTGGGCGAACGCAGGGCGTGTTTGTGACGTCAAACCAGGAACAAAACGGGCTGAGCTGATCGCAGTGTAGGAGTAGGTCTCGAGCTACTCAGAAACTGCTAAGAATTATTTAATCGCAATTCTGCTACTCTTTCGTTCGCAATTCTGCTAAGCTAAGATACACTCCCAGAGGGCGGCGGCCTAGCGTGTGCAATGCTGCTAAAAGCAGCTAGCGAGCGAACAGCTCGTAATGAGGGCCAATGTCCAGATGAATGAGCACTCAGTGGTAGGCAGAAACTTGCACAGAAGCAGATAACTTGCTTGCAGGAATATCAGAGGTCAACTGCACACAGAAATCCAAGTAATCTGCAGGAGAACATATGATACACTATTTCAGAGTAAAATACAAGTGCTACAAAACAGAACTCTGTAGGGCTTTAAAACAGCAGGCAGGAACTCACTGGTGTTTAGATTAGCTGAAGCTCCAACCAGGGCTATCTTTTCATATGGGCTCAATAGCCAGTTGCCCAAGGGCCCCAGGAGTATAAGGGTCCATGGCTGATAACTGAGGGTCTCCTTTTTCCAGGGGTACCAGATTTTTTTAATCAGCCCTGGGGAACCGGAGATATCGGACTTCAAAGCAGTGGTCCCCATCTGAGCCTAATTGTTCTTCCCATTCAGATATCTCAGGTCCTGTCTGACTTACAGTTTTTGAGGGTATACTCCCCTTTTGGTGGACACTGGCAGCTTGTCTCTACTATTCCAAGAACCAGAGTTATCAGCCTTCCAGCAGCTGGTCTCTGTTCCAGCTCCAGATGACTGGTATGCAGTTTTATATTTTTGTCTGTGGATTGCTCTGGCTCCTGAACTCTGATCCCCAGGTTCCCTGTACCCCCTGAAAGTTGGGAATCTCTAGTTTTTTTTATCCCATTGAAAGCTAAGAAATCTATTTCCAGGAACTGGAGGTATCTGCAGTCAAGCAAGATGTCCTCCCAGCAGAAAATGATGAATATTAAGCCCCCTCCCCTATTCACCCCTCCACTGCGTATTAAACACCTCCTACCACCCTGGAAGTCATGTAACTGGGTCCCTTCATTCAGCCCAATGCCTTCTTCTACAGTTTAGTGTTCTCCCGCCCCATCTCCCACCAACTGTGTAGAAAGGAGTAAATTAGCAGAAATAACTGCTCCAGGTCCTATATGCTGAGCGGTAGATAGAACACCTCCTATCACAGTGGAACATCAAAGCTGCTGCTGACAGCACCCCCCACCCCTATCGCTGGATGATGGCTAGGGCCCCAGTGCATTGTTTTGCCCAGGGGCCTACACTGTTGTTAAGATGGCCCTGACCATTTCCAAACATCTGTGATCAAAACACACCACATTTCCAGCAGTATAAACTGCTGCACATGTGAATAATGCCGACATGAACCCTTTGGCTTATATATTGTGTGTAAATCTGGCTCTAGTACTAGCCAGTGCCTCCTCAGCCATTTACCTCAATGCATGCCACGCCATGTCGTGTTGTGACGCCCAAGAAGCTAATCTCAGGTGATTGTCTGTGATCACCAGGTGACACCTCTGCGCTGTAGGAATCACTATTATATTGATTGGTTATTCTCAGGTGATTGTGTGTAATACCAGGGAACTCCCGTGTGTAACACCATAGAGTTGGTGGATATGTCTAAGTGGTTCAGATAGGTATCACAGATGTTGGATGACTATGTGATGGACCTTTTCCCTAAAATGTTTCTCCACGTACCTTGTCCTGTAGTACTGTATTCAGAGAGGTAGGATAGATTGATACAAAACAGGAGTGAGTCAGCAATTCCAACAGGATATCTTTTTTGAACTGCAATGAACTCTGGATTGAAAATAATGATTGATTAATTGACATTAAAATTTTAATAATAACAAAAAAAAGAATTTGGGCATAAAAGATGAACAAAGAAAAGACAATTGACTACAGTTAACACCACAAAGGAGCATTCAATATGCAAAAGACAATTAATTGGAATCACAGAAGAATAGCCAAATATCATTAGAATCACAGATGAACATGTTCATTAGAATCACAATTGTTGGCATTAAGTCATTGAAATCATAGTCTATAATATGGTGATGAGAAGAGTAATGAAAAACACAATCAATAATAGCAAACACTAACTTTCTAGCTTTACGTAGCCAAGGTATGACAGTCTTCGGTGGCATTAAACGTTGGAGCTCAGGTAGTATCTCTGCAGTGCCAAAATATGTCAATGGGGGACTGGCACAACAAATAAAAGGGGAAATCCTTGATTGTAATAGAGACAAATGTTCACAATTCCATGCAAAAAGCGGTAATAGAGACAAATGTTCACAATTCCATGCAAAAAGGATGTAGCTAGCGAAGGGATGATAGTATCTATCAAACGGTTTAAACTCATGTACAGATGGGGCCTCCCTCATCGTTGGTATTTCTCCACCTAAACAGAGGATTATTAACATCTAAGCGATAGCTCAGGTTGTTCAGTTGCATGCAATACACATCTTCACCACTGGGTGGCTAATACTCGAATAATCCAGTACTGTAGAGCAAATAGCGGCAGATTGATCTACAAGCTCTGTCAAATGGTCAGACTGTAATGTTACTGTATACTATACACACAGACCTATGGTCAGACGAAGAGTCAATTTAAAAAAAAAGAAACCAATATATAAATCAATAAAATTAGTGTATACAGACGCAAGTGAATGTGTTAAAGCAATGGTCCATTGACGTTAGGCATACAGTACTGTATGTGAGCATCCAAGTTTCGTAGCCAGTACAGCAAAACCCATGGGAAGGGATCACTGCTTACATTTACACATGAGCTTCTGTTGCTATCACCAGGCGTCATGGCCAAGTGGTGAAGTGTCCCGCACTCCATGCTCAGAGTCCTGTGTTGGATTCCCAAAGTGCAAATGCCTTTGGTTTTTTTTTTGTTTTTTTCTTGACACTTTATAAAAATTTTTTATAACATTCATATATTTAAGAACCTTACATTCAATAGAATATGCACACAGGAAAAGACCTGTTTCCATAACTAACTGTTGGGGCGTCTGACACGCAAATCCATAGCACAGTACTGTACTGTTTAATATACATTCACTCTGGCCCTCTCTATTCCTTTCCACCAACCAAAGTGACTGTAGTATCAGCCCTTCATTTACATACTGTGTTGGCCTCTTTGTCTGAAAAGATCTGTCTCTCAGGGGAGGGGGAAGGGTGAGGGGGAGGTGATGAGTTCAGAGACGCTGTCAAAAATATTCATTCTCTGTCGGGACCCAAAAAAAGAAACCAATAAATCAATAAATAAAAATAGTGTATACAGATGCAAACGAATGTGTTAAAGCAATGGTCCATTGACGTTAGGTTTATGTGAGCTATTAAATAAAATTAATAAGGGCTTAAAGCTTAATATCTCTGGTTCTGGGGGACCAATCAGCTCAGCCGGGTTGGTACGGAAGGGGAGACGATTAACCACCAGAGGATACTGACCCCAAGTTTCTATGACCCCCACAAGACTAACAGCAAGCGTCAGAACCCATGGTGGGTCTGAATTAACGGGCCCATTATAGTCTATGGGAAAATGGGTCCACTTTGCGCTCCTATATCTCCGGTTCTGGGTGTCCCAGAGACTCGAGACCAGTATCATATGAAAGAGGAGACTCTTGGCTTTCGGAGCAGACCAGGCCACTAGTTTATGTGACACTACAAAGGATAATGGCAAGTATCTGTATGTCGGGTCCCCTCCAATTGTTCGCCCAGCTTGCACGGGTCTGCAGGGATTCTGGCTAGATAGAAAATACTGTACAGAGATGCTAAGCACAGTGTTTTGGCATCCAGGAACTTAGGGAGGAGCTTTTATCTCTACCCATTATACTTATAAAGATAATACTTTCCGCTGCAGCCTTTAGAGCGAGTACGTTACAAGCTGTTTGTGCTACTTAGTACTCAAATATAAAATATTGTACAGAAATGGTAAGCACAGTTTTTTGACATACAGGAGCTTTGGGAGGAGCTTTTATCTATCCCCCTTATACTTATAAAGATAACACTTGTTGATGTAGCCTTTAGAGCGTCTCTGTACAGTATTTGCTATTTGAGGGTTTTGCAAATGGTGTGCCTCTGTGTAGAATGTGCTTTTTTTGGAGATTTTGGAGAGATGAAATAATGCTGAAGCTGGAACCTTAGCTATCCGGATCTGAACAAATCACTTGGAAAATGGCGCTGCCACTATTTTCCTGGAGATTTGTGCATTCACAGAACCGATATCACTGGGAACTAGAGGTGAGCGGGTTCGGTTCTCAGAGAACCGAACCCTACTGGACTGGCCCGGATCCGAGTCAGGCTCGGGTTTTCCCGCGTGACTCGGAAACCCAAACGCGGCAAAACGTCATCATCCCGATGTCGGATTCTCGCAGGATTTCGATTCCATATAAGGAGCCGCGCGTCGCGGCAATATTCACTCCAGTCTCGGAGAGGGTATTGAGAGGATGTGTCCTCAGTGTTCAGTGTCTGTGTGGGGGCAGGAAAGTGGGGTGATGGAGTCTTGTGCTGTGTTGTGCTGTCCAGTCCAGTGTAGTCAGTGTATTGTGCTGCATAATTCCAGCCAGTCACAGTGTTGGTGTTCTCTGCTGCCATATATCCAGTGTAGCTGTATAAAGTGGTGTTGTGTTGTGCAGACCAGTCCAGTGTAGTCAGTGTATTGTGCTGCATCAGTCTAGCCAGTCACAGTGTTGGTGTTCTCTGCTGCCATATATCCAGTGTAGCTGTATAAAGTGGTGCTGTGTTGTGCAGACCAGTGGTAGTGTCCTGTCTCATCAGTCATTCCAGTGAAGATATACGCTACTGCTATATGTCCACTGCTGCAGTATAATAGTTATAACAACAACCTGTTGTGCTGCATCAGACCAGTGGTAGTGTCCTGTCCATCAGTCATTCCAGTGATGATATACGCTGCTGCTATATGTCCACTGCTGCAGTATAATAATTATAACAACCTGTTGTGCTGCATCAGACCAGTGGTAGTGTCCTGTCTCATCAGTCATTCCAGTGACGATATACGCTGCTGCTATATGTCCACTGCTGCAGTATAATAATTATAACAACAACCTGTTGTGCTGCATCAGACCAGTGGTAGTGTCCTGTCTCATCAGTCATTCCAGTGACGATATACGCTGCTGCTATATGTCCACTGCTGCAGTATAATAATTATAACAACAGCCTGTTGTGCTGCATCAGACCAGTGGTAGTGTCCTGTCCATCAGTCATTCCAGTAATTTCTGTGCTGCATATTGTCTCATATAACTCCCAAAAAATAATGTAGAACAAAAATATTGAGGATAAAATAGGGAAAGATCTAGAAGAACCACTTCCTCCTAGTGCTGAAGCTGCTGCCACTAGCCATGACATAGACAATGAAATGCCATCAACATCGTCTGCCAAGGCTGATGCCCAATGTGTTAGTAGAGGGCATGTAATATCCAAAAAGCCAAAGTTCAGTAAAAAGACCAAAAAAAAGAAATTGAAATGGTCTGAGGCGAAACGTAAACTTGCCAATATGCCATTTACGACACGGAGTGGCAAGGAATGGCTAAGCTCCTGGCCTATGTTCATGACTAGTGGTTCAGCTTCACATGACGATGGAAGCCCTCATAACTGAGGCCTTGACACTTATGTTGGTGTTAGACGTGTGCCCGGTATCCACCATTAGTTCAGTGGTATTTAGACAATTGATGGAGGTATTGTGTCCCCGGTACCAAATCCCATCTAGATTCCACTTCACTAGGCAGGCGATAGCGATATTTTGCCATTTAATTCCAGTGATATGGATGTATAATTACAGTGATTTTGCCAATTAATGTCAGTGATTTATAATTATTAATTACAGTGATCTTGCCATTTAATTCCAGTGATCTGGACGTATAATTACAGTGATTTTGCCAATTAATGTCAGTGATTTATAATTATTAATTACAGTGATCTTGCCATTTAATTCCAGTGATCTGGACGTATAATTACAGTGATTTTGCCAATTAATGTCAGTGATTTATAATTATTAATTACAGTGATCTTGCCATTTAATTCCAGTGATTTGGACGTATAATTACAGTGATTTTGCCAATTAAAGTCAGTGATTTACAATTACTAATTACAATGATCTTGCCAATTAATTCCAGTGATTTGGACGTATAATTCCAGTTGGAATTGTTTGTGTTGCTTGGCTTAGTCATACAGCTACCTCCCTCATTGCACCTCTTCGACATCTTTGCATGAGGTGCTGTTTGGGGCCTAGTTTTTGAAAAGTGCCATCCTGTGTGACACTGCCGTATGAGTCCAGGGGAACGGCTGTATTAGTCCTGGGGCACTGCCGTATAAGTCCACCAATTGCAGATTTTTTTAAAAGTGACTGGAGCGTGCTGGAGATGCTGTCAGTGGACCGAACAATTGCGGCCCACTCTCAACATTCAGCTACTGCGTGACACTACTAGATGGGCCAGGTGGTTGTGTCGCTTAGCTTAGTCATACAGCAACCTCGGTGCACCTTTTTTTCTTCTTTGCATCATGTGCAGTTAGGGGCCTTTTTTTGATATCTGCCCTCCTGTCTGCCACTGCAGTGCCACGCCTAGATGGGCTAATTATGTGTGTCGCTTGACTTAGTCATACAACTACCTCATTGCAAATCTTTTTCTTCTTTGCATGATGTGCTGTTTGGGGACTTTTTTTAATATCTGTCCTCCTGTCTGCCACTGCAGTGCCACGCCTAGATGGGCCAATTCTTTGTGTCACTTGGCTTAGTCATGCAACTACCACATTGCAATTATTTTTCTTCTTTGCATGATGTGCTGTTTGGGGCCTTTTTTTAATATCTGCCACCCTGTCTGCCACTGCAGTGCCACTCCTAGATGGGCCAGGTGTTTGTGCCGCACACTTGTGTCGCTTAGCTTAGTCATCCAGTGACCAAGGTGCAACCTTTTGGCCTAAAAACAATATTGTGAGGTGTTCAGAATAGACTGGAAATGAGTGGACATGATTGTTATTGAGGTTAATAATACCGTAGGAGCAAAATGACCCCCAAATTTTGTGATTTTAGTTGTTTTTATGTTTTTTTCTTCAAAAATCGTCCAGATCCAAAACCAAAACCAAAACATGAAAGGGTGGTTTTGGCAAAACCAAGCCAAAACCAAAACACAAAAGTGGAATTAGAACCAAAACCAAAACACGAAAAGTGCCCGCCGCACATCTCTACCACATGACATAGGATAAGCCGCTATTTTCCTCGAGAAACGCGCATGCACAGTAGACTCTGGTACATCTGCACCGTGGACAGATTTGACATTTTTTAATGTCAGCCTATAAGGGGAATAAAGCTTACATTCTTTCTACACAGTAGATTATCCTTAGTAAGCAAGAAGGTTAACTTGCTAGAGAGTAGTTTACACCTTTAAAAAATAGAAACTAATATGCTACTTTCTAGGGTAGCCAATCCTGGGATTTAGCCTAAAAAAGTCTGAGATTTTAACCCAGGGATTGGAGGAAACAGTCACCAGGTTTAAGGATTAGTAAAATAAAAAATACCTGGCAGTGAGAGGCCGATCTTTGACTGCTGATCTCACTGCAGCAAGTGGTGATACATAACAATTTCTGCACAAAAGAATTAGAACAATAATATTATTTCTATAAACAAAAAATATATGGATGTATAAAGAGATAATGGAGAAATACATAGTACTATATTATCAATTATTCAGAGTATACAAAAACAAAAGATCAAACTCAGAAAAGGTACAGTGTTTTGAGCAAGAACAGATGTAGAGTTGTGATTGTGAGCCCAGCTAGAGAAATAAAAAAATAAATAAACACAAAACTAAAAGTTGATGGGGTGATCGTGATCCAAATCCCACAACTGGTAGAGTACAATGAAGTTTGGTGCAGACTATAATTTGGGTTTTAGCAAGGGGTGGTAATGTGTCAATATCAGGTTCCCAGTTAGCTAATACAAAAAAAGGACCATCTGCTTTCTCTTGTTCCAGAGAGCTTCAAACCTCTTTATGTATTTTAACAGCAACTGACTGGATCGCATCCAACCAAGAGCTGGTAGAAAGATGTGGATACACTGTGAAAGAACTTCCTACAGGAGAGAAGATTGAATTCCGTGTGCGCTCTGTGAATATTGCAGGAAAGAGTGAGCCAGTTCTCCTGTCCCAGCCTGTCACTATCCGGGAGATTGTCCGTAAGTCCCAAAAACTTATAAAGCATAATTCCCCATCATTTGTAGTAAGCCAACCAGTTTCCCTGTCTTCAGTGGAACACAATCTGCTGCAATCGGCGACTATTTTACATTATGCACTTGGGTCATGTGACAATTTTTAAGGCACACTTATACACAATAGGCCTCATTGCTGAAATGCAAAATTGCAGTGCAAATCTTTTTTTTAGTTGCTGTGTTCCTCAATTTGTGCAATTGAACCTAAATTTCCACCAGATTGTTTGTAGCAAGATAATGTTTGCTGTGGTGTTTGCCACGATGGGAGGAGTAATTTATGCCCTTCCCTATGCACACTGCAATCTGACTTTACAGCCAATCCAGCCACAAACATATAACTACTCGTGCTCTGCTTCCATACTCTGTCTGGGCTCCTGCACTGCTGGATTGAGCAATTACTCCACACACAAACAAAAAACAGAATTTTGAAAACTGTAATATATCACAAGCGCTGAAAATCATTAGTACAATATCACCAAAACGTTCCTTTTGGGTTGGGTAAGATGTTCTCTTTATCTGATGTTCTCCTTTGGTTCAGACCATTTGGGTGTGAAGTCTCCAACAAAGGTAATATGGAATAAAACAGACGTGATAAAAAACCAATGTGTAGTAAGTCTGCATTAACTCATGTAATAATAAGGTAAGTATTAGTGCCTTTTTAGAGGCCTTTTTTTAAAAGACTGAACAGAATCCAAAGCGTATCCCACTCACACTTTAAGCGGGGATATACAAGCACATCAAGGTTTCTTTTGTAAGAGTAGTGGCTTCTACCGTTTTATACACCCAGTGTGGATCTCAAAGGGGTTCAACTGAGCAAAGCTGTAAATTATATAGATCTTAGATGTAGGAAGTTGATGCGTACCCCAACACTCACACTAGGAGGGCAGATGTGAAGCCTATCAAGGTATCTTTTTTCTTCTTAGAGTGACGGTCCTGGTGTAGTATATTCCAACTCACAGATCGAACCAAGTAAACTCCACACAAGATGACATGAAAAAAATAGCAATAGACAACTAATGTGTAGTACGTTCTATTGACACTATTGATGGTTAATGAGGTATGACTTAAGTACCTCTAACTAGCTCAAGTGATTCCAAAGCGTACCCCACTCACACTTTAAACGGGGACCATGAAGCACATCAGGGTTTCTTTTTAAGATACTGGCTTCTACCACTTGTGTTACACCCAGTGTGGGTCTCAAGAAATTCAACCAGACAAAGGTGTAATGAGCAATACTGATGCGTACCCCAACACTCACACTCAGAAGGAAGGTGCAAAACCCATCAAGGTATCTTTCTCTCCTTAAAGTGAACAAATGATTGTCCAATATGGCGTACCCCAACTCACGGTTTGAGATACTGGATGACTCCCATAAAGGTATCTTTAAGGTTCCAAATAGGGATTGGTGTTTCCTGCTTGAATCTAGTAGTTCTCCATTGTTCCCCCCAAAAAATTTGTAACTCCCACAACGAAATAAAGGAAGGGGGTTACAAATATTTATTCACAGTACATAGAAAAAAATGATGAAAGGGGACATGCAATGGGAAAAAATATATGCAGCGGCACATGAAACAATGGAATAAAAAATGGCAAAGAGGAATGTTTACAGAACCACTTGCACAAAGGTAGGTAAAAAAATATAAAAATAAAAAGAATAAAAAATCCAGATAGTAACTAGCTACTCACACTCCTGCTGTCAACGCGTTTCAGCCCTCATTGGGCCTTTATCAAGACATGACATGGGTCTTGATAAAGGCCCAGTGAGGGCTGAAACGCGTTGACAGCAGGAGTGTGAGTAGCTCGTTACTATCTGGATTTTTTATTCTTTTTATTTTTATATTTTTTTACCTACCTTTGTGCAAGTGGTTCTGTAAACATTCCTCTTTGCCATTTTTTATTCCATTGATTCATGTGCCGCTGCATATATTTTTTCCCATTGCATGTCCCCTTTCATCATTTTTTTCTATGTACTGTGAATAAATATTTGTAACCCCCTTCCTTTATTTCATTGTGGGAGTTACAAATTTTTTTTGGGGGAACAATGGAGAACTACTAGATTCAAGCAGGAAACACCATTCCCTATTTGGAACCTTAAAGATACCTTTATGTGAGTCATCCAGTATCTCAAACTGTGAGTTGGGGTACGCCATATTGGACAATCATTTGTTCACTTTAAGGAGAGAGAGAAAGATACCTTGATGGGTTTTGCACCTTCCTTCTGAGTGTGAGTGTTGGGGTACGCATCAGTATTGCTCATTACACCTTTGTCTGGTTGAATTTCTTGAGACCCACACTGGGTGTAACACAAGTGGTAGAAGTCAGTATCTTAAAAAGAAACCCTGATGTGCTTCATGGTCCCCGTTTAAAGTGTGAGTGGGGTACGCTTTGGAATCACTTGAGCTAGTTAGAGGTACTTAAGTCATACCTCATTAACCATCAATAGTGTCAATAGAACGTACTACACATTGGTTGTCTATGGCTATTTTTTTCATGTCATCTTGTGTGGAGTTTACTTGGTTCGATCTGTCAGTTGGAATATACTACACCAGGACCGTCACTCTAAGAAGAAAAAAGATACCTTGATAGGCTTCACATCTGCCCTCCTGGTGTGAGTGTTGGGGTACGCATCAACTTCCTACATCTAAGATCTATATAATTTACAGCTTTGCTCAGTTGAACCCCTTTGAGATCCACACTGGGTGTATAAAACGGTAGAAGCCACTACTCTTACAAAAGAAACCTTGATGTGCTTGTATATCCCCGCTTAAAGTGTGAGTGGGGTACGCTTTGGATTCTGTTCAGTCTTTTAAAAAAAAGCCTCTAAAAAGGCACTAATACTTACCTTATTATTACATGAGTTAATGCAGACTTACTACACATTGTTTTTTTACCACGTCTGTTTTATTCCATATTACCTTTGTTGGAGACTTCACACCCAAATGGTCTGAACCAAAGGAGAACATCAGATAAAGAGAACATCTTACCCAACCCAAAAGGAACGTTTTGGTGATATTGTACTAATGATTTTGAGCGCTTGTGATGTATTACAGTTTTCAAAATTCTGTTTTTTGTTTGTATATGTAAATGTGGTGACATTTATTTGAAATCTGTCATCTAAGCTGCTTAGCGCCAGTAAGGATTGCTCCCTAAATACATTTGTTCAGCTATACTCCACACACAAGGCAAAGGGAACAGTGGGCCACTGTTTATTTCATGTTATACCTCAGCCAAAGAAGTCTGAACCATTTTAATCAGATTTTGGATATTGATATGATATACTGTAACGAATGAAGGATTCATCCAAAATATTTTTTTTGTCACCAGACTTTGTGCTTAATTCAGCTTGGTTAGTAGAAGTGCGGAAATCGCTATTTGTCGATTTCCGCACTTCTGCGCATATGCACCGCTGTGCACATGCACAAGGACTTAGATTGTGATCACACGAGATCACAATCTAAGTCCCGGCGAGGGGTGCGGCAGCGCAGTGTTTTGGTTGCAGCATAGCGGCTTTGGGGGGAGCGGGCCGGACAGCGGAGTCATGTCCGGTCCTTTTGTTGGGTGGGCCACAGCAGCTGTGTGACGTCACATGCAGCCGCTGCAAACCCAATATAAAGTATGGAGTCTAGGCTGTGGAGGCAGAGGAATACCCTTAGCATACGAGCACATTGCTGTTTTGCAATACGCTCACATTTCAGCAGTGGGGGTTAGCCGGCATGCAGGGTAGCTTTACCATGTGCTGGGCGCCCCCCCCTCCCCCCACATGCTAGAGAAATGAGATGCAGTTTTGCAGTTTCTCGCAAAACTACAACTCATGCTGAATAAGGCCCTTACACCGTTTTATACTTTTCAAGTGTTTGGGGGATGGGTTTTTTTTTGGTTGTTTTTTGCACCGCCTTATTTTTATGTCATTAACATTTTGTAATTTCATAGAACAACCAAAGATTCGTTTACCACGACACCTCCGGCAGACATATATTAGAAAAGTCGGAGAGCAAGTGAATTTGGTTATCCCCTTCCAGGTAAGATATCCAGTGGACGAAGTGATGAAATAAAAACAATGAACAATGTTTTGTACATTAGACAATGAATTGAGAAAACCAGTATAATGGTTTCATCCTTTCTGCCGTGACAAAATGTACAGGGAAAACCGAGACCAAAGGTTACATGGTCAAAAGAGGGCCAGCCATTGGATGCAAAGCAAGTCAGTGTCAGAACTTCTGATGTGGACACCATCCTCTTCATCCGATCCGCTGAACGGGGTCACTCTGGAAAATATGGTCTATCTGTGCAGATTGAAAATATGGAGGATGCTGCAACAATAAACATCAGGATTGTGGGTAGGTTTTGTAGCTAAACCTCAACGTAATAGACTTGATGATGGCATCTGGAAACATGAGATACTAATATCAGAGCCAACGTTTGACTGTGCATTCTGTGATCTTAGGGCCTGATACATAGGTGGAGGCAATGTGAAGGTTTACGGATTTGAGCACATTTTTTGTACTGTGCATGTGTCAGAGAGTTTAGACCAGGCGCATTTTAAGCGAGGATTAGGTCCATATGCCACCTCCTCTATCCGAGCCCCCTCCTCTCTAGCCGGCAGCACTCTAGAGTCTGAGCACTAGGGGCTCAGACTAATACACATGCGCAGATGTCCAGAAAAATGGTGTGGTGTCCATTTTATCTACTGCACATGCGCAAAATGCTGGGAAAATGGCCACTGCGCCATTTTACTGGCAGTGATTTGTGCTCTTTCTACCACCAACTGGGGACTCCGGAGAGGTATTAAAGAAATGGGTGCAGAGTGTGTGGCGTGGCCCCCCTGCACACATTATAAATACGTCAGCAATTTAGACGCAAAGAGATTGACAGGCGTGAGCATTTGTGGGAGGTAACGGGGTGGTGACTCAAATGCAGGTTTGTTCCATTTAGCCATTTGGGGACATGTCTCAGCCTCCGACAGTATCTTCGCATGCACTTGTAAAGGCTCCAGTGTCTTAGTTCCAATGGACATTCTCAGCAACCATAGTGTTCCTCTCAGATGATTGATGGTGCAACCAATGATGCGTCTTTGTACTCAAGTGGGAAATTAGTGACGCCACCAGTGGGCCTCTCTATACAAACCTGCAGCTGTGTCATTAGCATAATTTTGTAGAACCGCTGAATAGGGGATTGTAGTCATGATAAGATTTGCATGCACCTCTGAATCAGGCCCTTATGATAATACTTATGATATTATTTGGTATTACGTGACAGTACCCAGCAAAGTGGATTTTTGGCTGGCCGGAATTTGACATACCCACTCAACGAGTTACATGCTCAGGTATAAATACTGTAGAGTGTTATTACTGGAGCAGATTATGTTGGGGAGGGGGGTCACAAGATGGGCCATGATTATCCACACAATTGAAGCAGGAAAAATACTTAATATACAATTTAATTAGAAGGATCCATTGAACGACCAGTGCTTTCTACAAAAAGTCTCTATGAATGTGCTCAAAATTAAACAGTGTCAAGTAGAGATATATGGAAGCCCAGAAATTAAATTTCCACTAATTTACCTGAATTCAGACCGAATCCGTGAATCTCACCGACTTTTATTAGGTTGGTGAAATGCAGCGTTATTTGCATTTGCTGCCTTGCTGTGTAAACAGAACTGCAACATTTTGTCAGTGGTTAATGAACATCATAACAAATGAATATGATTTAGGAAACTGTCACACTTCTATGGTTGAATGGTTTAAGACAGTTTAATGTGACCTTGGACCCGAGCCCACTAATGCTATAAAGCACTATTCCAGATGCATTTATACCTGTGTTAGCTTTCACTGGTAAATTTCATTGGTAAAATTCTGCAAGGTCACTCTTATTTACTTATATTACTTTTCCACCAAAAACGCAGGTCAGACCCGGGTTTCTGGACATGGTTTCATCCCAGGTCAGACCCCGTTTACACTGCACCTTGGGCACAGCTTATTTCTGGGTCAGCCCCGTTTACACTGAACCCATGTATGTCCTGCGTGTCACTCAGAGACATTCCCTTGAGGTGGATCTCTGTACACACAGCCAATCAGTAGCTTTTAATTATATCTCAGGTTGGATGACCTGGGTCGCATCTTTTATACCCCTTTCACATCGCCAATTCCGAAATCCACCCGGGAATTGGAAACGGGTCCTTCCCGGGTGGGATCCGGCATTGGAGACTAGTGCTGGCTTCCCTGACCCGGCAATATGCCGGATGGGTTGCCATAGTGGCGGGGGTGGGGCCAGCAGCGGGGGGTTGGAGGCGGAGGCGTCCCTTGGAGATGAGCTCATCTCCCTGCCACCTCTTCCTGTTGCCATTGACCCGGTATTCAACCCGGGAATAACACTGCTTTATTCCCGGGTTGAATTGCCAGGTCAGGGGACCTGGGATTTCGGCTGTGGTGCTTTCACACCGCATGCTGACCCGTGTCGACCCGGAAATATGCCGTTTCGATACCGCGTTATTTGTGCGATGTGTAAGGGGTATTACACTGCACCCTTACCCGAGTCTGACCCTGGTAGCTACCAGGGTCTGATTCCCGGGTTACTCAACCCAGGTTATTTTTTGAAGACTCTTTTACACTGAGCCACAACCTGGGTTAACCCAGCAATATCCCAGGTGATAAAGCAGGTGTTCAGACTCATTTTACGTGAGCACTAATGTGACAATATGCCATTTTAACCATAAAACTTATTAAAAGAAAGTGTACAGTATACTCAGTGAGTGGTACCATGCAGACCATCTTTCCTTTCTGTTTTCCGTTCAAGACTGGAAAACCTTTGCTTTGCCATAGAGGGAAAATAAAATAATAAAATATTACCACTGAATAATGTCTACAGTTGCTGTGTAGTGTGTTTTAGATCCTCCAGAATGATGTAAGCTACCACCAGGCAATCCTACACCAATACCTTGTGCATTTTGGCCATGCAACATGCATTGGCGGCCATATTGAGCAGATTGCCTCATTGCAGGTCATTGTACACTGTCATTGTACATTGTGCAGCATTTTTTTCTCCGGGCATGTACTTTTCATGGGCCACTCTACTATTGTGCCATTCTATAGTAAAGATTTCCTCAGAGCTAGCATTATATAATTCCAACATACAGTATTTTTTCAGTTATTTCTACATGAGATAGTTCTGCTTTAGGAGTTTATGTAAGGTATCCCATGCTGCTCCTTATGAACATAAATGGGCACTTCTGTCGTCATATTGCTGACTGATACAGGTACCACAACAGTTAAAGTTCATGTGGGGCAAATATCTGCAAAGATCAGGTTCCCTAATTTCAACTATATTTAACTCATCCTACTGGATAAAGTCCAGTTATGCCTGCATATCCCTAGCTCTAGCACAAGCTACAGAATGTGCGAGAAGGTTTATTTTAATCCCTTCTAATTCAGAGTGTACAGTGTGGATTTGCCAGTCCTCAATTGGTCATGAAGGCACTCCTGCTGTTCTGAGCATTTGGCAAACGTCCGAGTGATGTCCCTACTCTGAGTCTTCTAGGTCTAATTTCATTGTCTGGCTTTCAAGCAGTTCACTATTTCATCATCTCATTGCTGTACTGCTAATGAAACCGTTATGTCTAATTAAATATGTGCTTGGACTGTTGTGCAGTAGATGAAAAGATAATTGATAGAAACTTTTGTTATTATGGATTACACCTGTCAGTCATTATGCACACTTATTACAAGCCTCTACCACTAATGTTGTGACATGTGACAGATGTGTGAGTTGATGAATTCACACTTGGTGTTTCAATATCTCATGATAACACCTAGCTTGGATAGTGGAAGTAAAATAAGGTTCCACAGGTGTCCTTCAACCAGTGTACATCATGTGAGATGGTAGGGTAACACAAACAGGCTATGGTAGAGATGGAGCATGTCTCTTTGAGAACAGTGATGCAATGTGGCAGACCTTAAAGCATTGTGAATGCACTAGATCAATGCCACTGCCATAACGTTATCACTGCCATTGTATTTCAATGATATTAAGTGTGATTGGAAGCGAGTAGCAATATCAGCACACAGTGAGAATCATGCCTAATGACAGCATTTATCTAAAAGTAGCTGATTTATTTAAAGGACACACAATCATATACAGTCGCTGGGGAAAATTGGTGTTGTCACTGGTGTTGGGTTTATTCTGACTGCACTTTATGGGGCCTTTTGAATATAAAGTGATAAATGCCCCCAAACCTCCCATTCCTTATGGCCACTGCATGCTACAATTCTGGAACAGGTTTCAGGTCTTTTTATCTCTGTATCTACCAGAGACAGCTACGCTGATAAACAGCTATCCCAGTGTTGCCTGAAATCTGTACTGTACAGTTTACGCTGTCGGGTTCCATCTCAACAGTGTTGTCCTTAGGTTGCGTATGCTCATGATAGAAGCCAGAGGAGAAGAAGGGATATACTCAGATAACTTTTCATTCTCCAGGGGGTATATTTACTAAAGTGTGGGTTTTTAAAAGGGGAGATGTTACCCATATCAATCAATCAATCAATCAATCAATCAGATTCTACTTATCATTTATCTAGTACCTTCTAGAAGATAATACAGTAGGTAGATTCTGTGAGCAAAATCTCCATTTCTAAAAACATGTACTATTGTAAATATACCCCCTAGAGCTTATTCCATAGAAAGACTACTTACTGTAGTCAAGTTCAGAAAATGTTTCATTTAAGGACTGCAGTGTGCTCCTATAATGACAGTAAAGCATGCGATATCTGCAATTTTCTCCATCATTATAGACTCAAAAAATTATCCTTGTACTTTGTTTTATTGTGATCATGCCGAAACTGCTGTTTTCACAAGATTATGGGGGGCAGGGACCCAGCAAATGATGTCCTAAATGTGGAAGGTTTACTGCCTGTGATAGTACATACCCTATTATGGGGAAGTACTACTTACTAAGTATTACAGCTGATTTGTACTGCCGCAATACCTCTTCTGTTATTGTGATAACAGATTAGTATCATTAAAAGACCATACTTTATTCATTGAATGAAGCATTTTTTGTTATCAAACAAAGGAGGGGATGTAATGAAGTCCGAGTTCTGTGGCTGTGCGGGATACCGGCCGAACTCAGATGTTTTTTTAAAGGATCAATCATGTAGAAGGCTAAACCATGCTTTGTACATTATTGCCCCTTTAAAAAAAAAAATCCCAGTTCGGCCAGCATTCTGTACGGCCACCGAACTTGGACTTCATTACATCCTGCCCAAAGTTTTAAAATCATTTTTTACTTTTTTAATAAATTTAGTGTATTTTGTAACTCTTTTTTCTGTAGACCTGAAAACCCAAATCTGGGCTTCAAGCTTCACTATACATGCATGAAAGAGCTTGCATATGCACAAAAAATATATATTATGTAAGTTATTGTATGTTATTATATGTCATATACTATTTGTTATGTTCCCAGAAAAAGCTGGTCCTCCTCAAGCAGTAAATGTCAAAGAGGTCTGGGGATTTAATGCCCTGGTGGAGTGGCTGCCTCCAAAGGACAATGGAAATTCAGAAATCACTGGGTACACTATACAAAAAGCCGACAAGAAGACAATGGTAATTAGATTTGCTCCATTTTATGGTACAGTTATAAATATAATTTAGTGAATTATTGAAATAAGTGTAATTATTCACTGTGATTCATAGGCTTATGTTCATAGTAATGTGATCCACCAATTATCAGCCCTCTCTTTCCCTTCTGCCCACATCTACAGAATAGCTCGAGATGAAATACATACGTGATCCCGGCAGCTGGGATGCCAGCTGTCAGTGCCAACAGCAGCATTCCGCAAGCCTGAATCCTGGCAGCGAGAGCAGAGAGTCCCCTTGTGGGCTCACTGCGCTCGCCACGCTTTGGGCCTGCTGGCAAGCTCTGCTCGCCACAGGTTATATTCCCACTCGGGTCGTGACGTGGACCCAAGTGTAAATACCGGGCTGCGGTCGGTATTCCGGCTGCCAGCATTTTACCATCTGTCGGGATTCCTACGTCAGTATACTGAATACTAGGATCTCAACAGCCAGTATATTAACTGCATCACCTTGAGATAGCCGGCGATATCACCATGTAGTGGTCCCACAATATTTACCAGCATGAAATCTCTTACAGTATCTCCTGGTCTGTGCAAACAGCACCAATTCAGAGTTGCACACAAAATGGCCGCACCACAGATTTTTCGCACTGCATGTGGTCTCGATAGCAATCATGACATACTTATGCATCTCTGTGGACCAGCAGTGATATTCAGAGTAGTACAGAAGTCATCCATATCTTCGCTTGTGGCTATACTGAGATAACTGTGTGGCATTGGGACTTTTGCACTTAGCAGGCATAATTTTTGGCTAATTCAGAGTTGAACATTCACAAGTTCATGCAACTACTGCACATGGGGGGTAATTCTGAGTTGATCGCAGCAGGATTTTTGTTAGCAGTTGGGCAAAACCATGTGCACTGCAGGGGAGGCAGACAGAGCCGACCCTAAGCAATATGATGCCCTAGGCAATATTTTGTCTGGTGCCCCCTAGCACCACCGCTGGTTCCACCTCTGACCTTGCACCTCTTTTCCAGCACCATCACCCCTCACCTATAGCAGTCCTTATTTTGGTATTTGTACCCCCTATATTTTAAATAGGAACAGTTCGCACATTTGGCGCACAGCCCAAAAAGGGGTGTTTTTTTGCTGGCAAGGGACATGGCCACACAATAGTACCCCCAATTCCAATTACGCCCCACAGTACTGCAATTTTATTCACATTTGATCATGCGATAGTGTCCATAATTCATATTAAATCACACAGTAGTATCACTTTACCTTATAAACGTTACTCCTCACGGTAGAGCCCCTTATTCACATTACAGCACACTGAATTGCTCCTTATTCACATTACACCACACCATATTGTTCTTTATTCACATTAGACCACACAGTAATGCCCTTTCTTTACGCAATGACACATAGTAGAGCACCTTATACACATAATACCACACATTAGTAATGCATTTATACACATAATTCCACACAGTAATGCCCCTTACACATTATGACAACCTTTATTAATGCCCTTTTACACATAATGTCCCTTACACATATGCCGCACATTATTAATGCCCTTATACACATAATGACACACATAGTGCCCCCTACACATTGGCTGCACATTATTAGTGCCCCTATACACATAATGACACACACAGTGCCCCTTACACATATGTTGCACATTATTAATGCATTTTTACATAACACACATAATAACAGAAAAGACACCAAAGAAGCCAGATGCGCAAACACCACAAGTGCAGCCCAGGTCAACTCAAAATGGCTCACCACACCATAACCAATGCATACAATAGAAAAGAGAGAGACCCTGTGGCGCAGATATGGTATAAATAATATAATACAGTCCCTTTGAATCTCCCTTGCCGGGGATAGAAGATTTCTTCCAAGAAAGTCGTCCTTCTCTCCAAGGATTCACTCCAAGTGTTAACCACCTGCAGGTGGATTTCTTTGGACTCTGGACTCTTGGACTTACCTCTGGTAACATCTTGGGCACGGTGATATCTTCCTTTGACGGTTGGACCGGCTGGTTCCGAATCTACCTGTCGTGAGAATCATCTTACCCCATTGAGGAGGTTCTATATGTTTTGTTATGTTTTATTCAATGTGAGTGCAATTCTGTAATAAATTCAGTGTTAGTTTTTAACCAACAGTGTTGCACTAAATATGAGAAACAGACATATGGAGGATGATGGGCCTATTTAATTTATATAAAATGTGAGTGCAACATCATATTTTAAGCGTAATTCATTCAGACCCCACAGTGTTACACTAGGAATATTTTCCTCTTATTTTGAGGTTAACACTTGGAGTGAATCCTTGGAGAGAAGGACGACTTTCTTGGAAGAAATCTTCTATCCCCGGCAAGGGAGATTCAAAGGGACTGTATTATATTATTTATACCATATCTGCGCCACAGGGTCTCTCTCTTTTCTATTGTATAACACACATAATGCTCCTTACACATATTCTGAACACTACTGCACAACCAACCCACTCACATGCACACAGCACTCACACTGCCACTAACACTGTGACCTCTGCCTCTGCTTGGATACAGATGTGTCCTCATAAATCTTGCCTCAGTGCTAACGTTGGGCACCTTGTTTTTTTTATGAAAATGCATCTTATTTGCATTGCTATGTGGCTAGCATGCACAAGCAGCTTCTGCTGATTAAAATGATATGCAGCATGCCTATATACTGTGTGAGACTGTGGCTGTATCTGCATACGTAATGCTACACACAGAATATAGGCATGCTGCATATCATTTTAATAAGCAGAAGCTGCTGATGCCCCTAGGCATATCAAATGCCCTAGGCAATTGCCTGGTTTGCCTATGCCTATGGCCGACTCTGGAGGCAGATATAACATGTGCAGAGAGTTAGATTTGGGTGTGGTGTGTTCAATCTGCAATCATAATTGCAGTGTAAAAATAAAGCAGCCAGTATTTACCCTGCACAGAAACAAAATAACCCACCCAAATCTAACTCTCTCTGCACATGTTATATCTGCCTCCCCTGCTGTGCACATGGTTTTGCCCAACTGCTAACAAAAATCCTGCTGCGTTCACCTCAGAATTACCCCCATTGTGTAAATTATTTTTTCTGCTACAACCTGATAGGTCATTACAAAAGTTAATGGAACTTGGAAGCACAACATATTTAAAAGTGAGAATGGCTGCTCTCACAAAAGAATTTCCCCCATGGAAATCAGTGTTTCTATTTAAGAGACTGTCCTTTTGCTATAGAATGGGTTTCGTCTAGAGTGCCATATGGCAGATTTTATGCCCTGATGGCTGCTAACAGAGCCGGCCCTAGGCATAGACAAACTAGGCAAATGCCTAGGGCATTTGGAATGCCTAGGGGCACAAGCAGCTTCTGCTGATTAAAATGATATGCAGCATGCCTATATTCTGTGTGTGACTGCGGCTTTACTAATGTGCAGTATTATGTGTATAAGGTGTGCTACAGTACTTTGTGGTGTAACGTATAGAAAGGGCACTACTGTGTGGTCTAATGTGAATAAAGAGCAATATGGTATGGTGTAATGTGAATAAGGGGCACTACTGTGAGGAGTAACATGGTACTACTGTGTGATGTAATGTGAATAAGAGACACTATAGCATGATATAATGTGAATAAAGTTGCAGTACTGTGTGGCGATAAAGTTGCAGTACTGTGTGGCGTAATTTCAACTGGGGGTATTATTGTGTGGCCATGCCCCTTCCCAGCAAGAACACACACCGTTTTGGGCTTCACACAGAATGTGCACACTGTTCCTATTTAAAATATAAGTGGTAGGAGCACCAAAATGAGGAATGCTATTGGTGAGGGGTGGTGGTGCTGGGGAAAAGGATACAGTGTCAGAGGTGGAACTAGCGTCTGTGCAAGGGGGCACCAGTCAAAATCTTGCCTAGAGCATCATATTGGTTAGGGCCGCTCTGCCTGCTAAAGTGCTGCATTCAGGGCCAGCATGTTTTTAATTCTGCACGTATGTTCTTCCTCAGGAATGGTTCACTGTATTTGAGCACAACCGGCAAACAAGATGCACTATTTCTGACCTCATCATGGGGAATGAATACTACTTTAGGGTCTACAGTGAGAACATTTGTGGTCTGAGTGAGAACGCCACTGTATCCAAGAACACAGCCATCATTCAGAAAACAGGTGGGTGTAGAAGGAGACAGCAGAGTGAACCTTGAGAGGGAAATTTACTAAAGGTCGATTTTAATTAATTTAAAATCAATTAAAATCTGATTAAAAATTATCTTAATCGATGTTGGGTTTTAGGGGGTGAAACACATTTGCTAACAGGTGATTTTTGTTTTAGATTCATTTGTAAATATTTAATAAATGTGTGTTTTGGCCCTAGAAGTACACCATAGATTTTGATCGATTTCTATCAATTTTAAATCGATCAAAATCAACCTTTATTGAATATCCCTCTTCATGTGTAAACTACAAATAATTACGAAATTGAACTCTCTTGTAAACATTTATACTGATCCCAGGTAACATTTTCCAAAATCTCTTCTGTCTTCCATAATCCTCTCACATACTGTAGTAACTCCACCTGACCTTATACTTATTAAATCAGTCATTAAACCCACTCCTACATGCCTGGTCACCTTCAACATCAAAATAACACAACCTGTCAGTAAATGAAATGAAATTCTATTTACACATATAAGGCATTAAGGTAAATGATTTGTTCAATCTTAACCTAATTTCCTACTGCAGGTTTATTGAATATAAAATGTTGGAGTGTTTTGTGTATTCTGTGTATCACAAACATAGAAGAAGACTACAGGATGCAGGATGCTTACATGTACTGCCATAACATTATATAAAAATAGCAAGAATTTTTAATGTGGTATTTTCCATATTCATATTCTATTTGTGACGTTTTTGGTTTTGTTAAAGGCAAAAATGGTGACATAGAGATAAATCATGTGATAAAGCACAAAACAAAAAATATTATAGATGTTAAAAATATGAGAAAATATGCAATTTGGCAAACACACATCAGCTTCTAAATGTTACTGTGCTAAATCATAGCTAAAAGCTATGAACAGCTTCTTCACACCTCCACCCATGTAACATAATGTAAACATTTTTATAAATATGATGGTATACATATTTGGGTCCAGAAAATCCCTTAGAGGCCAGTATACAGGTATATCTACTGTACATCACCTACAGTAGATATAATGGTGTATCTACTGAAGGCCCCTCACAGTGTGCCTATATGTTAAGATGGACATATATATATATATATATATATATATATATATATATATATATATAGTGCTGACAACCATTCACTATATGGCAGTATGTTGAGAGACATTGAGCATGTTTAGAGACTGTACCAGACAGCAGGGGAAAGTTATTATTATTTTAATAATATATATATTTTCCCATGAATGGGTGGGTAGGGGTCCCTGTGAATTGCCTGCCCAGGGCCTACAATGCTGTTAAGATGGCCTTGTATAAATGTCCATCACTACACTAACACAATACACAGAATAACTTGCCTTGGTGCTTTAAGGGGTTAGAGACGAAGTCTAAAGGGCCATACTGACAGGGAGATTTCCCCAGAGATGTGTGCTGAGCGGTCTAGCACAGACCGCTCAGCACACATCTCTCCCCCTGCTCAGCACAGCGTGATGTGCTAAGCGAGGGAAGGGGGGGACACGGAGGGCCACTCATTTCACCCAACAGGCCAATCTAGCACCGGCGATAGCGATGCGCGGGACGGTGCATCGCTGTCTCCGATACCCCTACACACAGAGCGATGTTCTAAGCAATCTAGTCAGATTGCTTAGAAATTAGCTAAACATCGCTCCATGTGTACCCCCCTTAAAGCCCTGTACACACGGGGGGAGATGTGTGCAGAGCGATCTATCAGTGACCGCTCAGCACACATCTCTCCCCCAGCTCAGCACAGCGCGATGTGTGCTGAGTGAGGGGGGCGGACGGGGTGGATGGTGAAATGAGCGACCTGATAGATTGTGCCTGCATGCAGGCTAATCTAGCACCGGTGATAGCGCCACGCAGGGACGCGCATCGCTATCGCTGTGGGGCATACACACGAAAGATCCGTTCTAAAGCTCTAAGCAATCTAGTCAGATGCTTAGAATTTAAGCACTGATCTCTCTGTGTGTATCACACTTAACATTGATATCCATATTTATCAGGTGGCACTCAGAAGACTAATAAATTATAAAATAATCACTAAAAGGTCATCTTATTTGCCAACAGTTCAATCTCTTTAATTAGAGATTTTTCTCAGGGACCAAATGAACATATAAAACACCAAGTTTAAATAGAACACTTTCTCACCCATGTGTCAAACAAGTTGACGCCAGCTCCAGGGAAGTGATGTCATCATGCCGCAATCCCGCTGCAGACACCCCTCACAGCGGTATCTTGTAACCATAGTGAACAGCCCGACACCAAGTAAAACACTGCAATACATCTGTCACTGAAATAAGACAGACATAGCAGTTATAAAATACATAGTATACATTGTAACTAGCTGTACTACATATATAGTTACATTTGTTGCTATAAGCCTCATAGGCTAGAAACATAAACAGCATTCATTAATACACTCTAGTACATACAAACATACTCTTCTTGGATCAATAGTGAATTGTATTAAAGAAGCATGTAAATTAATTAAATACAGAAATACTATATAAATATTAATCAACAAGAACTAGTATCAAAAAACCAACTAACACTATAGATATACGTATCTACCAATAGATCATAAGAGGCAAGAAAGAGATACATTCTCACTGAGACCAAATGAAGATGCAGAGTTCATCTGATTAATCTATCTCGCCTCTATTTGTAATAATTGTGTCTCTCGATTCCTTCCTCTGGTCAGTGCAGGAACATGGTGTATCATTTTGTAACAAAGTGTTGCCAATGGATATTTTTTCTCTTTGAAGTGGCATGCCACAGGTTGTATACTTTCTCTGCCATCCAGTGCTTGTCTAATAGCAGAGTGGTGCTGTGCCATTCTCTCCCGAAATTGACATGTCGGTTAACTGATGTAGATCAAACTTCATGGACAGCAGATAGCATAGACTACAAAATTGCTTGTGCAGGATCTGAATCTTCCCTTTGGAATAAGGGTGCTCTGTATATTTGCCCGCTATAGTGTAGCAGCAAGTGTGCAACCTAAGCAGCTATATCAACCCGGGTTTTTGGTTAAAAAATTAGAAACCGATGGGGAATTAAAACCGGTGATGTCATTCCTAACAAGCCAGTCTTTCAAATTTCTGCCTATTCGATAACATGGCATAATACTGGTAATCTTAAGTACCTTCAAAGTTGGGTCAGATGTAACCAATGAGGAATGCTTCTCTGATGAAACCTTAATACAATCACTGTCAGTAGAAAAAGTGTTGGTAAAAATTGTTCTTTTCTGTTGTTTATCCTGCCTTTTGCGTGAATTCAGAAGACTTACATCTCGAGGGATAGACATCACCCTTTTCTTTGCTTTAACCAGTTCCTTAAACTGATAGCTTTTCTGATAAAATGTATGTAGCATCATATCCATTTGCTTACTTGCTTCTAATTCGCCATTGACGAATCTTCTCATATGCATGAATTGCAAAAAAGGAAGACCTCTTTTTGTTACTTGCTTTGATTTTTATTTAAAAAAAAAATCATGAAAAGGGAAGTGGGTGCAAAAAATAAAAAGGGGAAGGAAAATACAATATCAAATAAAAAATTAAATAATGATCTGCCAGAAATATGTAAGATACACTTGTAAGTAGTTTACAAATCATTATACAAGGCAATATACTGTACGAACGAACAAGTGGCTAAAAAAGCCCAAAAACCAGGCCACTATTTTTCATCAAGAAATTCAATAATGAAACTATATTAAGTTTACTTTATACAAGAATGCCATTTCTACAGATGTGTCCTCACAGATCTTGCCTCAATACACCACGCACTGGAAGATGCCTGGGGGTATATTTACTAAAATTCATATTTTTCTGAATGAGGTTAAAGTTCAAACACGAATGACATCGAATGTGTGAATTTGCAACTTTTTGAATTTTGTACGTCTCATTTACTATGCTGTCGTATTCTGCATTTTCGAGTTTTCCGATGTCGATGTCATTCGTATTTTCGGCCAGTGTTTTACGGGAGTGAATAGTAAAACACTGCCGACATTAACACAATGAATCTCGGCCGGATCTGTGAGATCCGTGCAGGGCTTCATTGTGCACCTTTAAAAAAAAAATTAAAGTGTTAAAAATCAAGAAAAAATTTGTGTGGGGTCCCCCCTCCTAAGCAAAACCAGCCTCGGGCTCTTTGAGCCGGTCCTGGTTGAAAAAATATGGGGGAAAAACTGACAGGGGTTCCCCCAAATTTAAACAACCAGCACCGGGCTCTGCGCCTGGTGCCAAAAATACGGGGGACAAAAAGCGTAGGGGTCCCCCGTATTTTTAACACCAGCACCGGGCTCCACTAGTCAGAGAGATAAAGCCACAGCCGGGGGACACTTTTATATAGGTCCCTGCGGCCCTGGAATTAAATCACTAACTAGTCACCCCTGGCCGGGGTACCCAGGAGAAGTGGGGACCCCTTAAATCAAGGGGTCCCTCCCTCCAGCCACCCAAGGGCCAGGGGTGAAGCCCGAGGCTGTCCCCCCCATCCAAGGGTGGCGGATGGGGGGCTGATAGCCAAGTGTAAAAATAAGAATATTGTTTTTTGTAGCAGTACTACAAGTCCCAGCAAGCCTCCCCCGCAAGCTGGTACTTGGAGAGCCACATGTACCAGCATGTGGTGGAAAAACGGGCCCGCTGGTACCTGTAGTACTACTACACAAAAAATACCCAACAAAAAACAGTATACACACACCGTGACAGTAAAACTTTATTACATACATGCATACCGACACACACATACTTACCTATGTTGACACGAAGCAGTCGGTCCCCTTCTCCAAGTAGAATCCACGGGTTACCTGTCTACCTGTCAATAAAATTATACTCACAACAATCCAGAGTAGCTCTGTCCTCTTCTACTTGTAATCCACGTACTTGGCAAAAAAGCAAACCGAAAAACCCGAACCACGCACTGAAAGGGGTCCCATGTTTACACATGGGACCCCTTTCCCCGACTGGCGGGACCCCCGTGACTCCTGTCAAAGAGGGTCTCTTCAGCCAATCGGATTGGCTGTGCGCTCCTGAGCTGACAGGCAGCGCACGGCAGAGATACAATGTAGCGCATAGGCTCTCCATTGTATCCAATGGTGGGAACTTTGCGGTCAGCAGTTGACCGCGAGTAACCTCAACCGCTGACCGCAAAGTTCCCGCCATTGGATACAATGGAGCGCCTATGCGCTACATTGTATCTTCAGTGCGCAGCCTGACTGACAGCTCAAGAGCGCACAGCCAATCAGGAGAGTGCCACGACGTGGCGCTCCCTGAGTGGCTGAAGGGACCCTCTTTGACAGGAGTCATGGGGGGTCCCGCCAGTTGGGGAAAGGGGTCCCATGTGTAAACATGGGACCCCTTTCAGTGCGTGGTTCGGGTTTTCCGGTTTGTTTTTTTGCCAAGTACGTGGATTACAAAGAGGACAGAAGCTACCCTGGATTGTGTGAGTATAATTTTATTCACAGGTACCCCGTGGATTCTACATGGAGAAGTGTACCGAGCCTCGTGTGAACATAGGTAAGTATGTGTGTATGTAGGTGTGCATGTATGTAATAAAGTTTTACTGTCACGGTGTGTGTGTTCTGTTTTTTGTTGGGTATTTTTTTTTGTAGTAGTACTACAGGTACCAGCGGGCCCGTTTTCCCACCGCATGCTGGTACTTGTGGTTCTCCAAGTACCAGCTTGCGGGGGAGGCTTGCTGGGACTTGTAGTACTGCTACAAAAAACAATATTCTTATTTTTACACTTGACTATCAGCCCCCCATCCGCCGCCCTTGGATGGGGGGGACAGCCTCGTGCTTCACCCCTGGCCCTTGGGTGGCTGGAGGGGGGGGACCCCTTGATTTAAGGGGTCCCCACTCCTCCAGGGTACCCCGGCCAGTGGTGACTAGTTAGTGATTTAATGCCAGGGCCGCAGGGACCTATATAAAAGTGTCCCCCGGCTGTGGCATTATCTCTCTGACTAGTGGAGCCTGGTGCTGGTGTTAAAAATACGGGGGACCCCTACGCTTTTTGTCCCCCGTATTTTTGGCACCAGGACCAGGCGCAGAGCCCAGTGCTGGTTGTTCAAATATGGGGGAACCCCTGTCAATTTTTCCCCATATTTTTAAAACCAGGACCGGCTCAAAGAGACCAAGGCTGGTTATGCTTGGGAGGGGGGACCCCACGCATTTTTTTCCGGATTTTTAACCCTTTCACACCCCTTCCCACTGATAAACATGCACGGATCTCACGGATCCGTGTGCATGCCTATCAGAACACAGTAAAAAAAGCAGGTCTATTTTAAAACTGCTTTTTTTTTTAACGATTTGTATTTTTTCATAGCAGTGTTTGGCTATTACCGGCAGTGTTTGTGAATTACAATTTTTAGTAAATTACCGAGTTGTATAAAATAACAGGCGCATTTGACCGATGGTGTATTAATTCGTATTTTTTTTCTTTGACTTCCAAAAAAATACGAATGCCCTCATCACTGCCGTGATTTTGGTTTAGTAAATTCCCGAGATGACACTTTGAAGAAAAAACACCAAATCGGTCAAAATCGGGAGCTTAGTAAATATACCCCCTGGTGTGAGTGAGCTGACAACCATAGAATCGGGTATCTGTTTTTGACAAAAGTGCATCTTATTTGCATTGCTATGCAAATAAGACGCACAAGCAGACTCTGCTGATTAAAATGATATGCGCCATGCCTATATTCTGTGTGCGTCTGAGGCTGTATCTGCATATGAAATGCTATATTACAGTGTTCAAACAAAACACTAGCATAGCATTTTGTATGCAGATATAGCCACATTCGCCCACAGAATATAGGAATGCTGCATATCATTTTAATCAGCATAAGCTGTGTGTCCTATTTGCATTATTTTGTGAATTTGACGCATTTTAATGGGAAAAGTTGCACAAATAGACTCTTAATGCTATGTCATGACTAGAAGGGAGGCAGTCAATTGACCGCCTGTCGGGATCAGGATACCGACGCCAGAATCCCGACACCAGCTGAAATGACGGCAGTCGGAGCCCTGACCACCGGCTGGTTACCCCTCTTGGGTGGTGGTCCACGCAACCACTCCGAGGGGAACAGAAACCTGTGGCGACCAATGGTTGCCACTGTGCCTGAAGCATGGCGAGCGCAATGAACCTGCGAGGGGACATGCTGCACTCACCGATGGGATCTCCTGACCGCGACAGGATCTCGTACTGATCCCGACTAGAAGGGTTGTTTAATATGCAGGAGGGCACATCTGTAGCTTTGTTGCCTTCAGTAGTATATAGCTGCCAAGAAAGCCATTTCAATTCCACAGAAACAGGCTTCATAGAGTATGGAACTGCATAAATTTCCATTTCAAAGTTATATTAAATTTTAGTAATAACTTTAGCTAAAGTGGGGATAGTAGGGGATTTCCATAATTGTGCTAATGCTGCTTTTGCTGCTAATAGGAGTTGACCTGTGAAATAGTATTCAGAATTAGGTATGGAGGGGGGACACCGCTGAAGGAGAGCAAGAGCTGATCCGGTATAACAGCAATCTCAATTAATTTCAACAAAAGGCCTCTACCCAGAATTAACAAAGGAACAGCCAGTCCCAAAACACATGTATGGATATACTTTCCTGTGAGCACTGATGCCAACAGTATTTTGAACATGATGGCACATTTTATGGAGTTTAACTGGTGTAAGATAAAGCCGGTGAACTCATTTAAAATGTATTTCAACATGGTTAGTACATCTAGATATATGGGACAAGTTAGTATATATATTTCCCCAATGTAAAGGTGAAAAAATACATTGCAAATCTGATTTCCAGTGCTGCCGAGTCACAAATTTATCCGTAGGTAAAATCTGAATGTGTTGGTACCAAAACTAAATATCACCGTAGGAAAGTTCAGGTGTCAGTTTTCTTAAAATTTGAGAAGGCGGAAGAGAGAAGATCTTAGGCAAATTAGACATGGCTATCAACCAGTGAGTGATTTGATAATAGTGATATTGGCCATATTTCCTTTGCAAATGATGGAAGGATAACAAGACATTTCCTTTAAGGAGGTCCTGGAGTGTATTAAAGCTCTTTGATATCCATACATCAAGGCACAAATAAGGTATGGCCTTGCACCCGGACACATAGATTTCTGGAAGGGAATCCCCAAACTTTAAAAACATAAAATAGTTAAAAGACATTGCTTAGGAAGCGGGCGGATCTTGATCGGAAGCCAAAACAAGTCAACAGCTGGAAATCCTGCTAAAATGGCAGTTTCAAGATCAACCCAATGTTTTTTGTCCAAATGGCACTGAATTTTTTTTATACTTGTGCCTATATACATGTAGTTTGAAAAAGTATAAGACCTGGGAGCTGAAGTCTGCCTTTTAGGTTCCGCCAACTCGTGAGTCACCAAATGGGGTATTTTTTGTTTCCAAATATACGTGACCATACGTTTTTTAAATTGTACTAAGTACCGTGTAGGATAATTGTAGAGAATTATCCTAAACAAGTACATTAAATCAGAAAGGAGCATCATTTTAAAGGCAACAATACAGCTTAACCACAAAATCTCGTATAGGTCCCATACATCAATAAGAAATTAAAAAGTTAAAAAGTGTGGTCAAAGAGTCACATCATTTGAGCTAAGGGTTCCATCGCAAGTAAAAATATTAAGAGGAGAGTGGGCAACCTTGCCTAGTTCCATTTGTGATTAGAAATGTGTTGGATAGAAAGCCATTGCTAAAAACCCGAGCGTATGGGTTCTGATAGAGGGTCATTATTATGTCTAAAATGGTTCCTTGAAATCCAAAATGGAGAGGATATGTCACATATAGTCCCAGTTAAGCCTATCGAAGGCTTTCTCAGCATATAAAGAAAGGAGCACAACTTGTTTCCTATTATATGATTGAAGTACAGTAAACACCCTGAGTGTATTATTTGGGGCTTGTCTATCCAACACAAATCCAACCTGGTCAGGATGAACCAGACTTGAGAGAAAGGATACCCAAAGTAGGAGTACAGCAAAGAAGGCTAATAAGATATTAGCATGCATAAAACGGGGAATTGATGCAAGGGACGAGAGTATTATACTCCCATTATATAAATCACTAGTGAGGCCTCATCTTGAACACTGTGTGCAATTTTGGGCACCATATTACAAAAAGGATATCCTGGAGCTAGAAAAGGATCGGAGGCAGGCGACCAAACTAATCAAGGGCATGGAGATGCTGGAATACGAGGAAAGGCTTGCAAGGCTAGGCATGTTTACATTGGAAAAGAGGTGACTAAGAGGGGACATGATCAACATCTACAAATATATAAGGGGACAATACACAGAGCTTGAGAGGGACTTGTTTTCTATAAGATCAGCACAGAGGACACAAGGTCACTCTCTTAGGTTAGAGGAGAGGAGTTTCCGCACATTCAGGCGAAAAGGTTTTTTCACAGTAAGGACAATACGTGTTTGGAATTCCCTGCCTGAGAGAGTAGTAACTGCGGTCTCAGTCAACACCTTTAAGAATGGGTTAGATAAATTCCTATTGGATAAAGATATTCAGGGTTATGGTGCGTAGGCACGCATTATAGTTAATATAACTAGTCCTAACATAAAAATAACTAGTCCTATAATAAGACTGCATAGGAGACCACAAATAGGTTGAACTCGATGGACAATTGTCTTTTTTTAACCTTAGTTAGATACTATGATAAAGTCTATTAGCTATTATTTTAGCAACATTTTTTATATCTGTATTTAATAGTGCTATCGGACTGTAATTTGTATAATCAGAGTGATCCTTAACCGGTTTAGAGATGTTAACAATTTGGGTTTCTAATAGTTCCAAAGGTAACTTATCTAATGTCATGCCCTCGTTGAAAAAGCTAACCAAAATAGGCACTAAAGTAGTACTACAGGATGCGTACAAGGAATTGATGAAACCACTGGGGCCAAGTCAGCGCGGCACTCACCTCATTTTATGGCAGCGGGATCTTGCACAAAAGTGTTCGCTACTCCATAGGGTAGCAAGCACTTTTGGGTGAATCGGCTGAGTGAAGAGTGTGATACGGGGCGCAGTGCCAACATTTAAACACCGTGACAAAGGCAATTCACAGCCTTCATTGTCAATTGAATTCCCCCCCTATGTGTCTACATTGATGTAAAGATCTTGATGTTTACAGTGGTATTTATGAGTGGACCACCTGCAATAAAAATATATAATTATAATTTTTTAAATCTATCAACATCTATATAATTTGTTATAGTATATTGCAAAAATAAAAAGTTGCCATCTGCGACATAGGGAGACCTAAAGTGTCCCGTCTCCCCATCTCTCAGTAACTCAGGAATAGGTTACAATGTTCAAATTAACAACCATAAGAATATACTATACTTATGAATTAGGGTAAAGTGACCTATTAATCTTCAGATATTGTTAAGCTCATTTGGTCATTGAACCCATGGGGATCCAAGATTCTTAGATGTAAGATCCAAAATAAATTTTTGCTGAGGGTTTTGAATCTCCTCCATGGTGGAGTTATTTATATTTGTTCTTTCTGCTGCGGGGTACACTGGGCTCCACAAGGAATAACATTGGGGTGTAGAGTAGGATCTTGATCCGAGGCACCAACAGGCTCAAAGCTTTGACTGTTCCCAAGATGCACATCGGCGCCTCCTCTATAACCCCGCCTCCATGCACAGGAGCTCAGTTTGTAAGATGGTGCCATGCACTAAGCAGGCATACAACAGGGGGGCTGCTCAGGCAGCCCTAAGAAAGCTATTTTCAGAAGAAAACAAGACTTCAAGGGCTGCAGCAGTGTTAGATGTCAGTCAGACATCCCCTGCTGCAGCTCCATCACTCCCCCAGCGGCGCTGTATACTCCCACGCCCTGGTTGCCGGGTAACTACAGTGGATGCAGTGTTCTTCTATGTTAGTCACGCACTCGCCGCTGTCTCTTGGATTGCGTGGCCGCATACAGGGGGAGGTAAGGGGTCTCTTTGGCCCGCTGTAATCGCATTCCGGTGCGGCTGGTGGGAGGCGGGCCACGCGCGCTGGCGTGGACACTGTAAGGGGAAGCCGCTCCACTAGTCATCGGGACACTGGGCACAGGTTGGTTTTCTCTCTAAAACCATTTATTTACAGCCCGCAGAGCCTGGTGGGGAAGCCAGCAAGGGGACCTGTAGCCCCTCCTCCAGCCCCAGGGCGCCATTTAGGCAAATGTTCCCGCCCTGGAGCTGCATATCTCTCTCCCTCACTCCCTGTCAGCTGCCATTACACAGAGCTTTGTTGTTCCTGGGACTGCTTGGGCAAATCCTCCTCTGTAAAGCCGCCTGCACGTCAGCGCTGTGCATTTTACAATACACTTAAGTATTCTACCTGTCAGTGGACAGTGGGCCAAATTCTGAGTTGATCGCAGCAGCAATTTTTTTAGCAGTTGGGCAAAACCATGTGCAGTGCAGGGGGGACAGATATAACATGTGCAGAGAGAGTTATATTTGGGGGAGATGTATTCAAACTGAAATCTAAATTGCAGTGTAAAAATAAAGCAGCCAGTATTTACCATGCACAGAAACAAAATAACCCACCCAAATCCTACTCTCTCTGCAAATGTTATATCTGCCCCCCCCCCCCCCCCTGCAGTGCACATGGTTTTTCCCAATTGCTAACAAACTTGCTGCTGCGATCAACTCAGAATTACCCCCAGTGTTAGTTAAGAAAGAGTGCATATAGGGTTGTGTGGTACTATTACCCTGTGATTTACATCCAGTTTAACTGTGTTTTGCTATATCTCCTGTTCATATATATATATATATATATATATAGATATAGCTATACTGAGTATTGCTAGTCCAGTGCAGTCTTATTGTAATACATAACTTCTGCATTGTATATTGTGACTTTATGTGTGTGTGCATGTAGCTGCTGCGTGGTTACCATTTTGTGTATTTCACTCAGCCTGCTACACCTATATTCTGAAACCTGAGAGGGCTAATTGCGTCAGGTTTATTAACTAATATAGGTGTTTCACAAGATATACTTACTGTGTATTTTTCTATGTGATTTATAGCCACCATATATCTCTTGGATTCCCGGTTTGTGCTGATACACTACACTGGGAGTTCTTGATAGATATAGTGCTGCTAATATTGTACCGGGTTGCCTGATATTGAGCTTATCATTATGTCAGCTACAAGGGGCAACAGAACTGGGGCTGATCCCACATTGCGTGGAGGTAACGCTGCAGACACTTTTGAGGAAAACATGGCAGCAGAGAGTTCAGGTTCAGGGGGTTCCTTACCCCCCAGTGGAGTTGTGGCTGCGGGGGTCCACAATGACCCACCATGGGCTACCTTCTCCACGGTATTAAATACACTGGTAACTAAGCTTACGCCCCTTATGGGACCTCCTATGCAGTGCAGCAATTTATGGTCCCTACAGTTAATCCGCCATGGGCAGATCAGATATCATCCCAGTTACAGCACTTGCACCAATCACTGTCTAAAAAAAAGTCTCACTCTCGCCCTCCTAAGACGTCTTCCAAACGGGCCACTACTTCCTCACAATCCACCACTGTTCCTGACACCTCCTCTGATGAGGATGGCGCATATACTGACCCCACAGACACTGACTCAGATGTTTCAGATGGGGAAGGACGGTCACAGGTGGATGTCCCTGATTTGATTGAGGCTATCAGGCTTATTCTTCAAGTTTCTGATGAACCTGAGCCTGAGGTTGTTTCAAAAAAGCCGGACAGATTTAAACGTAAGAAGGTAGTTAAACAAGTTTTACCTCATTCTCAACACCTGGCTGACATACGTCAGGAATCCTACGAAAATCCAGGAATAAAGATCACACTGCATCCTCTCTCTGCGGAGCTATGTAAAAATTAGGAAACTCCTCCACCTGTGGATTCTCAGGTGGCGAGGATAGTGGTTTCCCCAGTTCTGCCAGTGACTTTGTTGTTTAAAGGCGATTTACACCCTAACAGGGGCTGTGCATAGGCCAACCATTGCAGCAACATGGGCTGCTGAAGCTGTTGAAGCACGGGCTCAGGAGCTGGAGGCGGAGCTACCTTCTAATGCTTCTGATCATGCTAGACAATGCCTCACATATATCGCCACAACTTCTAATTACCTTAAGGAGGCGGCTTCTGCTGCCGGGGTGCTGGCGGCCAAGGCTGCTACTACGTCCATCTTGGCTCTGCGTATCCTTTGGTTGAGATCCTGGTCTATGGACATGGATTCTAAGAAAACCCTGGAGGTGCTCCCTTTTAAAGGAGACATTCTTTTCGGAGAAGACCTAAATAAGATTGTGGCTGACTTGGCATCTGCTAAAACAGCTTGCTTACCAAGTACGGCACCTTCTGCGCCAAAGGTTAAAAGTACTTTCCCTAAGCCCTTTCGTCCTCCAGGAAAAGCAAAAGGTCAGGCGTACCTGAAACAAGCTTGTGCTTCCAAACCTGCCAAGCCCAGACCTAAGAGGGCCTGGGCTGCCCGTCAGCCTGCTTTCAAAACAGACAAGCCTGCCGCATGACGGGGCGGGCCTCCCTCTGGGGGATCCCAGGGTGGGGGCCGACTTCTACGGTTTGCCCAGGAATGGTTGAAGACCACTTCAGATGCCTGGGTGCGGGAAGTCGTCACTCGAGGTTATGCCGTATCCTTCAAGAATCGTCCCCCTCATCGATTGTGCCTGACAGACGTCCCTTCAGATCTGGTGAAGGCAACAACGTTTCATTCGGTGGTACAGTCCCTCCTGGACACAGGAGTGGTAGTACAGGTGCCTCTAGCTCAGAGAGGCATGGGGTTTTATTCACCGCTGTTTCTAGTCCCGAAACCGAACGGGTCCTCGCGGCCTATTCTCAAGTCCTTGAACAAGTATGTGAGGGTCTCCAAGTTTCATATGGAAACTCTATGCTCTATTGTTCTGGCCTTGGAGCCTGGGGACTATATGGTCTCCCTGGACATACAGCAGCCTACCTGCATATTCCCATTGCAATGTCACATCAGCAGTATCTGAGGTTTGCAGTGGGCAACCTTCATTACCAATTTTGGGCATTACCTTTTGATTTGACAATGGCTCTGTGTGTTTTCACCAAGGTTATGGTGGTAATGACGGCTGTACTCCGCCGTCAAGTGGTCAGGATCCTACCGTACCTGTACGATTTGCTGATCCTGGCGAATTCCCCAGAAATTCTCCTGCAACATCTGGATCTGACTATCCAGTTTCTGCAAGCCCACGGGTGGCTAGTCAACTGGAAGAAATCTTCCCTGGTCCCTACTCAGAGCATGCTGCACCTGGGAGTGTTGTTGGACACTCACACCCAGAGGTTGTTCTTGTCTCAGGAAAAAATACTGAAACTTCAGGACAGGATTCGATGCTTCCTATCTCGTCCGCGTGTGTCAATTAATTCGGCAATGCAAGTGCTAGGTCTCATGGTGTCGGCTTTCGACATGGTGGAGTACGCTCAATTCTATTCTCGCCCTCTACAGGAGCTAATTCTGGCCAAATGGGACGTCCTGCCAGGTCTCAAATGGTCTCCTTGTCTCCGGAGGTCCGACTGTCACTGAGCTGGTGGCTTCAGGACCAACGTTTGAGCAGGGGTCATCCTTTTTGGATCTCCAACTGGGTCCTTCTGATGACGGATGCCAGTCTGAGAGCTTGGGGTGCGGTGTTGGAACAACACTGCCTTCAGGATCGGTGGACCAAGGAGGAGTCTCTCCTCCCGATAAACATTTTTGAATTGTGGGCGGTGTTCAATGCACTGAACTTGGCCCAGCATTTGATACCTGTTCAAGTACAATTGGACAACGCCACCATGGTGGCTTACATATATCATCAAGGTGGCACTTGAAGCCGCATGGCAATGAGGGAAGTATCACAAATTCTTCAGTGGGCAGAATGCCATCTGCCAGCCATAACGGCAGTATTCATTCTGGGGGTCCTAAACTGGGAAGCGGACTTTCTCAGTCATCAGGATGTACACGCCAGAGAATGGAGCATCCATCCAGAGGTGTTTCAACTTCTCGTGGACAAGTGGGGCCTTCCAGATGTGGACCTGATGGCATCTCGACACAATCACAAGGTTCTGGTTTTCGGAACAAGGACAAGGGATCCTCAAGCAGCGTTCGTGGACGCACTGGCAATTCCATGGGACTTTCGGCTGCCATACGTGTTCCCTCTGGTGTCACTCCTGCCCAGGGTAATACGGAAGTTCAAACAGGAAGGCGGAATCCTACTTCTGATCACTCCAGCGTGGCCCAGACGGCACTGGTTCTCCGATCTACAGGGCCTCTCGCTGGTTCGTCCCCTTCTACATCCACAACGACCAGACCTCCTCGTTCAGGGTCCTTGTGTTTACCAGGACTTGGCCCGTCTGGCTTTGACGGCGTGGCTCTTGAAGCTTCCGTCTTGAGGTCCAAGGATTTTTCTGAGGCGGTCATTCAAACTATGTTGAAGGCCCATAAGCCGGCTTCTGCTCGAATTTACTATAGGATCTGGAATTCTTACTTTACTTGGTGTACGTCTCATAATCATGACGTTTTCAAGTTTAGTACGGCTAAACCTTTGGCCTTCCTACAGCAGGGCCTGGACTTAGGCTTTTGTCTGGCCTCCCTCCCACATTTCTGCCTTGTCGGTTTGGTTTCAGAGAAAGATTGCTACCCTACCTGATGTTCATACTTTCACTCAGGGTGTGTTGTGGATTCAGCCTCCTTATGTACCACCTGTAGCCCCGTTGAGATTTGTCGGTAGTTCTGGAGGCCTTGCAAGAGTATCCGTTTGAACCTCTGGCATCTGCAGACATTAAGTGGCTTTCCCTTAAGGTTTTGTTTTTGCTGGGCATTGCCTCGGCTAGAAGGGTCTCGGACTTGGGTTCCTTATCATGTAAGTCCCCCTACCTGATTTTTCACAGTGCCCGGGCGGTTCTTAGAACGCGCCCGGTTTATTTACCCAAGGTGGTGTTTTCCTTCCACCTTAACCAGGAGATTGTGGTTCCGGCCTTTAATTCTCCTGAGTTGTCCTCCAAAGAGCGTTCTTTGGATGTGGTACGGGCTCTCCGTATCTATTTGAAGAGAACTGCCTCCATTAGGAAGTCTGTTCTCTCTTTGTACTGTTTGGATTTCACAAACGTGGCTGGCCTGCTAACAAGCAGACCTTGGCCAGATGGATTAGAATGGTGATTGCACATGCTTATATACAGGCTGGTCTTCCAGCTACTGCTACCATCAAAGCCCATTCTACTCGGTCGGTTGACCTTCTTGGGCGGCCCGCCGTGGTGCGACCCTTGAACAATTGTGCAAGGAGGCTACGTTGTCCTCAGGGAACACGTTCATAAGGTTCTATGCCTTTGATACTTCAGCTTCCCAGGATGCTTCCTTTGGACGCCGGGTTCTTGTGCCCGCTACAGTGCGTCCCCTCCCATAAGGAACTGCTTTAGGACATCCCCAATGTTATTCCTTGTGGAGCCCAGTGTACCCCGCAGCAGAAAACAAGATTTATGGTAAGAACTTACCGTTGTTAAATCTCTTTCTGCGAGGTACACTGGGCTCCACAAGGCGCGCACCCTGACGCACTTAGCTTCTTTAGGTTGGTATTGCATTAGCCGCTGACACCCTCTCCTGTAGTCAGTGTGTGGTGTGTGTGGCTGCTAACGATTGTCGTCTCTGTTACCTGCTACGGCATTGGACTGGTTAACTAAACTGAGCTCCTGTGCACGGAGGCGGGGTTATAGAGGAGGCGGCGCTGTGCATCTTGGGAACAGTCAAAGCTTTGAGCCTGTTGGTGCCTCGGATCAAGATCCTACTCTACACCTCAATGTTATTCCTTGTGGAGCCCAGTGTACCTCGCAGAAAGAGATCTAACAATGGTAAGTTCTTACCGTAAATCTCGTTATTTTCATGATTTTCAAACATTCTCCAGGTCCCTCAGGACATTAATTTATATGGACAGCTTTTCAAGCAAACATACTCATACAAACACATAGGCCCTCATTCCGAGTTGTTCGCTCGCAAGGCGATTTTAGCAGAGTTACACACGCTAAGCCTCTGCCTACTGGGAGTGAATCTTAGCTTCTTAAAATTGCGAACGATGTATTCGCAATATTGCGATTACAAACTACTTAGCAGTTTCAGAGTAGCTTCAGACTTACTCGGCATCTGCGATCAGTTCAGTGCTTGTCGTTCCTGGTTTGACGTCACAAACACACCCAGCGTTCGCCCAGACACTCCCCCGTTTCTCCAGCCACTCCCGCGTTTTTTCCGGAAACGGTAGCGTTTTTATCCACACGCCCATAAAACGCCGTGTTTCCGCCCAGTAACACCCATTTCCTGTCAATCACATTACGATCGCCGGAGCGAAGAAAAAGCCGTGAGTAAAAAAACTATCTTCATAGCAAAAATACTTGGCGCAGTCGCAGTGCGAACATTGCGCATGCGTACTAAGCAGAAAAACGCTGCGATGCGAAGAAAATTACCGAGCGAACGACTCAGAATGACCCCCTTAGATTGCCATTAATATTGCATTTTTCATTGAGAATAAATGTTTATGACTGAAGATTTATATAATAACCCAGATTCAATCAATTGTATGACACTGTGATTACACAGATTGTCAACTATATACTTACTGTAAATTTGATAGTAAATGTAAGTAATGTACACAAAGGAAAGTTCAAGTATTGATAGCCAATGCATTTATTGCCATTAAAGTGAATACAGAGAACACAACATTGGGGTTACAGAATTACATGATATACAGTACATCCTATAAGACGTTCTATATGTATCATTAACAATTACTTATATAGCGCCAGTGTATTCCATTGCTATTTACAACTCACAACAAAACAGTAGTAAAACAAGACTGGATAATAACAGACAGGTATGATGTGTTTGATCTTAATTATACCCCTTTTACACCACCTGAAATATCTCGGGATTTTGCACGGGAGCGCGCAAAATCCCGGGACTGCAAGCGATGTAAAAGGGTCCTTCTCCTAAACCCCAGGGTCCACTGTCCCGGGAATCCAACCCTGCTTGTACGCAGGGTTGGACACGGGTAATACCCGGGTAGGAGGCGGTTTAAATGGGTAAGCCGGGTCAGCTGACCCGGCACCCATTTACAACATGGCAAACCTCCCGTACTGCAGTGTCCTGCGGGCAGTCGGGAGGCTGGGGGTCACGGCGCACGCTGTCTATGCAGACAGCGGCGCCATGCTGGTTGCCATGCAGCGGCTGGGGACATGGCACATGCTGTCTATGCAGACAGCAATGCCATATCTGGTGCCTGGAAGCGCAGATTGCTGGGCTTGCCCCAAGCGAGACGCTCCGGAGCACCGGTCTGCAGTGTTTCCCGGTGCTTGGAGATGACATCATCTCTAAAAGCCGACCCACAAGACACTGCACCCGGGTGCAGTGTAAACGGTGCATCAGCACTGCGGTACAAATGGGGGGAGTCCCGGGTCTGACCCGCCTTGGAACTGTGTTCCAAATCCTGGGTAAGACCAGGATTTTGGTGTAAAAGTGGTATTATTTTCTTGGACAAATTATAATTAGGATTTAATTCATGGCATAGAAAACCCTGTCTTTACCCTGTGAGATATAATCAGTAATATAATACAATTATTAAGGGATACAATAATGGGAACCCTCTCTGTCTATTTATATAGGAAGATGAATGTTTAAGCACTTTTTCACTTCCTACACAGAACATATATTTACAGTAAGTACTGTATATTAACTAGGGATGTGCACTTGCAATTTTTCGGGTTTTGTGTTTTGGTTTTGGGTTCGGTTCCGCGGCCGTGTTTTGGGTTCGACCGCGTTTTGGCAAAACCTCACCGAATTTTTTTTGTCGGATTCGGGTGTGTTTTGGATTCGGGTGTTTTTTTCAAAAAACCCTAAAAAACAGCTTAAATCATAGAATTTGGGGGTCATTTTGATCCCAAAGTATTATTAACCTCAATAACCATAATTTCCACTCATTTTCAGTCTATTCTGAATACCTCACACCTCACAATATTATTTTTAGTCCTAAAATTTGCACCGAGGTCGCTGAATGACTAAGCTAAGCGACCCTAGTGGCCGACACAAACACCTGGCCCATCTAGGAGTGTCACTGCAGTGTCACGCAGGATGGCCCTTCCAAAAAACACTCCCCAAACAGCACATGACGCAAAGAAGAAAAAAAGAGGCGCAATGAGGTAGCTGTGTGAGTAAGCTAAGCGACCCTAGTGGCCGACACAAACACCTGGCCCATCTAGGAGTGTCACTGCAGTGTCACGCAGGATGGCCCTTCCAAAAAACACTCCCCAAACAGCACATGATGCAAAGAAGAAAAAAAGAGGCGCAATGAGGTAGCTGTGTGAGTAAGATAAGCGACCCTAGTGGCCGACACAAACACCTGGCCCATCTAGGAGTGGCACTGCAGTGTCACGCAGGATGGCCCTTCCAAAAAACACTCCCCAAACAGCACATGACGCAAATAAAAATGAAAGAAAAAAGAGGTGCAAGATGGAATTGTCCTTGGGCCCTCCCACCCACCCTTATGTTGTATAAACAGGACATGCACACTTTAACCAACCCATCATTTCAGTGACAGGGTCTGCCACACGACTGTGACTGAAATGACGGGTTGGTTTGGACCCCCACCGAAAAAGAAGCAATTAATCTCTCCTTGCACAAACTGGCTCTACAGAGGCAAGATGTCCACCTCATCATCATCCTCCGATATATCACCGTGTACATCCCGCTCCTCACAGATTATCAATTCGTCCCCACTGGAATCCACCATCTCAGCTCCCTGTGTACTTTGTGGAGGCAATTGCTGCTGGTCAATGTCTCCACGGAGGAATTGATTATAATTCATTTTAATGAACATCATCTTCTCCACATTTTCTGGAAGTAACCTCGTACGCAGATTGCTGACAAGGTGAGCGGCGGCACTAAACACTCTTTCGGAGTACACACTTGTGGGAGGGCAACTTAGGTAGAATAAAGCCAGTTTGTGCAAGGGCCTCCAAATTGCCTCTTTTTCCTGCCAGTATAAGTACGGACTGTCTGACGTGCCTACTTGGATGCGGTCACTCATATAATCCTCCACCATTCTTTCAATGGTGAGAGAATCATATGCAGTGACAGTAGACGACATGTCCGTAATCGTTGTCAGGTCCTTCAGTCCGGACCAGATGTCAGCATCAGCACTCGCTCCAGACTGCCCTGCATCACCGCCAGCGGGTGGGCTCGGAATTCTGAGCCTTTTCCTCGCACCCCCAGTTGCGGGAGAATGTGAAGGAGGAGATGTTGACAGGTCGCGTTCCGCTTGACTTGACAATTTTGTCACCAGCAGGTCTTTGAACCCCAGCAGACTTGTGTCTGCCGAAAAGAGAGATCCAAGGAAGTTTTTAAATCTAGGATCGAGCACGGTGGCCAAAATGTAGTGCTCTGATTTCAACAGATTGACCACCCGTGAATCCTTGTTAAGCGAATTAAGGGCTCCATCCACAAGTCCCACATGCCTAGCGGAATCGCTCCCTTTTAGCTCCTCCTTCAATGCCTCCAGCTTCTTCTGCAAAAGCCTGATGAGGGGAATGACCTGACTCAGGCTGGCAGTGTCTGAACTGACTTCACGTGTGGCAAGTTCAAAAGGTTGCAGAACCTTGCACAACGTTGAAATCATTCTCCACTGCGCTTGAGACAGGTAAATTCCACCTCCTATATCGTGCTCAATTGTATAGGCTTGAATGGCCTTTTGCTGCTCCTCCAACCTCTGAAGCATATAGAGGGTTGAATTCCACCTCGTTACCACTTCTTGCTTCAGATGATGGCAGGGCAGGTTCAGGCGTTTTTGGTGGTGCTCCAGTCTTCTGTACGTGGTGCCTGTACGCCGAAAGTGTCCCGCACTTCTTCTGGCCACCGACACCATCTCTTGCACGCCCCTGTCGTTTTTTAAAAAATTCTGCACCACCAAATTCAAGGTATGTGCAAAACATGGGACGTGCTGGAATTTGCCCATATTTAATGCACACACAATATTGCTGGCGTTGTCCGATGCCACAAATCCACAGGAGAGTCCAATTGGGGTAAGCCATTCCGCGATGATCTTCCTCAGTTGCCGTAAGAGGTTTTCAGCTGTGTGCGTATTCTGGAAACCGGTGATACAAAGCGTAGCCTGCCTAGGAAAGAGTTGGCGTTTGCGAGATGCTGCTACTGGTGCCGCCGCTGCTGTTCTTGCGGCTGGAGTCCATACATCTACCCAGTGGGCTGTCACAGTCATATAGTCCTGACCCTGCCCTGCTCCACTTGTCTACATGTCCGTGGTTAAGTGGACATTGGGTACAACTGCATTTTTTAGGACACTGGTGAGTCTTTTTCTGACGTCCGTGTACATTCTCGGTATCGCCTGCCTAGAGAAGTGGAACCTAGATGGTATTTGGTAACGGGGGCACACTGCCTCAATAAATTGTCTAGTTCCCTGTGAACTAACGGCGGATACCGGACGCACGTCTAACACCAACATAGTTGTCAAGGCCTCAGTTATCCGCTTTGCAACAGGATGACTGCTGTGATATTTCATCTTCCTCGCAAAGGACTGTTGGACAGTCAATTGCTTGGTGGAAGTAGTAAAAGTGGGCTTACGACTTCCCCTCTGGGATGACCATCGACTCCCAGCAGCAACAACAGCAGCGCCAGCAGCAGTAGGCGTTACACACAAGGATGCATCGGAGGAATCCCAGGCAGGAGAGGACTCGTCAGAATTGCCAGTGACATGGCATGCAGGACTATTGGCATTCCTGGGGAAGGAGGAAATTGACACTGAGGGAGTTGGTGGGGTGGTTTGCATGAGCTTGGTTACAAGAGGAAGGGACTTACTGGTCAGTGGACTGCTTCCGCTGTCGCCCAAAGTTTTTGAACTTGTCACTGACTTATTATGAATGCGCTGCAGGTGACGTATAAGGGAGGATGTTCCGAGGTGGTTAACGTCCTTACCCCTACTTATTACAGCTTGACAAAGGCAACACACGGCTTGACAAATGTCCGCATTTCTGGTGAAATACTTCCACACCGAAGAGCTGATTTTTTTGGTATTTTCACCAGGCATGTCAACGGCCCTATTCCTCCCACGGACAACAGGTGTCTCCCCGGGTGCCTGACTTAAACAAACCACCTCACCATCAGAATCCTCCTTGTCAATTTCCTCCCCAGCGCCAGCAACACCCATATCCTCCTCATCCTGGTGTACTTCAACACTGACATCTTCAATCTGACTATCAGGAACTGGACTGCGGGTGCTCCTTCCAGCACTTGCAGGGGGCGTGCAAATGGTGGAAGGCGCATGCTCTTCACGTCCAGTGTTGGGAAGGTCAGGCATCGCAACCGACACAATTGGACTCTCCTTGTGGATTTGGGATTTCGAAGAACGCACAGTTCTTTGCGGTGCTTTTGCCAGCTTGAGTCTTTTCAGTTTTCTAGCGAGAGGCTGAGTGCTTCCATCCTCATGTGAAGCTGAACCACTAGCCATGAACATAGGCCAGGGCCTCAGCCGTTCCTTGCCACTCCGTGTGGTAAATGGCATATTGGCAAGTTTACGCTTCTCCTCCGACAATTTTATTTTAGATTTTGGAGTCCTTTTTTTACTGATATTTGGTGTTTTGGATTTTACATGCTCTGTACTATGACATTGGGCATCGGCCTTGGCAGACGACGTTGCTGGCATTTCATCGTCTCGGCCATGACTAGTGGCAGCAGCTTCAGCACGAGGTGGAAGTGGATCTTGATCTTTCCCTAATTTTGGAACCTCAACATTTTTGTTCTCCATATTTTAATAGGCACAACTAAAAGGCACCTCAGGTAAACAATGGAGATGGATGGATACTAGTATACTTATGGATGGACGAGCGACTGCCGACACAGAGGTAGCTACAGCCGTGGACTACCGTACTGTGTCTGCTGCTAATATAGACTGGATGATAATGAGATGAAATCAATATATATATATAATATCACTAGTACTGCAGCCGGACAGGTATATATATTTATTATGTAATGACTGATGAAGGACCTGCTGGACACTGTCAGCTCAGCAGCACCGCAGACTGCTACAGTAAGCTACTATAGTAGTATGTATAAAGAAGAAGAAAAAAAAAAAAACCACGGGTAGGTGGTATACAATTATGGATGGACCAGCGACTGCCGACACAGAGGTAGCTACAGCCGTGGACTACCGTACTGTGTCTGCTGCTAATATAGACTGGATGATAATGAGATGAAATCAATATATATATATATAATATCACTAGTACTGCAGCCGGACAGGTATATATATTTATTATGTAATGACTGATGACGGACCAGCTGGACACTGTCAGCTCAGCAGCACCGCAGACTGCTACAGTAAGCTACTATAGTAGTATGTATAAAGAAGAAGAAAAAAAAAAAAAAAACCACGGGTAGGTGGTATACAATTATGGATGGACCAGCGACTGCCGACACAGAGGTAGCTACAGCCGTGGACAACCGTACTGTGTCTGCTGCTAATATAGACTGGATGATAATGAGATGAAATCAATATATATATATATAATATCACTAGTACTGCAGCCGGACAGGTATATATATTTATTATGTAATGACTGATGACGGACCTGCTGGACACAGTCAGCTCAGCAGCACCGCAGACTGCTACAGTAAGCTACTATAGTAGTATGTATAAAGAAGAAAGAAAAAAAAAAACCACGGGTAGGTGGTATACAATTATGGATGGACCAGCGACTGCCGATACAGAGGTAGCTACAGCCGTGGACTACCGTACTGTGTCTGCTGCTAATATAGACTGGATGATAATGAGATGAAATCAATATATATATATATAATATCACTAGTACTGCAGCCGGACAGGTATATATATTTATTATGTAATGACTGATGACGGACCTGCTGGACACTGTCAGCTCAGCAGCACCGCAGACTGCTACAGTAAGCTACTATAGTAGTATGTATAAAGAAGAAGAAAGAAAAAAAAAAAACACGGGTAGGTGGTATACAATTATGGATGGACCAGCGACTGCCGACACAGAGGTAGCTACAGCCGTGGACTACCGTACTGTGTCTGCTGCTAATATAGACTGGATGATAATGAGATGAAATCAATATATATATATATAATATCACTAGTACTGCAGCCGGACAGGTATATATATTTATTATGTAATGACTGATGACGGACCTGCTGGACACAGTCAGCTCAGCAGCACCGCAGACTGCTACAGTAAGCTACTATAGTAGTATGTATAAAGAAGAAAGAAGAAAAAAAAAACCACGGGTAGGTGGTATACAATATTATATATATATTATATACAATTATATATATATATATATATATATATATATATTAAACTGGTGGTGACTGGTGGTCAGGTCACTGGTCACACTATCAGCAACTTGCAAGTAGTACTCCTAAGCAGACAATCACAATATATATTATACTGGTGGTCAGTGTGGTCACAATGGCAGTGTGGCACTCTGGCAGCAAAAGTGTGCACTATACGTTATATGTACTCCTGAGTCCTGCTCTCAGACTCTAACTGCTCCCCACTGTCAGTGTCTCCCCCACAAGTCAGATAATATACAGTCACACTATCTATCACTTCAGCAAGTAACTAGTACTCCTCCTAATGCTCCCCAAAATTACTACTGTGTCTCTCTCTACTGTCTCACTCTCTTCTCTATAAACGGAGAGGACGCCAGCCACGTCCTCTCCCTATGAATCTCAATGCACGTGTGAAAATGGCGGTGACGCGCGGCTCCTTATATAGAATCCGAGTCTCGCGATAGAATCCGAGCCTCGCGAGAATCCGACAGCGGGATGATGACGTTCGGGCGCACTCGGGTTAACCGAGCAAGGCTGGAAGATCCGAGTCGCTCAGCCCCGTGTAAAAAAACATGAAGTTCGGGCGGGTTCGGATTCCGAGGAACCGAACCCGCTCATCCCTATATATTACTATAAATATTTATTTATGTTAATAAAATTAGTATTTTAATCTATATCATAGAAGTTTCATAAATGCATTTATTACAATAAATGTCTAGTTTTGATTAAATCATAAATCAGCTATTGATAATAAATCTATGTGAATGACTTCCTGTGTTCCTTCTCAAAGTATACCACATTCAAACTAAAGGGCCCCATACACTAGTACGATTTTACACGATTTCATACAATTCCGATATATCAGTCTGATATATTATATCCGAATCCGCTCATCTCTAATGAAATTGTGTACAATCGTATGTGTTTTAGATCGTATCCAATTTGATGTGTGTCCCCGTGTCTGTCGGATAGGATCCCCTAGGTCGTTGGTGCTGCACTAATGATATATCGGAATTGGATGGAATCGGATGTAAAAAGTGTGTTTTTTGTGCATGTGATATATCGTATGCGATGTATTACAGGGAAATGTGACTGGCGTTCTCAGGACACTCCCAGCCCCCATAGCCCTCTATCCAGCCCATCAGATATATCTCATGGTACAATTGTATGCCTTACGATATATTGCATGTGATGTATAGCGGCTTCATCAATCGCATGCGATATATCTTATGCAAAAATGGCACAAAAGTACCAAATTGTATGGAATCACTCCCGGGAAGGTCCCGGGGGAGTTCAAGGGAAATTACATCCAACTTCAGCCTCAGACGTATCGTTGTAGTGTATGGGGCCCTTTAGACAGTTGCTGCCTTGTCTTTCCAGGACTTGTAAAGGAAAAGAAGGCCATAGTGTAACCTGGAATTTCTTTACAGGATCCAACTTCCTTACCAGATGAGAACATATATACAGTCTATCTACTATATATATATATATATATATATATACACACACATACACACACACACACACACACACACACACAATTACATACACCCGTCTTTTTTATTTCATACACTCTCTGTATTTTGTCGCCCTGTCTGTTGGGTCTCTGCATCCCCAGTGCTATCAGAGAAGTCATGAGGCTGGAGTAAGGTCTTACCCCCCTATTTTTGGAAATCAAAGTGAACTGAGAGCTAATTATATCACTATACATTATATACTGAGAACAATATGTATTGCATGTATTATTTGCTAATTTTAAGTTTTTTTTGTTATATCACAGGTTTGATCTATAAGCCTCTAGACTACAAAGAAAAAGATACAAACAGTGCTCCAAAGTTCCTTACCCCGCTTATAGACCGCACTGTAGTGGCTGGGTACAGCACAGCTTTGAATTGCGCTGTAAGAGGATATCCAAAGGTATGATGCTACCTCTTGTCATGGTCCTGAGGGCATTATCACAACAGCTGACATACTGGAGAATATGACACGATAGTACATTACATAGACCTCACCTCTCACTTCTTTGTTACTAGTGAAAATGTTCTAGAACAAGGAACAAGACTTGCAAACTCCTGTGAGTAAGGAATAACTATATAATGTACCTATTTGTTAGAGGGCCCTTTCCTGGCCTTCACTGATTACTGAAATTTAGCCATGGCTTCCACATAACTGACCGCAGGATAGTAGAAAACTATTATCACTCATGGTCCCATCCCTTAGTAGTGTCCTGAATTTATTGTATTCGTTTTCTGTACAACGTGCTTACTATTTACATTTGTCCTGGGAGGCATATACCAAGATTATATTTCTGGAGTTTATTATGTACTATTGCCAATTCCTTAGCCCATTTGTTGAACTCTATAACAGTTACATGCTTGCTTTTACAGTTGTACTGCAATTTAATAATGATATTGAGTAATAATTTATGAAAAGAAAGAAAGAATATATAAATGGCTTCCCGAAATACAGCTGGCAGTAATCTATATATTTTTGGCTAGTGCAGGGTTGACATAACTCAGACTTTGTTTTATTTATGTGACTAAAGGGTTCTGCAGTTTAGTTTCCTATGTTTTCCCCTGATGCACTGGCAAAGAACAACTAGTTTTGGCCTGTCTGTTCCATGGAACACATTAAACATATATCAAATGTTCAGTGTCATTATTGTTCTGTACACAATAGTTGTAGAAATAGACACAATGGGACATACTCACTAAAGTGCAGTTTGTAGAAACTGCTGCTTGTTCTTAGGGTTTGTTTTTTTTTATCGAAAAGAATGTGACGAGCTACAGTTATCAATGTGTGTCCTGTATTAGCTATCTTGCCTTACAATAGTTTAAGAAAAAAACAATCTAGGCTGGTCCTCTTAATTACCAGTGAGTCCCTCCTCCTTCCTCTACTATATGTCGACATGTTCATAATGTTGACATTTAACCTGTAGACATTAAACATATTGACAATGTTCAAAATATCAACTCTATGCATGTCCACATTAGGAACATATGGGTTAGGGTGCAGTTAGGGGTATGTGTGATCAGAGTCGAACTGGCCCATGGGGTTACAGGAAAAACCCCGGTGGGCCCCAACTGCATGTGGCCCCCAACCCCTCCTCTAATATCAGGTTTCAGACTGTGCACTTTTATTATACATAATTACTCTATTAAAGGGTCAGTTAGCTGTAGTAGAGCAGGAATATGGATGAACATGGGTGTTTTGTTTCTTTCTATAGAAACTATACTAAGATCCCTCCTGCCAGTCCTCTCTAATAGTTGGCAAGCCTCTATGGTGACTGGCCACACCACTTAAGTATGGGCACCTACTGCTCCATTCCCCCCAGTGGGCTTTTCATGCCCCAGTCCGACACTGTGTGTGACTGGATAACCTTGCCCCACCAGGCGATCACAGATTTTTGCCACTGATAGAATAGAGAGTGGTTACTCATTGCTGAGTAACCTGTGTGGGCTTACTCCTCTACTCCTAGGAATTCCCATCAGTACCCATCCGTTACTAACTCCTCCCACTGCATAGATGGCTGGCAACTCGCTGCCACTACCAGGCTCCTACATCGGTGCCTGGAACTATTTGTTCCACACAGGATCCTACCACCAGCACCTGGAACCACCTAGTTCTGGGTATGCATTTACACGCTGCTGCAACACCGTGGGTAGTTTCGGCTAATTTCCACTGGTCCCTCACTATGGACCAGGCTACATGGTGTAGCTGGAAAAGGGTTTCAGCTTGGAGACACTGGACTCAATCCAGAACAGACAGAAAACGGATTAGCTTTTTCACTTAAGGCAAGATGTTTATTGCTCATTTCTTTAAAAAGACAAGTCCCTTGCTTAAGGGGCTTGGGACAATCACAGCATACAGATATTCTTAAGAAGTAGAATATTCTTTGATAGTCAGGTGATACACTTTCTTTCAGCCCTTTATATTGTAAGAGGACACAATACAGGGGACTGTAAACCTCTAAGACTTGTACAGGAACTTATTTCAACATACATTTCACAAGATTTGGACAATTTCAATCCTCCTTTGATGTATCTATGACCCAAATCAGTTTGCCTTTAACACAGTCTGATTTTGATTCAGTATGATTTCTCGGTGGCAGGGATGCCGGCCGTTCCAGTATGCCAGCAGCGGGGTGAGCACAAAGAGTCCTCTGATGGGCTCGCTGGCTAGCTGCTCTCGCCACAGATTCTATTTCCACTCTATGGGTGTCGTGGACACCCACGAGTGGGAATAGCCCCTGTGTGTCAGTATTCCAGCTGTTGGCATTCCCAGCTGTCGGGATTCCGGCATCTATATCATGACCGTCGGGATCCCAACAGCCGGCAAATTAAACGTACAGTATACCTCTGATTTAGCACATAACTATTTCCTTAACACCTTCTAACAAAACCCCGCAATACAGAAAATACCCCATGGAGAGTATTGCATTAAATGAATGCTTGAGTAGTTAACACTAAAAACCTTTTTCTAGGGCCAGTATAATTATCATATCGCTTCCTATGCCACAGAAAAGTCCTTATAAAATAATATACTGAATAAATAATAGAAGTGCACAGTCCCTACATTTAAACATGGGTTTTCACAAGTCAGTCAGGAGACTGCCTGTCACAATACCTCCCCTAAAATCCCGCCCCCTCACAATCCCAATGGTTGGCATACCGACCAACAGGGACTATTCTCACTTATGGATGTCCACGACACCCATAGAGTTGGAATAGAACGCATGGTGACCACAGGGCCTGCAGCGTGGCGAGCGCAGTGAGCCTGCAAGGTGCTCTTTGTGCTTGCCCCCACCCCCACTGTCATTCCGCTGCCAGGATACCGGCGGAGGCATGCTGACCGCCGGTCACATAAGTGTAAGGGGGTGGGATGTAGGGGGAGGTATTGAGACCGCCGGTCACATAACTACATCCCATTTTAATGCGCTGTGTGCAGTTGTAGAATTGTGAAAACCCTTGTGATAGTTCATATGAAAATGGTACTACAGCACAAGGTATTTAACACTGCAGTGCCTTAGCCACCATCTTGACCACATCAGCCAAGTCTCAGGGCACAGTATGATTAGGGTTAGGCTGTGGTTAAGGTAACGATAAAACAGTCATGTTATATTGTTATAATTTTGAATGTTGACTGTTCAGTGTTGACATTCTGAATGTCAACATGGTAACTACACCTTATGAAACAACTGAATGACTAATATTATGTCACTGTTAGATGCTCCATAACATGGTACCCTAAACATAATCTAAGGAACAACTTTCCTGAGGCTCCATGTCCTTCCATTGTATTATAGCATGTTTTGCTAATTACTGTTTGATTGCTTGTTTGACCCTTACATAATAGACAAAGTGACATTGTGCCATTTAGAAACATCTCATAATCTGATATTAGGCAAAATGTATATTTCATTATTTTCTGTTCCTCCACAGCCTAGAGTTATATGGATGAAGAATAAAATGGAAATAAGAGATGACCCTAAATTCTTAATGAAGCATAACCAAGGGGTTCTCACTCTGAATATCCGCAAGCCAAGCCCCTTTGATGGTGGAACCTATACCTGCAAAGCCATTAATGATCTGGGAGAAGCTGAGGTTGACTGCAAACTGGAAGTCAGAGGTAAGAAAGTGTGTTATTATTTAAGTTGCTTAGGAGTCTATTTTGCAAACTTAGAAAAAAGGCTTTTATCAGGGGAAAGCCTAAAATATTGGCTACCCATATTTAGTAATGCCAAATGCAAAGTGCAGAGAACAATTAGAATGAAGAAGAAATGCAGCTTTAAATTAGCATCACCCGTTTTATGTCTGTGGTGAGATTTCACTCCACACGTAATTTTGGCTTGCACTAAATCTAATTTTTACTACATTACATTCTGTTTTGAAGGGCCACAAAAAGTAAGCTACCTGATATAGGGCCAGAGGTACTAAAACTTGAAAGGTGATAAAATGGAGAGGGATAAAGTACCAACCAATCAGCTCATAACTGTCATGTTACAGGCTGTGTTTGAAAAATGACAGGAGATGGTTGGTTGGTATTTTATCTCTCTCCACTTTATCACTTTTCAAGGCTTAGTACATCAGGCACATACAATGGTATAGAAAATGTTATAGAAAATGTTGGCTAATTACACCCAGAAAAATGTAGGTACAATAAATATATTACAACTCAACTGACGATACTAAAAGTTGGGATCGTAGGGAAAGGTTTCTTCTTACACCAAGCAGAATAGAAATAATCACCTCATTATGCATTTGACCACAATAGTTTTTAACCTGTTCACCCTGCTTGAATTTCTCAGAACCACTTTGAAACAATATTGAACATCTCTGCTCCCAGCTGTGGTGAACAAAATCAGAAATGGAAGATTGTACAGTAACTAACAACGTTGTACCTCTGACAAAGGGCGTGTTCTGCCACAAAACTCAGGGTGAAAATAGTGGAGAAGTTGTCTATAGCAACCAATCATAGATACAAGCTGATTGGTTGCTATGGGCAACTTCTCCACTGGTCCACTTCTCTGCTCTTTTCACTACTTGATACATATCCTGTCAGTCCTGCCTAAATTATGTGGCATAAATGTTACACTCAGCCATACAGCTAATATTACCACAGTATCAACATCTCAATTTAGACGTTAATTTTATATACATATCTTGTGACTATTACTAATACTGTACTAATACTGCTGTCTTCTGGGCCATTCATCATGGAATACTTGCGTCTGAATCTCCTAAAACACACATTTTTGGGGGTTAACTGCAAATATTTAGCATCCCCTGAAAGCAGAAACCTTCACAGGTTTCTATGGGGAATGCGATGCTAACAGATTTACCAACTTCGCATTCTGGAGATTGGCCCCTGCAGCTAATACCATCTGAAGATGGTGGTAGCCCGCTGTAGCCTATGGGCTACACATCTCAGTGTTAGCAGGGAGAGAGTTACCCCGGAACCATCCCCAGCAATGGTGGCTGCATATGCGAAGTGAGCGGGACAGTGCATGTGCAGGAGTCCCAGCAGCACATTGAGCATATCGCAAGGATGGGTTCTGTCACTGCGGGTGCTTGTTAATGCATTCACCTGGTATAATCTAACATCACGCTGATATCGCACTGATTAATAAATGGATCACTTAGAGTTGACAGTATTGTGTTGCAGTATGAGCACAGCCAAGTACATAAAATCATGAATCAAGAATATACTGTTTATAAGATTAACAGGATATCTGATATCTAACAAGTAAATATTTAGGCAGTTTGGAATTATTCCAGATTCCCCACAAAAGATGTGAATAATAAGTACATGTAGTAACCGTTTTATGGCCCTCATTCCGAGTTGTTCACTCGCTAGCTGCTTTTAGCAGCATTGCACACGCTAAGCCACCGCCCTCTGGGAGTGTATCTTAGCTTAGCAGAATTGCGAACGAAAGATTATCAGAATTGCGCATAGAAATTTCTTAGCAGTTTCTGAGTAGCTCCACACTTACTCAGCCATTGCGATCAGTTCAGTCAGTTTCGTTCCTGTTTTGACGTCACAAACACACCCAGCGTTCGCCCAGACACTCCCCCGTTTCTGCAGACACTCCCGCGTTTTTCCCAGAAATGCCAGCGTTTTTTCGCACACGCCCAGAAAACGTCCAGTTTCCGCCCAGAAACACCCACTTCCTGTCAATCACCGTACGATCACCAGAACGATGAAAAATCCTCGTTATACCGTGAGTAAAATACCTAATACCCCTTTCACACCGCAGCTTATACCCGGTATTTTGCCGTTTTAACTGGCTTCCTAAACGGGTCAAGCTGCGATGTGAAAGGGTCCCCTTCAATTTACCGTTTTCAAAATACCTGTATTTTGAAACGGTAAAAAAGAAGGGTCCTACCCGTTTCAGTCCCATTTCACTGTGCAGTGTGAAAGGGTCTGAAACGGTATTTGCAAGCCCCAGCAGGTCATAGGCTGTCTCCATGTGTGATGTCAGCAGCCACAACCAGGAAACAGCTTGGAAAACACAGGAGACACATGTGAGAGTGGCTTTATAAACGTTTAGACTGCAAAGCCATTATAAAATGTCTAATTGGAGTGATGAAGAGGTGAGGGAGCTGCTTTAGGATCAGAGGGGATGAGGAAATCTGCTGCCAAATTACTGGGACAGTCAAGGATACCCTCATATATAAAAACATAGCAAAAATACTTCAAGCTGCTGGGTTCCATCGTACGACTATCCAAATTATTAATAATTAATTAATTAATAATTATTAATAATGTGTGGGCCAGAAAAGTCCATTTATAATGACAACCACTGTTTTCTATGGGTGAAACGGGTTCAGTGTGAAAGGTACCAAAACGGTAATGAAATGGTAATTTACTGGTTACAACATGAGATGTGAAAGGGGTTTAACTGCTCAGACCCGTTTTAAGAACCGTTTCAAATACCATTTCAAAAGCAGGTTTTGCGATGTGAAAGCAGCATAACTTTTGTGTAAAATAACTAAGCGCATGCGCTCTGCGAACCTTGCGCATGGGCAGTAAGCGACTAATCGCAATATAGCAAAAATCGGCAACGAGCGAACAACTCAGAATGACCACCTATATTGGGTAAGTTGCTTGTAGCAGGCTTGAAGAACCTTACAGAGAAAACTCAGAAAACATATTTTGTTACATTTTCAAGAAGTTATGCCATCTTGTGGCCATTATTGCAAACTACAGAAATTTCTCTGCAGTACTCATCTAATAGAAGTTTTTTCTTTTCGTTAAATAGCCAGTGCCTTTTAGTATGAGTATGATTATTGTATACCTGTCCTCCAACAAAGCATTATCAACTTTGTAAAAATTTTTATGGAGGACAAAAGTATGGGGGAGATGTACAGAACCAAACCTTCTGAAGAGGACAAGTGGACATGTTGGCCATAGCAACCTATTGGTTTTTACCGATCATTTTGTATAACGTACTTAATAAATTATAGCTACTCTAAAAGCTGAGTAGTTGCTATTGGCAACTTCTCCACTTATTATTATTATTATTATTATTATTATTATTATTATTTATTCCTATTTACTGTGGAATGTCTGTCTCCCCTACATACTTACAGATCTCAGCATGTCATATGAAAGCAGTGGGGTGGGGAGGATCATTTCACAGTACTGTCAGCAGACAGAGCTCACAGGAGTATTCCAAAATTCCGTCTGCTTACAACATGTGCCATGTGACTATGGTTGCCGTGGTAGTCCTTTTACACTATAGTTACTCTTCAGATTTATAAATCGTTCATAGCAGATTCATGGGGAAAACATGCTAAATGCCAATATTTTAGTTATGGTTTATGGTTCACCACATTGATTTATGTTAAAATAAATATATTTCTGATTAATGGGATTGCTGCTTACGTATGACTAGTCAGATGCTTAATGCACAATTTCTTTGATCAAGAGTATCTGAGGTTGATGTTTCTTAGCCATGAATATCTTCTATTTAAGTTGTTTTTGTTCAGTGATGCATGTAATACACCAGCATGTGATCCCCTTACTTTACTGCAAATTAGTTTAATACTCTATAAAAGCCATGACCTGCTAAAAGCTTTATAGACACAAAAAAATCAGTTATAGAAAAACTCTTCTACTATTTCCTTCTTTTTGAACTTAATGAGAAATAAATGCTGAAACAAAATATATGTTTGGGGGTATAATATAAAAACTGAGAAATATGAAAATGTTCATATAATGTCTTTAGAGGAATGACAATACATCATATTCTGAAAAATGTGTATGTGTGTGTGTGTGTGTGTGGGGGGGGGGGCTTTTGTGTTGTTGTGGGTTTTTTTTGGGTTTTTTTTGGGGGGGGGGGGTGAAAAATACTATTTGTTGTCCTAATTGTGATCTTTAAAAAAAAGTATTTTTTTTTCATGCATATTTACTAAACTGTCAATAACATGTTTAATAGATATTCTGTTTTCTTCAGACTGGATAATTTACATATTAAGTGTTGACAAAGCAACACTGAATCATAACAATATAACTACATAACATGTTACTAATAAGAGTGACATGTCCATATTTTGTGCATAGGGTAGGTCCAAGTGTAAAGCGTGATTCACAGCGCCATGGCTAATATCCAACTGTATAATGCTGCAATTTGCAGCTTTGTGTGCGGGATGCGGTGTGATGTTGATGCGATTCACTATGAATTGTGTTACCAAACCTTGTTCCAGCCACTGTATTAGGGAAGTGGGTGAGATGCAGAAGGACAGACTACTGTCCCAATAGTCAGGAAGGATGTTATAATATTATGCAGTATCCTGGATATTGGGGTGTCTAGCCAATATGAATTTATACAGTTAGCTATACCACGCCCAATCTTTACTAATTAGCATTTTAAGAGGTCTAAGTAGTGAAGATAAATGTTGGTATAGTTTTAAAAACTAAGAACTATAAACTAGGATTGGATAAGGCACAATTCTCATTACCCCCTCTGCTCAATATCTCCAATGTTTATATTCAGAAATAAATAACTCAGCATTATGGTTTAAACAGTAACACAGCAATATAAGCAAATGTGATGAGCTGTGAGTTTAAAGAAATGACCTGGTTTTTCAAACACATCCATTTAGGACCTGGTACATTGCTGGTTGTACAGCTGAGTGATTGAATTAGACAAAAAAAACAAAGATTATTACACACAGCTGTTTAATCCTTGTATTTTTTTTTCCTTTTTAGTTCCTCAATAAACATCCCTGTGGATAACAAGTGAGTATAATGCACAAATGCAGTTACTTCTCCCAAGCAATGTGTGTTCTAGTGGTTAATGTGGATTAACCAGACCTGTAACTAACCCGTCACCTTCAGGCAGCAGGTTGTATAACAGAATTGCACTAATGCACATGCTAAAACAAAAGGCTATGGCTTGAATACTATAGATCAGAGAAACAGAAGCGGTAAAGTGCTTTGCTCTCTTAAAATAAATGTATCAATCTGTAGACTATGTATGGAACAACTCCTAGGGGGAAAATCACTAAGAAATGTTTTTGGGTGATTTTGTGTTTCTTTGAGATAATGCTATGATTTAGCAAATCGTGAATTTATTAAGGACCAATTCACATGGAAATTTCATGTCAAACTCAACTTCGCAGGCCAAATTGCGGGAAATCACCATTTGAACAACCATCGTCAAAATAACATTGATACCAATACAAATCGCAAATTTACTAGGAATCTTTTATGTGAAATCACTCAAGCTAACACCAAAACTCCACCTCAATGCACCAAATCAATGCACTTGCTTTTACCAAGCGTGCTTGCTGCGTAGCTTGAACGGCGTAAGATCTGGGCAGGTTTTTGTGTTTTAAGTAAAGTAAAGAGTTAATTTTAGAAAAAAAAACAATGTTCCTTCCCCATTCCCAAAATAGAAAGAATAACCAGCAATGGGCTCTGTGAGTTCAATAAATACTGGGGAAAATCAGTGTAGGTTTCCGCCCCTGTTTCAGTGAACTAGCACCGGGCTCTTGAACCTGTCCTGGTGTTGGAAATGCAGGCGGGGTAATGCATAGGGGTCCCTCATATTTCCAGGACCAGCACTGGTACCAGCACTTACTAGCTGGGGTGGGGGTAGTAATACCACATCCAGGGGATACACTTGACGGGGTCCCCCGGCCAAAACAGTCATCCCCCTCAACTAGTCAGCCCAGCCCTGAGATTCCTCAGAAAGTGGGGACCCCTCTAATAAAGGGGCCACCCCTCCTTAGGATCTCCCAGGGCTAGGGTGTACCCCGGGGCTACTCCTGGCAGTAGATGTCGAGTTGACATCATTTGTGTAAAAGTTATTAGGAGGACTTCAGGTCCCAGCAAGCCTCCCCTGCATGCCAGTACTTGGAGAACTACAAGTACCAGCATGCAGAGGGTTAATGGCCCGCTGGAACCTATAGTCTCCCTGAAAAAGAAATATTAAAATAAACACAGTACCCACACCATAGAAAGTACAACATAAATACACACACTCACATACTGTATACTCGCCGTGTCTCTGGTGTCACTTGTTCGGTGGATAGCCCCGGCTTCACTGTAGCCCCTAGGGATCCTTCAGATGGGGGACCCCTTTATTTGGGGGGTCCCCACTTTCGAAGGAATCCCAGGGCTGGGGTGACTAGTTGGGGGGGGGGGGGGAGGTGAATGCATTGGGCAAGAAGAACCAGGTGGTTCATTGAAATATGGGGAGTGATCACGCCGTTTTTGCGCCCATGTTTCTTGAACCAGGACCAGCTCACAGAGCCCGATGCTGGTAATGCTTTTTCTTTGGGGAAGGATGGGAGGGGGTTATAAAATTAACACTTTACTTATCTTAAAACACAAAAGCCTGCAAGGATCTTTGCATCAACACTGCTTTATCATGGCTAAATTCGCACCTCCCAACACGCTACAAAGCGACTACATACACTATTCAAAGACACTATGCAAGTCTACATGATTGCTTCTAAATGTTTGACTTGCGGTGCTAAACATTCTGGCAATAAGGCGTGATCACAAATTGCAGCCCAATTCAGAATTGGACGCAGCCGCTGTGTTCACATGCATGGGTGATTCCCGGAAGCATGCGATAGCATAGTGATTGACAGGTGACAGGAATCCAGGGGTGGTGACGAGGCATTGGGGGAGAGGAGAGAAGACAACGCAGACAAGTCATGGCTGTTTTCAGGGCATCCTGATGACGTTGCCTGCGTTTCCTGCAATAGGAAACATAGCGCCTCACCGGCTGCTGCGTAGGCAGCGGTCAACCTGTATTTGAAGTTTTTGCAATGCAATCACAATTGAATTGCGTCTTACATGCTGGGTGGCCTTGCCCTGTGCTGGGCGGCCCTCAGCATGTGATTTTAGTGGTCGCAGAATTTGCTAAGATTGCAAAATCTGTGACCAACTCTGTATAACCCCCACAATTCTCAGTAAATTCACCCCCCTGGATCAGATCTGGCTGCTTTAGCGTTGATGATGATTTCTTAAATATCTGTCTTTATTAACTGAATTAGCTATAGAGACACATTTTAGCTGTAGACAGACAAAAACAAAATAACAATTATACATGATTGTAATGTAATTCTATTACATTCTATAAAGACAAAAGACAAAATACCTCTCTAACATGACTAGAGATGTGCGGCGGACACTTTTCAGGTTTTGTGTTTTGGTTTTGGATCTGGATCCCCACTCGTGTTTTGGATCTGGATTAATTTTGTGAAAACCACCCATTCGGATTTGGTTTTGGTTTTGGATCTGGATTATTTAAAAAAACACAACAGAAAAACAGTTAAAATCACAGAATTTGGGGGTAATTTTGATCCTATGGTATTATTAACCTCAGTAGCATTCATTTCCACTCATTTCCAGTCTATTGTGACACCTCACACTTCACAATGGGCCCAATTCAGACGTGATCGCAAGAAGGCATCTTTTGCACTGCCACCGCCTACAGGGGGAGGGGGTAATCGCTGAGCAGGGGTGAGAATGCATGTGCAGAGAGCTGCACAAGCAAAAGTTTGTGCAGTCTCTGCACAGCTCAGGACTTATTCAGCCGCTGCAACGATCCGGCCAAGAACTGACGTCAGGAACCCTCCCTTAAAATGGCTGTAAACGCCTGCGTTATCCCGGATACTCTTTAAAAACGGTCAGTTGACACCCACAAACGGCCTCTTCCTGTCAATCTTCTTACGATCACTGGTGCGATCGCTTTCTTCGTTAAATCTGTCGCTGTCCAGCGATCCCCGTCGCTGGTGGCCGACGTGCCTGTGCATTGCGGTACATACGCACGCGCAGTTCAGACCCGATCGCACCGCTGCAAAAAAAGCTAGCGTGCGATCGGGTCCGAATGACCCCACTATATGGTTTTTAGGCCAAAAGGTTGCACTGAGGTTGCTAGATGACTAATCTAAGCGACACAAGTGGGTGGCACAAACACCTGGCCCATCTAGGAGTGCCACTGCAGGGGCAGACAGGATGGCAGTTTTAAAAATTAGGCCCCAAAGAGCACATCATGCAAAGAAAAAAATAGAAGGTGCGCCAAGGTCGCTGGATGACTAAGCTAAGCGACACAAGTGGGCGGCACAATCACCTGGCCTATCTAGGAGTGACACTGCAGTGGCAGACAGGATGGCAGTTTTAAAAACTGGGCCCCAAAGAGCACATAATGCAAAGAAAAAAAGAGGAGCACCGAGGTCGCTGGATGACTAAGCTAAGCGACACAAGTGGGCTGCACAAACACCTGGCCTATCTAGGAGTGGCACTGCAGTGGCAGACAGGATGGCAGTTTTAAAAACTAGGCCCCAAAGAACACATAATGCAAAGAAAAAAATAAGAGGTGCAAGATGGAATTGTCCTTCAGCCATCCCACCCACCCTTATGTTGTATAAACAGGACATGTACACTTTAACAAACCAATCATTTCAGCGACAGCGTCTGCCACACGACTGTTGCTGAAATGATTGGTTTGTTTTGGCCCTCACAAAAAAAAAACCTATTAATTTGAACCTCTGCAGACTTGTGTCTGCCAGAAAGATAGATAAAACGTAGGCTTTAAACCTAGGATCGAGCACGGTGGCCAAAATGTAGTGCTCTGATTTCAACAGATTGACCACCCTTGATTCTTGGTAAAGCGAATGAAGGGCTCCATCCTCAAGTCCCACATACTTAGAGGAATTACTCCGTTTTAGCTCCTCCTTCAGTTTCTCCAGCTGCTTCTGCAAAAGCCTGATGAGGGGAATGACCTGACTTAAGCTGGCAGTGTCTGAACTGACTTCACGTGTGGCAAGTTCAAAAGGTTGGAGAACCTTGCACAACACAGAAATCATTCTCCACTGTGCTTGAGTCAGGTGCATTCCCTCTTCTTTGCCTATATCATAGGTGGATGTAAAGGCTTGAACGGCCTTTTGCTGCCCATCCATCCTCTGAAGCATATAGAGTGTTGAATTCCACCTCGGTACCACCTCTTGCTTTAGGTAATGACAGGGCAGGTTCAGGAGTGTTTGCTGGTGCTCAAGTCTTCAGCAAACAATGGCTGAATGTCGAAAGTGGGCCGCAATTTTTCAGGCCACCGACAGCATCCCGTGCACGCCCCTGTCGTTTGCCCTGCTCCACTTGTCCACGTGTCCGTGGCTAAGTGGACACTGGGTACAAACGCATTTTTCAGGACACTGAGGACACTTTTCTTAATGTCCCTGTACAGTCCGGGAATCGCTTTCCTAGTGAAGTAGAATCTAGCCGGGACTTGGTACTGGGGACACAGTACGTACATCAACTGTCTAAATCCCACTGCACTAATGTGGGATACCGGACGCACGTCTAACACCAGCATAGTTGTTATGGCCTCAGTAATCCGCTTTGCAACAGGGTGACTGCTGTCATATTTCATCTTCCTCGCAAAGGACTGTTGGACAGTCAATTGCTTAGTTTAAGTAGTACAAGTGGTCTTCCGACTTCCCCTCTGGAACGACGATCAACTACCAGCAGCAACAACAGCAGTGACAGCAGCAGCAGTAGGCGTACCACTTAAGGATCCTCCGGAGGAATCCCGGTTAGGAGAGGACTCGTCAGTCATGCCAGTGACATGGCCTGCAGGACTACTTACATTCCTAACTGAGGAGGAAATTGATGTTGAGGGAGTTTGTGGTGTGGGTTGCAGGAGCTTGGGTACACGAGGAAGAAGGGATTTAGGTGTCAGTGGACTGCTTACGCTATTACCCAAAGTTTCTGAACTTGACAGTGACTTCTGATGAATGCGCTGTAGGTGACATATAAGGGAGGATGTTCCTAGGTGGTTAACATCCTTACCCTTAATTTTTATGGATTGACAAAGGCAACACACGGCTTGACACCTGTTGTCCAGATTTGTGGGGAAATAATTCCACACCAAAGAGGTGGCTTTTTTGGTATTTTGCCCTGGCATGACAATGGGATTTCTCATCCCACGGACAACAACTGTCTCCACTGGTGCCTTATTCAAACAATCCACATCACCATCACAATACTCATCATCATCTCCCTGCTCAGCTCCAGCTACACCTATCTCCTCCTCATCCTGGTGTACGTCTACAGTGACATCCTCAATCTCAACATCAGCAACTGGACTGGTGGTGCTCTTCCCAGCCCTTTCAGGGTGCGTGAAAATATGGTGGTAGGTGCCTCCTCTTTCCATCCAGTCTTGGGAAGGTCAGGCCTAGACATCGCAACCGTGGACACGCTTGGACTGTCCTTAGGGATTTGTGATATCTCTAAACGCACAGTTGTATTTTCCTGTGCTTTAACAAGCTTAATATTTTTATTTTTTTGAGAAGGAGGAGGACTTCCATCCTCATGAGAAGCTGACCCACCAGTCATGAACACAGACCAAGGCCTTAGCCTTTCCTTGCCACTTCGTGTCATGAATGGCAAGTTGTCATTTTTACGTTTCTCGTCAGATCATTTCTATTTTTTCTGATTATTAATTTTTGCTTCTTGGATTATACATGCCCTCTTTGACATTGGGCATCGGCCTTAGCAGAGGACGTTGATGGAATTGCATTGTCAATGTCATGACTGATGGCAGCAGCAGCTTCACCACTAGTACTAGGAACTGGAAGTGGTTCCTTATCTTCCACTATTTTTTCTCCAAATTGTTGTTCTCCATTTCACAGGACAGCATCCCTTTATTATTACCGCACATAGAACAGTGCCTCTTTATTTTCACAGCACCCCTGTATACTTACAGCAAAAGGGCCAGTGTAATGTTATTTGAAAAGCAACAACCCTATATTTTACACCATACAAGAGCAGTGTGCTTTTAATTTTTAACAACTGCCCCTCTGAATTTTTACAACATGCAGGGCCAGCAGCACCCCTATATTTTACAGCATACAGCAGTGTGCTTTTAATTTTTAACAACTGCACCCCTGAATTTTTACAACATACAGGGCCAGTGTAATGTTATTTGAATAGCAACATTCCTATATTTTACAGCATATAGCAGTGTGCTTTTAATTTTAACTGCACCCCTGAATTTTTACAACATACAGGGCCAGCAGCACCCCACTATTTTACAGCATACAGGAGCAGTGTGCTTCTAATTTTTAACAACTGCACCTCTGAATTATTACAACATACAGGGCCAGTGTAATGTTATGTGAACAGCAACGCCCCTATATTTTACAGCATACAGCAGTGTGATTTTAATTTTTAACTGCACCCCTGAATTTTTACAACATGCAGGGCCAGCAGCACCCCAATATTTTACAGCATATAAGAGCAGTGTGCTTTTAATTTTTAACAAATACACCCCTGAATTTTTACAACATACAGGGCCAGCAGCACCCCTATATTTTCCATCATACAGGAGGACAGTGCCCCTGTACCTTGTACAATACAGTGACAGCCAGGACAGCAACACCCATGTACAGCTGCAGCACCCGGCTGTAACAGCACATGAAACACCAGTGACAGCCAGGACAGCACCCCTAACACAGCACAGGTACACCATAGTAATTACCCGATGCCACCACCACCCTCAGAGAGACAATGTCTGTCTCCCTCACTCTCCAAGTCTGGAGTGAAAATGGCGGCGATGCGCAGCTCTTTATATCCAAAACCCGTAAAAATCTAACAGTGGGATGATGACATTTTGCCAAGTTCTGGTTTTCACGTCTGGCGGGAAGTCCCGAGCCGGACTCGAATCCGGGCTCGGGATGGGATGTTCAGGAGGTTTGGTTCTCAGGGAACCGAACCCGCTCATCTCTCTACATGACCCGACCATGAACATGCTTACATTCCTAATATAATATACAGTATAATGGCATAAGACCCTACACCAACCCAACATGATCTGTCCTATGGTTCTATAGATAGTTCTATTGCAATATACAGCAAACAGACATACAGATGTACAAGATGTACAGGTGTTGCATATTAAGTTAATCAGTACACTCTCCTGGTGTGTCCTAGTTGCTGCACATTGGGGCTAATTAAGATGCAGTTGCAAAACAGCTATTGTATGCAAATTGGTCAATGTTTTCTTATTGTGCATGCATCTGAGCCATATTGAGCGAGTGAGTTGCAATTGCGGTTGAACTGATGAATTTGTCGCAAAGTGAGTGATGAGAAGACAGTATTTGGGGGTGGTACCGGGGAGTGTATTTGGGGGTGGTACCGGGGAGAGGTTGGCCAAACACAGGTGAGTCGTGGCCATTCAAATGCTGTTTTCTGGGCATGCTTAAATTAGCAGTTGCGATCTTACTTACATCCCAGGAGAGCAGCTCAGCCTGTCTGTCTACTGAGTCACTCAGACTCTGTGACATGACCCGATTTATGACAATGGAACTAATGTATCAGCAATCATACACCGTCAGACAGAAATGATGCAACAGCAGTGGGCATCCCTCTGCTCAGGTTAACTTCTGCCCATATTAGCATATAATCACAACTGCATACAGCAAAAGATAGCAACAACAGCAGCAAGAACATCCACTTCTGAATTAGGCGACTACGGCACATTGGCACAAATGTATTAAGCCTTAACAAGAGATAAAATGGAGATGGATAAAGAGTGATAAATGACCAACCAACCAGCTCCTGTCATTTTTCAAACACAGCCTGTGACATAGCAATTAGGAAGCTGGTCATTTATCACTTTTTATCCGTCTCCACTTTCTCTTGTTAAGGCTTAATACATTTGGGCCATTATTGGGTAAATAGGTGCAAAAAAAGACATCCAGTGCTAGCAGTCACATGAGACCTGGCGGGCCAAGAGCCCGTTTGGCGTGACTGCAGCAATAATGTATGAGGACACATCTGTGGGACATTACACCTTGACAGTGTAACCAGGACCGGTGCAAGGTTTCTCGGCACCATAGGCAAATCTTAAGCCTACTCCCCCCCACACACATACTTATTCAGGTTATGTCACACAGTAGTTCCCCTTATTCATGTTACGTCACACAGAAGTGTCCTTTCTTCACGTTACACCACATTAGTGCCCATTTATGTTAAACCGCACAGTAGAGCACATTCACATTCTGGCAGAGTCCATTCACTTCCTGCAACACACAGTAGTACTGCCGCTTATAACACATTATGTTATACAATAATGTCCCTATACATTATGCCACGCAGTAATGCCCCTTACACATTATGCCACACAGTAATGCCGCCTATACATTATGCCACACAATAATGCCCACTATACATTTTGCCACACAGTAATGCCACTCTCAAATTATGGCACACACAGTAATGCCAGTAATCACCATTTCATGTCTTTTCAAGTCTCCAGAGTGCCGCCTTATTGCAAAATGGTATGTATGTGTAGATATGTATATATATATATATATATATATATATATATATATATATAAAATGACTGCCAGCTGCCAGTTCACAAGATAAAAAGCAATGATCACCTACGGTTCTCTTGAAAAGTGCTATTTTAGGGCGAGTTACTTAAGTTTTCACAAGGAGACTCCCCCACAGTAAAGGGCCACTTTTAAGGGTTAAAGTAGCTGGCATGACAGTATGGCTGTAAAACTCTTGGTGCAGCACAGCATACCTTCCAATGTGATTAATGTTCTCTTTAGTAGCAGTCCCCTCTCTATCACATTCCTGTGTGCGGGTCCTTGTTCTTAGGTATTTGAAGTTGCAGTCTCCTATACAGTCTTCCTCGTATTATGAAGCCCCATCAGCAGTCCTGTGGTGAGAGACGCTCCCTCACCACAGCCTGGATGGCTGAACTATTGTCAATGTGACTGCAGAGGTGAGCGGGAGCCGCAGCTGTTCCTGCTGGCCCGGGCGGTTGTTTCCTGGGTCCGTCAGCAGAGGGGGCGTGGCAAACACAGTTCACCTAGGAGGCCCTGGCTAAGGGGGAGAAAGGTGACTGATTGTGGCGGCTGCGGTTGGCCAGACTTGCCCCTTGAGCGCCTTCAAGCTAGCCCAGCACAACAACATAATTGTTAAGTCAAAATGATGCAGCGGGAGTGTACCGCCCTCCAGTGGCTGGCACCCATAGGCAGCTGCCTAAAGCTGCCTAATGGTAGTACCGGCCCTGAGTGTAACCTATCCACTGGATCATGCACACATTAAAATCCTATTAAATTGTGTACAGACACCTACAGATATGTCCTCATACATCTTTGCTGCAGTCACGCCAGTCTTGGCATGACAGGTCCAGGCATTTTTTTTTTTTTTTTTACAATAAATGGGTCTTAAATGCAATGGTATGTGACTAGGACACACCAGAAGACTGTGCTTATTAATTTGATATGCGACACTTGTATAGCTGTGTGCGACTGAGTCTCTGAATCTGCATACAAAGCGCTACAATGCTCTTTTCCATACCAAGCTTTGTTGTGCTTCACAAACAGACTCAGTTACACACAGATACCAAAGTGTCACATATCAAATTAATCAGCACATTTTTGGAAAAAATAGATGCTGGACACTAGCGGTGTTGCACGGGATCTGCCAGCTCACTCATGCCAAGCATCTCCTGCTGCATGGCGTATTGAGGCTAGATGAGGACACATCTGTACATAAAATGACCTGTCCTGTTGTGATGTTCATAATACAGTTCTTTTACACTCTATACTGTACATTGGACTACATCTACCCAACATGACCTGTCCACTGAACATGCTAACATTACACTGCTATTACACTGTATACAGACTCAATACACTAAACCTACCCAACATGACCTCTTCTATGTAGAATTACAAACCTCCCAACTGTCCCGATTTTTGTGGGACAGTCCCGTTTCTCACAGACTGTGCCACCTACTGGCCGCAGTGTCCCGTGGTGGTGATGTAATGTGAATTAGGAACACTTCCCCATGATAACATGTAAATAAAGTTGCACTACTGTGTGGCGTAATTTGAATTGGGGGTACTATTATGTGGCTAAGCCCCTTCCCAGCAAGAACACACCTCTTTTTGGGCTGTGCATCAAATGTGCGCACTGAGCCTATTTAAAATATAGAGGGTAGGAATACCAAAATGAGGACTGCTATGGGTGAGGGGTGATGGTGTCGGCTCTGAGTTGGGAGGTATGGAAATAAGACTTACAAGCATGAACTGACCACTAGACATGATCATAATACAATTATTAAGCATTATGTATAGGAATGGTATCGGGAACCCGGCGCTTAGGATGCCAGCGGTCAGATTACCAACAGTTGCATCCTGATGGGCAGAATCCAGACACATGGTAGGTAAGTAGTCTAAGCCTGCCTGTCTACCCCCCTAGCATCCCCTCCCCGCAGCCTGACCCTAACTGCCACAGGGGGACCTAACATTATGCGAATGCATCCTGGAATGCGATTGTAAAATGATTGATAAGCGGCGGGCATTCAGGGGCGGCGACGCAGAGTTGGGGGGAGTGGAGCAGGAAATGAAAGAATGTCATGGATGTTTGTGGTGCAGCCCATTGACATCGCCTGCGTTTCCTGCGATGGGAAACAAGGCACCGGGGTCATCCTCTATTTTGGTCCTTGCCCTGTGCTGGGCGGCCCCCAACATGCAAATTGATCCATAGCAATTTTTGCTAATTTAAGGACGCTGAGTAACCCCCTACGTGCGGATATTCACCAGTATGCAGAGCATTATGCATTAATGCAACTGTGCCACTCCAATCCACAAGCTTATAGAAATAGCGGTATCCGGACTCCAGGTCGACAGCACAAAGGTCGACACACCTTAGGTCGACACCAATTGGTCGACACGCCTTAGGTCGACATGGACAAAAGGTCGACAGGAACAAGGTCGACATGGAAAAGGGTCGACATGAGTTTTTCACGATTTTTTTCTTTTTTTGAACCTTTTCATACTTAACGATCCACGTGGACTACGATTGGAACGGTAAAGTGTGCCGAGCGAAGTGGTAGCGGAGCGAAGGCACCATGCCCGAAGCATGGCGAGCGAAGCGAGCCATGCGAGGGGACGCTGTGCACTAATTGGGGTTCCCGGTCACTCTACGAAGAAAACGACACCAAAAAAACATAAAAAACTCATGTCGACCTTTTTCCATGTCGACCCTGTTCCTGTCGACCTTTTGTCCATGTCGACCGTTTGTCCATGTCGACCTAAGGTGTGTCGACCAATTGGCGTCGACCTAAGGTGTGTCGACCTTTGTGCTGTCGACCCTCAGTCCCTGACCCGAAATAGCCTACATCATAATCAGTGTGTATTTGCTCCAGCCGTTTACCTGGTGTAGGAGATATATTTGCAATGTATACACACATCTCTGCACACTGCAATTCCATCTACAGGGGTAATTCCAAGTTGATCGCAGCAGGAATTTAGTTAGCAATTGGGCAAAACCATGTGCACTGCAGGGGAGGCAGATTTAACATGTGCAGAGAGAGCTAGATTTGGGTGGGTTATTTTATTTCTGTGCAGGGTAAATACTGGCTGCTTTATTTTTACACTGCAAATTAGATTGCAGATTGAACACACCCCACCCAAATCTAACTCTCTCTGCACATGTTAAATCTGCCTCCCCTGCAGTGCACATGGTTTTGCCCAATTGCTAACTAAATTCCTGCTGCGATCAACTTGGAATTACCCCCTACATTCTCTCTTTGCAATTAGTCTATATATGAACGTCCCGTTACCACTGTTTTATGCCAATTCAGAGCAAATGGAGTCATGCATTCGATGCGCATAACTCGGGATTGTTTTCAGATGCAGTACTCAGCTGCAAAAAAATCCCAAGATCCATCTGCAGAAAGAATTTGCATACAACTCTATATCTGTCAGCTGTTGGCATTACTGTATATAAAAAGCACCTGGGGAATTTGTGTAGATTTGATCCTGAGAACGTGACGTTGTGGCAACATTTTTAAATATTATAATAAGTTACATATTTTTAAACATAATAAAAATCCATGTGTATGTGTGGTTTGGATGGAAAATGAATTAGAAACATTAGTAGAGTGTTTTGTTTTCTGTGTAATTTTATTGCATCTATATTTTTTTAGTTTTCTGAAACAATCGTGGTTTTTGCCAGTATAATTTGGAATGTTTCTCTTCCTAGAATGCACTCATATTAGAATTAGTGAGGCTTTCCACATTTGGGCTTCTATATAGTGCCCTCAAATGTTACTTGAAATAACAGCCTCATTGACGAAGTGCCATTGGACCAGTAGGACTTTCATACTTGATATAAATTATATATCAAGAAAGCTGGAATTACAGTACTGTGATTCTTTTCCTTAGCCAGTCACACCTCAGTAGAATGGTGAATATTTATTTGTGTGAATAGTCTGATGGGTACTCTCTAATGGATCTACTGTATATTAGTACAGCTGTATCAGTGAATTTGGCACCCAAGATGAACTGATCAGTGGCTTCTATCAACATACAGTAGCAATGTACGGAGCACTGGAGCACAGGTGGAACTCTTAAAGCCAAATTTCACCTGAGAAACAGCCAAAATACTGCACTGAAACAGATAATTCTGCTCATCTCTGCGTGTAGAGTACTGAGGAAAAGAACCTTCAAATACTGTAGCAAATGAGTTAACACGCCCTGTCTGAAGCTTCTGCACCAGGGATGTACTGGAGTACCAATTAAATTGCTCATACAGTCTGTGATACTGATATTCATTGTAATCAATTAGCCCAATATAGGGGGTCATTCCGACCCGATCGCAGCGTGCTTTCGTTCGCACAGCTGCGACCGGGTCACTACTGCGCATGTGCGGGGGCCGTAATGCGCACTTGCGTCGTTGCCTGGCGGTGGACGTCGCCGGGCGACAACGAAGGAAACGAAGAAAGAGATCGCAGCGGCGATCACTTGAAGATAGACAGGCGGTGGGCATTCCTGGGTGGTAAAACAGCGCTCGGACCCGTTTTCTGGTAGTGGTAAGAAACGCAGGCGTGTCCAGGGCGGGTGTTTGACGTCAGAGCCAGGACAGAACAAGATGAAAACGTCGCAGCTGGTAAGTATGTCTAGACCTACTTAGAAACTGCACAATTTTTTTCCCATAGCAGGGCTGCACAAGCGAACGCAGCCTTGCTATGGGAAAAAACCCACCCCCATAGGCGGAGTATAGTTGATCACACGGGCTGCAAAAAGCAGCTACATGCGACAACTCGGAATGACCCCCATAGTACACTGATGCCCAGTACTAATCTAATCATCCTCTACTGGATTGTTATTAAACGTCATGGTAAATGCAGTTGGAGGGTGACTGCAGTCAACCCATGTGTGGTCATCTCCTGACACTAACAAGCCCTACGGATGCTAACTAGCTCAGCCTGAGAGCCTCCTGCTAAGGTTAAAAACAACTATGAATAAATAAATACATTTTAAAAATGTTTTAATCATTTTATTTCGTTAAAACATAAAGAGACTGATTCTAAGCAAAAAGAGAAAGTAACTTTGCACCTTGCACTTGCTTTGGGGACAGCAACAGGCAGGGAGTTTGACTGGGGCGGTACACCTGTCAAGCCTTTATGCTCGTGTCCTAAGGCGAGCTCTGGGAGGACAGAAACCTCCCATGAAGTAGAAGGGCAGGTGGCACTGCAGGTGGGGCAGATGTAAAATGTGCAGAGATTTAGATTTGAGAATGGAGCGTCCAAATCATATGTGGGATATATGCAAAAGCAGACAGTATTTACCTGCATGCAAAATATAAAGGCATATGCACCGATTGCATTGCAAAATGGTTTCTCCCAGATACAGTTACTGGCTTTTTTTTTCTTTGCTCCTACTTTAGAATCAGCCCCAAAGTGTCACCACATAATAAAGGGCTCATGTAGAGTTGGACCCATTTGTGCCCGGGACTTAAGTATATGTCTGAAAATGCCTCCATATCTACAACACTAGCATTTGCCAGGTTTATATCAAGGGTAATAAGAATAAAAGATTACATAAATATAGGGCCTTATTCAGCTTCAGTTGCAAAATTGCAAATAGGGCGATTATCGGGAGACTGCGCATGCACTGCGAACGCATTGCATGTGCGCGAAGGCTAAAATTCAAATGAAGCTTCAGTGAAATGTGATTGCAATATGATTGTCAGGGAGTGACCGTTCGTGGATGTTAACATGGCGTATATGGGGAGTGGCTGGAAAAATGCATACGGGCCATGACCATTTTGTGGGCGTGTATCTGACGTCAGATGCAATCGCTAGCTATTAAAAACATGGCACTGGTGCAATTGCATTCTCATTATTCTGAGTAGCGCTTGGTCATCTACAACTGTCGATGTTACTCGTTTTTTGCATTTGCATCGCAATTCTGTTGGTGCATACGCTGATTTGCCATCGCAGTGGTGGGCGTATTTTACCTTTCAGGGGCAACTCTTAACATGCAATTTTCAGCAGTAGCAGTTTTGAGATGATTGCAATTTCTTTCTCAATAGCGATCCAATCTAAATAAGGCCCATAGTGCATGGATGTAGCTTCGTAGTGCTAGTCACTGCTAAAGTAATACTGGCTCATGAGGGTCAAAAGGTTGACAGTTAAATAGTCGACATGGACTTAGGTTGATAGGATTAAAAGGTCGATGTGCAAATGGTCGACAGAAACGTCAACACATTTTTTGTGTGTGTTATTTTAACCCTATTCCTAACCATAAACCTAACTCTCCCCATAGTGCCTAACCATAACTGTCCCCTTCCACCACCTAACCCTAACCATCCCCTAAGTGCCTAATCCTAACCATTGCTTCCGGCAGTGTAACCCTCCCCCAGGTGCCTAACCCCAAAAATCATGAAAAACAATGTGCTGACCTTTTTTTGTGTCAGCATCTTTACTCTGTCAATCTAAGTCCATGTCGAGCATTTAACTGTCGACATATTGACTGTTGACCATCTGGAAAACAGAGATTCTGTTGTATAATGTTGAAGTAAAGCAGCAGGATTGCAGCATGCCTAATGGATGTATCTGAGCAATGTAGTCACTTGGCAATGCGTCCAAAAAACAAGATTAGGTTGTGTGTGATTGTGTGCAGACACAGCAGAATATGGGCCTAATTCAGAGTTGATCGCAGCAGCAAATTTGTTGGCAGTTGGGCAAAACCATGTGCACTGCAGGGGGGGCAGATATAACGTGCGGAGAGAGTTAGATTTGGGTGGGGTGAGTTCAAACTGAAAACTAAATTGCAGTGTAAAAATAAAGCAGCCAGTATTTACCCTGCACAGAAACAAAATAACCCACCCAAATCTAACTCTCTCTGCAAATGTTATATCTCCCACACCTGCAGTGCACATAGGGGGTCATTCCAACCTGTTCGCATGCTGCCGTTTTTCGCAGCGCAGTGATCAGGTCACTACTGCGCATGCATGTGCACCGCAGTGCGCGGGCACGTCGTATGGGTACAACGCAGATCATTGCTGAGCGATGGATTTAACGAAGAATCCATTCGCACAGCCGATCGCAAGGAGATTGACAGGAAGAATACGTTTATGGGTGTCAACTGACCATTTTCTGGGAGTGTTTGTGAAAACGCAGACGTTTCCAAGTGTTTGCAGAGTGGGTGACTAACGTCAATTCTGGGACCAGACAGGCTGTAGTGATCGCAAGGGCTGAGTAAGTTCAGACCTACTCAGAAACTGCACAAAATGTTTTTGCAGAGCTTGGCTGCACAGGCATTCGCACACTTGCAAAGCGAAAATACACTCCCCTATAAGCGGCGACTATCTGATTGCAGCTCTGCAAAAAGTAGCTAGCGACCGATCAACTCGGAATGACCCCCCTGGTTTTGCCCAACTGCTAACAAATTTGCTGCTGCGATCAACTCTGAATTACCCCCAATGTGCCTTACAAGATGTGCAAAAACTGTTCCACTCATAGCAAAATGTGTCAAAAATGTGTCCAGAACTCAAAATAAATGTCCTTATTTCTGTCTCTGTTTATATTTCCAAAGCATTGTTTGGACGAGTCTCTCGCTGGTCTTCAACATCGTAGCCACAAAGAAACACAGAGAACAGTCTCTTCATCACGCTGCTTATTTCTATGTCACTTCTGTTACTGCTGTATTGTGTATTGTAGATGTGGGCACATAAGTGCTTTATTATTAATATAGTAACAAGCAGCTCTCCTTCATACCAAATCCGCTAAGATGCCAAACACCAATGTGCTTCTCTACTACAGACACAGATTTACAGTTATTGTGTTGGCTAATGTGATTCTTATTTAATGTGTTTACATTTCTTCATGTTATAGCAGTAAGACCTTATACAGTAAATGCCTTAATAGTGTAAACATGTTTGTTTCATCCATGGATGGCTGTGCATTATGGGATATGTAGTGTGTAGCCAGATGTGTCATCGCTTGGAGAGTGTTAAAATGTAGACAGAAAATGTACCAGCCTGTCAGCTCCTGTCATTTTTCAATCACAGCCTGTAACATGGCAGTTAGGAGCTGATTGGTACTTTTCCTCTCTCCATTTTATCACTCTCCAAGCGATGATGCATCTAGCCGTCTTGGTTAATCAAACTTCTGTAATCCCTGCTTTATTTGATTCTGTACTTAGGGCCAAGTTAATAAATCTGGAAATTAGACTTATTAATCCATGGCCCCTCTTTCCTTGTAGCTATAGTTATGCACATGCTGTGAAATACTGTACTTGTGCCATTGGTTATACTGTACCTTCCCTACATAATGAATAGTACTACCCACATTGTCCCCTATTTACTGCTAAAAGTATGGGGCCCATGTATCATGAAATATTTGTGGCTTGTTGCCAGAAAAACTCCCATTTTCACAAGGTAACTGCAAATATCTAGTATTGCCTTACTGTATGACAGAGAAACTTCAGCAGATATCTCCCTCCATTCCCTACTGTAGCTGTAACTCCCATAAGTTTCCAAGGGGCTTGCGATTCTGCCAGATTTACCAAGCTCTGGAATGTGAAGCATTCCTGAGCATGGCCCCCGCAACTATCGTTGTATGAAGATGGCGTTAGTTTGTTGCAGCCTATGGAATACATTTTGTAAACTTGAACACTCCCCAGTAATTGGCGAGGTGCATGCATCTGCTTCTACACCGTGCACATAGCAGGGACAGGTGGAGCGCATGCTGGGGGCCGCCCATTGCCGGGCATGCTGACCGGAGCCTCCCCCCGTTGAACAAGCAGAAATTGCAAACGCATCGCAATTTCTGCTTGTTAGAGGAAACTAAGGAAGCCTCCTGCCGGCACAGATTAGCCGCGCCCACAGGAGGACCATCAACATCGTCCCGATCGTGCAGCTGCGTGTGATGTCATGCATCCACCGTGATCAAGCCCCTGACACACCCCCATTTGGCTGCCTCTGCCTCCCGTTCGTGCCACACTGCCCCCGCAACGCTCCCTCACCTCCCTGGAAACGGAGTGTTGACCGCCCACCCCGCGACCGCCTCTGCTTGATTGACAGGCAGAACAGAGGCAATCGCATTTTATGCCCCCCACAGAAAATACATGCGCAGGACGGGCGCTGCACATGTGCCTGCATTTTTTTCTCAATATTTGCGGTTGGATTGCTTACTGGGATCCAACCTGAATTAGGCCCTATATACAGTGTGGCCTGTTCTGATTCCGGAGTCGTAATTCTAGTGACTGACCATCATTTCAGGATTATTCTACTACCATTTAAACCATCTGCAGCATGCAGAGCACAACCAGGGGATTGGAGCATCTTCGGTTAATGCGGGAATCACAGCACAGGCAGTTGATTCTCTTCTTTATAGAGCCTCATTACACATTGAAACTGTATGCTGCAGTGTTACCAAAGTTCTGTCTATCAATAAAAGTTCAAACAGGCATGATTGTTGGACTGTTTATTCAAAGATATCTGGAACTAAAACTGTTTTAATGACACATGGATTTAACATAGTCCGAATGTCACAGAAAGTGCATAGGTGGCATGCTAATAGTGAAGCATTGTTTCTGGAACAATAGGAACACACCATGCTGAAAGTTTAGTTGCGCCCTGTGTAAACACACCTACAGGTATAATAATTGGATTACACTTTTGAAAGTTGTGTGTGAATAAAGAGTTCAAATAACATTTTAAATGCACAGTATCAGACAGTGGCCTTTTCATAAATGATGGGTCCATGTGTGGGCCTCCAGCCCTGCATGCGCAGAAGACAGCAGGAGCAATTGCTATCTTCTGTGCATAGGCTAAAATTCCTAACATTTCTACAGAAAGATGGCGTCTGTGCAATCTTTTTGAAGAAGTCCAACAGCAAAAAATTGCTCAACTCCATGAACATCGGCAGTGTGTGCAACTAATGCTCAGAAGGAGGCCCTGTATGCTTACTGTACATCTGGGCAATAAATATTACATATTCTCTCAGTGAGATGCATTTCAAGATGGCTGTCTGCTCACCTATATGATGAGTAAGGGTTGTTGATATTGTACTTTTCCCTGGGACTTACCACTGCCTGCTGACTAGCTACAGAGTTTCTCTTCTCTTTCCCCTGTACTTGTCAGTCCTTATCTGTGGCTTTACTGCAGTTTTTCTGGAGGGGGAGTTAGCGCAAATATTTAGTATCACCCAGATGTATGAAAGAGAATCATAGCAGATATATCTGATATCTGCTATAGTCCCTCCATTTCCAACAGCAGCCACAACCCCCATAGGTTTCTAAAGAGGATGCAATGCTGTCAGATTTACCAAGCTCCAGAATGATTTAGCAAACCTTCTGAGTAACTATTTCCATCTGTTTTCCAGCATTTGGGAGCAAATGACTCACTGTCATTAGTGCCTATACATTAACAGATTTATTTAGATGGGATCCCGGCAGTTGGAATACTGATGCTGGAATCCCGACACTGCTCGGAATACAACGCATGGATTCCGAGATGGATCGAAATGCCTGTGCTAGGACCCAGAACGCTGGAATCCCAAATGAAGAACTGCCGGGACTCCACACTGATAGGCTGCAGGGCAGGGGGTTAGGTACCACTGGAGAGGGTCAGGGTTAGCCTGGTAGGGTGGGGAGGGGGGATTTTAGGGTCAGGCTGCGGATAAGGAGGGCTGGGGATTAGGGGTAGTATCTAGGTGTCTGTATCCTGAGCATCGGGATGCCGCTGTCGATATTCTGACTGCCGGAATCCCCTTTAGATGGAGTTGGGAAACACTGATGTAGGCAGAGGGTACAAACTAACCTATAAACTTCTGTGTTTTAGGGTAGTAGTAAATAGTTTTATAATTCACTCAGCACATTACTAACAAAGAGATAGGGAAAATACGAGGAGAGGATAATTTGCTTTTGATACAAATACTGATGAAAAGATATCTGGCTGAACAGAGCAGTCATTAGATTTATCTACGCCTACAGCTGCGTGCATTTCTCTGTATGTAAGCAAGACTGACACAGTCCTACCAAAACACTACAGTCATGGCCAAAAGTTTTGAGAATGACACAAGTATTGGTTTTCACAAAGTTTGCTGCCTCAGTTTTTATGATGACAATTTGCACATACTCCAGAATGTCATGAAGAGTGATCAGATGAATTGCAAATGTAATTAATTGCAAAGTCCCTCTTTGCCATGACAATGAGCGTAATCCCCCAAAAAACAAAAATTTCCACTGCATTTAAACCCTGCCATAAAAGTACTAGCTGACATATTGTCAGTGATTCTCTCCTTAACACAGGTGGGAGTGTTGACGAGGACAAGGCTGAAGATCACTCTGTCATGCTGATTGAGTTAGAATAACAGACTGGAAGCTTTAAAAGGAGGGTGGTGCTTGAAATTTGTTCTTCATTGTTCTTCCTCTGTTAGCCATGGTTACCTGTAAGGAAACACATACAGTCATCATTGCTTTGCACAAAAAGGGCTTCACAGGCAAGGATATTGCTGCTAGTAAGATTTAACCTAAATCAACCATGTATCGGATCATTAACAACTTCAAGGAGAGAGGTTCAATAGTTGTGAAGAAGGCTTTAGGGCGCCCAAGAACATCCAGCAAGCGCCTGGACCCTCTACTAAAGTTGATTCAGCTGCAGGATCGGGGCACAACCAGTGCAGAGCTTGCTTAGAAATGGCAGCAGGCAGATGGGAGTGCATCTGTACGCACAGTGAAGCAAAGACTTTTGGAGGATACCCTGGTGTCAAGAAGGGCAGCAAAGAAGCCACTTCTCTCCAGGAAAAACATCAGGGACAGACTGATATTCTCAAAAGGTACAGGGACTGGACTACTGAGGACTGGGGTAAAGTCATTTTCTCTGATGAATACCCTTTCAGATTGTTTGCGGCATCTGGAAAAATGCTTGTATAGGAAAGGTGAGCGCTACCATCAGTCCTGTATCATGCCAACTGTAAAGCATCCTGAGTTTGGTGACAAACGATGCCTTTTCCAGCATGATGGAGCACCTTGCCATAAGGCAAAAGTGATAACTAAGTGGCTCGGGGAACAAAACATAGAATTTTTGGGTCTATGGCCAGGAAACTCCCCAGACCATAATCCCATTGAGAACTTGTGGTAAATCCTCAAGAGGTGGGTGGACAAACAAAACCCCCAAAATTCTGACAAACGCAAAGCATTGATTAAAGGTTTAGGCTGTGGGGAGGGTGGTTTAGGGTTAGGCACCCCCAGGGGAGGTTAAGGTTAGGTTGTAGGGGAGGGAAGGTTAGGTTTAGGCAGCGGAGACTGCGGTTAGGATTAGGCACCTCCGAGTGGGGGAGGTTAGGCACTAAGGGGGAGGTTAGGGTTAGGCTACAGGAGGGGTGGGTTTGGGTTAGGGGGGTAGAGAGAGGGGGATCAGCGGGATCCTGATGTCGGTATTACGACCGCTGGAATTAACTGCATCGGCATATCATATTGATTCCTACCATTGTTACACATAACAAAAAGGTCTAAAAACACTGAAGTATCAAACATTGTGAAAACTAATACTTGTGTTATTCTCAAAACTTTTGGCCATGGGTGTATATTGAAGAATACACAGAAGATTATACTGTACATTACAATTTTCTGAGGCTGCTATCTCTCTTTTGAAGGGGGTTCTGGAGTATGGATAGACACTATCTAGATAGACAGTCAATATATCGACACCATATGGTCGACAGGCAAAAGGTAGACAGGTTAAAAGGTTGACATGCTCAAAGGGTCGACATGGCAATTGTCAACATTTTTTGGGGGGGGTTACACATATTTTTTATCAATTTTATTTGGCTTACCATCCATGGGGGCTATGATTGGGAATAGTAAATTTGACCAAAGCATGGCGAGTGTAGGGAAGGCGCAAGCGCTCTCTTGACAGGTAACAAATCAGCCACACATGGAAGGTGCATTCACATCTTTGAGCTGTGTAAAGCTACAGGAAAATATATGTGTGCTTCTTTTGAGCAATGTATGTTGGATTTACTTCCAGCTCTCTGTCAGGTGGCAGATGGTCCTGATTCTGGAGGTTTAAGGTCAGAAAACTATTGTGCTCCCTTGCTTATATAGATCGCAGAGACTTCTGCTGAGATACAGCAGGTTGCAACAATGTTCTATTTGGAGGTTCAAGTTCTCTGTTTCAGGATTGATAGACAACTCTGGGAACTTTTCCTTTCTGCAGCTTATCAAAGTTAAGAGGCACATTCCTTTCCTTCTCTTGTGAAATATACCGGTAAGTCTTTTATGTTTCAGTCTTTAACTTTTTGAAATTAATACACTGTTACATGAACATAATTTAATAGTATACAGTGGCGCACCCAGGAGGGGTTTCCGAGCACCCAGAAACCCCCCTCCACCCAAAAAAAAAAAAAATTTTTTTTTTTTTTGCTGCATGAGTATTATTAATGGCTGTCTAGCGTCTCCTGCAGCCTGCTGTCTTCCTGGTGGCACTTGTAAGTGCTTAATAAAAAGTTTACTTTATTTTAATTATAGTATATATATATATCCATGTACATACATATATACACAGGTATATACATACATACATATAAACACACACATATATGATATATATACATGTGTGTATATATTAGTGATGAGCGGGTTCGGTTTCTCGGAAACCGAACCCCCCCGAACTTTACCCTTTTTACACGGGTCCGAGGCATACTCGGATTCTCCCGTATGGCTCGGTTAACCCGAGCGCGCCCGAACGTCATCATCCCGCTGTCAGATTCTCGCGAGATTCGGATTCTATATAAGCAGCCGCGCGTCGCCGCCATTTTCACTCGTGCATTGGAAATGTTAGGGAGAGGACGTGGCTGGCTTCCTCTCCGTTTATTCATTGTTGAGTTGATGCAAATATTTGTGCTTGCTTATATCATTGTGGGGACTGGGGAGCAGCTTTATATTAATAAAGGAGGAGTACAGTGCAGAGTTTTGCTGATCAGTGACCACCAGTTTTATCCGTTCTCTGCCTGAAAAAAACGCTCCTTATCTGTGCTCAGTGTGCTGCATATATCTGTGCTCACACTGCTTAATTGTGGGGACTGGGGAGCAGCTGTATTATACAGCAGGAGTACAGTGCAGAGTTTTGCTGACAGTGACCACCAGTATACGTTGTCTGCCTGAAAAACACTCCATATCTGTGCTCAGTGTGTTGCTTTATTGTGGGGACTGGGGACCACCAGTATAATATTATATAGGAGGAGTACAGTGCAGAGTTTTGCTGACCAGTGACCACCAGTATATAATATATAGCATTACGGTACAGTAGGCCACTGCTGTACCTACCTCTGTGTCGTCAAGTATACTATCAATCTACATTCTATACCTGTGGTGCATTTTAGTTTTGCAGTTTGCTGACACAGTGACCACCAGTAAATATAGCAGTACGGTACGGAAGGCCACTGCTGTACCTACCTCTGTGTCGTCAAGTATACTATCCATCTAGATTCTATACCTGTGGTGCATTTCAGTTGTGCAGTTTGCTGATACAGTGACCACCAGTATATATAGCAGTACGGTATGGAAGGCCACTGCTGTACCTACCTCTGTGTCGTCAAATATACTATCCATCTACATTCTATACCTGTGGTGCATTTTAGTTTTGCAGTTTGCTGACACAGTGACCACCAGTATATATAGCAGTACGGTACGGAAGGCAACTGCTGTACCTACCACTGTGTCATCAAGTATACTATCCATCTACATTCTATACCTGAGGTGCATTTTAGTTTTGCAGTTTGCTGACACAGTGACCACCAGTATATATAGCAGTACGGTACGGAAGGCCACTGCTGTACCTACCTCTGTGTCGTCAAGTATACTATCCATCTACATTCTATACCTGTGGTGCATTTTAGTTTTGCAGTTTGCTGACACAGTGACCACCAGTATATATAGCAGTACGGTACGGAAGGCCACTGCTGTACCTACCTCTGTGTCGTCAAGTATACTATCCATCTACATTCTATACCTGTGGTGCATTTTAGTTGTGCAGTTTGCTGACACAGTGACCACCAGTATATATAGCAGTATGGTACGGAAGGCCACTGCTGTACCTACCTCTGTGTCGTCAAGTATACTATCCATCTACATTCTATACCTGTGGTGCATTTTAGTTTTGCAGTTTGCTGACACAGTGACCACCAGTATATATAGCAGTACGGTACGGAAGGCCACTGCTGTACCTACCTCTGTGTCGTCAAGTATACTATCCATCTACATTCTATACCTGTGGTGCATTTTTAGTTGTGCAGTTTGCTGACACAGTGACCACCAGTATATATAGCAGTACGGTACTGAAGGCCACTGCTGTACCTACCTCTGTGTCGTCAAGTATACCATACATCTACATTCTATACCTGTGGTGCATTTTAGTTTTGCAGTTTGCTTACACAGTGACCACCTGTATATATAGCAGTACGGTACGGTAGGCCACTGCTGTACCTACCTCTGTGTCTTCAAGTATACTATCCATCTACATTCTATACCTGTGGTGCATTTTAGTTTTGCAATTTGCTGACACAGTGACCACCAGTATATATAGCAGTATGGTACGGAAGGCCACTGCTGTACCTACCTCTGTGTCGTCAAGTATACTATCCATCTACATTCTATACCTGTGGTGCATTTCAGTTTTGCAGTTTGCTGACACAGTGACCACCAGTATATATAGCAGTACGGTACGGAAGGCCACTGCTGTACCTACCTCTGTGTCGTCAAGTATACTATCCATCTACATTCTATACCTGTGGTACATTTCAGTTGTGCAGTTTGCTGACACAGTGACCACCAGTATATATAGCAGTACGGTACGAAAGGCCACTGCTGTACCTACCTCTGTGTCATCAAGTATACTATCAATCTAGATTCTATACCTGTGGTGCATTTCAGTTGTGCAGTTTGCTGACACAGTGACCACCGGTATATATAGCAGTACGGTACGGAAGGCCACTGCTGTACCTACCTCTGTGTCGTCAAATATACTATCCATCTACATTCTATACCTGTGGTGCATTTCAGTTGTGCGCAGTATATATAGTAGTAGGCCATTGCTATTGATACTGGCATATAATTCCACACATTAAAAAATGGAGAACAAAAATGTGGAGGGTAAAATAGGGAAAGATCAAGATCCACTTCCACCTCGTGCTGAAGCTGCTGCCACTAGTCATGGCCGAGACGATGAAATGCCATCAACGTCGTCTGCCAAGGCTGATGCCCAATGTCATAGTAGAGAGCATGTAAAATCCAAAAAACAAAAGTTCAGTAAAATGACCCAAAAATCTAAATTAAAAGCGTCTGATGAGAAGCGTAAACTTGCCAATATGCCAATTACGACACGGAGTGGCAAGAAACGGCTGAGGCCCTGGCCTATGTTCATGGCTAGTGGTTCAGATTCACATGAGGATGGAAGCACTCATCCTCTCGCTAGAAAAATGAAAAGACTTAAGCTGGCAAAAGCACAGCAAAGAACTGTACGTTCTTCTAAATCACAAATCCCCAAGGAGAGTCCAATTGTGTCGGTTGCGATGCCTGACCTTCCCAACACTGGACGGGAAGAGCTTGCGCCTTCCACCATTTGCATGCCCCCTACAAGTGCTGGAAGGAGCACCCGCAGTCCAGTTCCTGATAGTCAAATTGAATATGTCACTGTTGAAGTACACCAGGATGAGGATATGGGTGTTGCTGGCGCTGGGGAGGAAATTGACAAGGAGGATTCTGATGGTGAGGTGGTTTGTTTAAGTCAGGCACCCGGGGAGACAACTGTTGTCCATGGGACGAATATGGCCATTGACATGCCTGGTCAAAATACAAAAAAAATCAGCTCTTCGATGTGGAATTATTTCAACACAAATGCGGACAACAGGTGTCAAGCCGTGTGTTGCCTTTGTCAAGCTGTAATAAGTAGGGGTAAAGACGTTAACCAACTAGGAACATCCTCCCTTATACGTCACCTGGACCGCATTGATCAGAAGTCAGTGACAAGTTCAAAAACTTTGGGTGACAGCGGAAGGAGTCCACTGACAACTAAATCCCTTCCTCTTGTAACCAAGCTCCTGCAAACCACACCACCAACTCCCTCAATGTCAATTTCCTCCTTACACAGGAAAGCCAATAGTCCTGCAGGCCATGTCACTGGCAAGTCTGACGAGTCCTCTCCTTCCTGGGATTCCTCCGATGCATCCTTGAGTGTGACGCCTACTGCTTCTGGCGCTGCTGTTGTTGCTGCTGGGAGTCGATCGTCATCCCAGAGGGGAAGTCGGAAGACCACTTGTACTACTTCCAGTAAGCAATTGACTGTCCAACAGTCCTTTGCGAGGAAGATGAAATATCACAGCAGTCATCCTGCTGCAAAGCGGATAACTCAGGCCTTGGCAGCCTGGGCGGTGAGAAACGTGGTTCCGGTATCCACCGTTAATTCAGAGGCAACTAGAGACTTGATTGAGGTACTGTTTCCCCGGTACCAAATACCATCTAGGTTCCATTTCTCTAGGCAGGCGATACCGAAAATGTACACAGACCTCAGAAAAAGAGTCACCAGTGTCCTAAAAAATGCAGTTGTACCCAATGTCCACTTAACCACGGACATGTGGACAAGTGGAGCAGGGCAGACTCAGGACTATATGACTGTGACAGCCCACTGGGTAGATGTATTGCCTCCCGCAGCAATAACAGCAGCGGCGGCACCAGTAGCAGCATCTCGCAAACGCCAACTCGTTCCTAGGCAGGCTATGCTTTGTATCACCACTTTCCATAAGAGGCACACAGCTGACAACCTCTTACGGAAACTGAGGAACATCATCGCAGAATGGCTTACCCCAATTGGACTCTCCTGGGGATTTGTGACATCGGACAACGCCAACAATATTGTGCGTGCATTACATCTGGGCAAATTCCAGCACGTCCCATGTTTTGCACATACATTGAATTTGGTGGTGCAGAATTATTTAAAAAACGACAGGGGCGTGCAAGAGATGCTGTCGGTGGCCCGAAGAATTGCGGGCCACTTTCGGCATTCAGCCACCGCGTGCCGAAGACTGGAGCACTACCAAACATTCCTGAACCTGCCCTGCCATCATCTGAAGCAAGAGGTGGTAACGAGGTGGAATTCATCCCTCTATATGCTTCAGAGGATGGAGGAGCAGCAAAAGGCCATTCAAGCCTATACATCTGCCCACGATATAGGCAAAGGAGGGGGAATGCACCTGACTCAAGCGCAGTGGAGAATGATTTCAACGTTGTGCAAGGTTCTGCAACCCTTTGAACTTGCCACACGTGAAGTCAGTTCAGACACTGCCAGCCTGAGTCAGGTCATTCCCCTCATCAGGCTTTTGCAGAAGAAGCTGGAGACATTGAAGGAGGAGCTAAAACAGAGCGATTCCGCTAGGCATGTGGGACTTGTGGATGGAGCCCTTCATTCGCTCAACCAGGATTCACGGGTGGTCAATCTGTTGAAATCAGAGCACTACATTTTGGCCACCGTGCTCGATCCTAGATTTAAAACCTACGTTGTATCTCTCTTTCCGGCAGACACAAGTCTGCAGAGGTTCAAAGACCTGCTGGTGAGAAAATTGTCAAGTCAAGCGGAACGTGACCAGTCAACATTTCCTCCTTCACATTCTCCCGCAACTGGGGGTGCGAGGAAAAGGCTAAGAATTCCGAGCCCACCCGCTGGCGGTGATGCAGGGCAGTCTGGAGCGAGTGCTGACATCTGGTCCGGACTGAAGGACCTGCCAACGATTACTGACATGTCGTCTACTGTCACTGCATATGATTCTCTCACCATTGAAAGAATGGTGGAGGATTATATGAGTGACCGCAACCAAGTAGGCACGTCAGACAGTCCGTACGTATACTGGCAGGAAAAAGAGACAATTTGGAGGCCCTTGCACAAACTGGCTTTATTCTACCTAAGTTGCCCTCCCTCCAGTGTGTACTCTGAAAGAGTGTTTAGTGCAGCCGCTCACCTTGTCAGCAATCGGCGTACGAGGTTACTTCCAGAAAATGTGGAGAAGATGATGTTCATCAAAATGAATTATAATCAATTCCTCCGTGGAGACATTCACCAGCAGCAATTGCCTCCAGAAAGTACACAGGGACCTGAGATGGTGGATTCCAGTGGGGACGAATTAATAATCTGTGAGGAGGAGGATGTACACAGTGAAAGGGGTGAGGAATCGGAGGATGATGATGAGGTGGACATCTTGCCTCTGTAGAGCCAGTTTGTGCAAGGAGAGATTGATTGCTTCTTTTTTTGGTGGGGGCCCAAACCAACCAGTCATTTCAGTCACAGTCGTGTGGCAGACCCTGTCGCTGAAATGATGGGTTCGTTAAAGTGTGCATGTCCTGTTTATACAACATAAGGGTGGGTGGGAGGGCCCAAGGACAATTCCATCTTGCACCTCTTTTTTCTTTCATTTTTCTTTGCATCATATGCTGTTTGGGGACTATTTTTTTGAAGTGCCATCCTGTCTGACACTGCAATGCCACTCCTAGATGGGCCAGGTGTTTGTGTCGGCCACTTGGGTCGCTTAGCTTAGTCACACAGCTACCTCATTGCGCCTCTTTTTTTCTTTGCATCATGTGCTGTTTGGGGACAATTTTTTTAATCTGCCATCCTGTCTGACACTGCAGTGCCACTCCTAGATGGGCCAGGTGTTTGTGTCGGCCACTTGGGTTGCTTAGCTTAGTCACACAGCTACCTCATTGCGCCTCTATGTTTCTTTGCATCATGTGCTGTTTGGGGACAATTTTTTTAATCTGCCATCCTGCCTGACACTGCAGTGCCACTCCTAGATGGGCCAGGTGTTTGTGTCGGCCACTTGTGTCGCTTAGCTTAGCCATACAGCGACCTCGGTGCAAATTTTAGGACTAAAAATAATATTGTGAGGTGTAAGGTGTTCAGAATAGACTGGAAATGAGTGTAAATTATGGTTATTGAGGTTAATAATACTATGGGATCAAAATGACCCCCAAATTCTATGATTTCAACTGTTTTTTAGGGTTTTTTGTAAAAAAAACACCCGAATCCAAAACACACCCGAATCCGACAAAAAATTTTCGGTGAGGTTTTGCCAAAACACGTCCGAATCCAAAACACGGCCGTGGAACCGAATCCAAAACCAAAACACAAAACACAAAAAATGTCCGATGCACATCACTAGTATATATACGTGTACTGTATGTATATATAAATATATATATATGCATGTTTAATATGCTATGTATATGTGTATATGTATGTGTGTGTGTGTGTGTGTGTGTGTGTGTGTGTGTGTATTGACAATGTCTATACTATTTGTCCTATTAAAAACACGTTAAAGGTTAAAGAACACAGTACGCAATTGGCGCAAAAAGTACCGCAAGGGTACTCCCTTAACTATACCTTAAGGAATGTACTTATACTGTAAACATTTGTGCAGTGACAATGTGTAGATGTAATGCAGTGTAACCTTGTTAGCTTAAAAGCTGTATGAGCGACTATGACGCTCTGAGAACCTTTATGCATTTATAATAATCAATCAAATACCGGTCTAAGGTTCTAACGCCTTTAGTGAGAGAATGAACGTTCAAAAAGAATAATACAATACAAGCTATACACTACCAAAATAACATAGAATATCTAACCAAGTTACTACACATAAAATACAATAAAGACACAATTATGTTTAAGGGGGAGGGGAGAGAGAGGGGGAGAGAGAATGGCTAACAATAACAATAAGACAATATGGTTGCAGAGAAGCTTACACATGTGAGGAACAATCGCTGCGCAGTTAGTCAATGCTGAGAATCTTTGTGGAGAAAATACTTGAGCTTACCCATACTGGCTGTCCCTATATACACAACCCTACAATACCGCATGGGACAGAAGCTAGACTCCATTTTGGGAAAACTCCCATGATTCCAAAGACTGCACCACATGGCTGAAAGGGGGAGGGGAAAACACCCAGCAGCAGCCATTTTACTCAAACCAACTAATCTTATTCCACATTCCAATCCAACTTCCTAGAACCATCTTATTGCATATAGTCCATGTTATATGAATCACCAGATCACAATGTAACCACACATCCCAGCATGCCATTGCTACAGAACCCATATTCACAAGTAACTGCATGGCGGTATTCATGATTGACAAGATATATTATAACAAACCAGCACAATCTATTTTAAATCACCATAGGCAAACAAATACCACAAATGCTATGCTACAGGTTGTCTAATGTCCCAGCTACCATCACAGATTCCCAGATCTATCACACAAACAAGTTACAATATCCTATTTAAACCAGCACCATTGACCTTAAAGCAATCTATCTATATTTCCTTATCTAGCCATGTGAATTCTATACTTAGCCTTCCGCTTGGAGGTCAGTCCTAGGGATGAAGCAGCCATGCTGCTGGGTGCCAGGTAGCTGTGTGAGTGAGTGAGCCCTGTGATTTCCAGTGGATAATATCATACCTGCATTCCAGCTGTGGGGGTGTGTCAACCACAGGAAGTGTGTCTTTCACAGTATGTGAGCTAGCTGTATCAGTGGCCTTGGTTATGCAAAACGATGGGTGATGACTAACACATTCCTGTCTTGTGGGAAGCTATTGTTTGGCGAATACAAAACAAAACCCTGTCTCTGGGTTTTGTTCGATATTCATGATGTCCACTTTCAGTTGAGACAATGACATCTCAGCAATCATTCTTCTGGAGACAAATCCAGCCCCATTTCGTAAACACAGGTGTTGGCCCTCCTCATTGAGTCTCAAAGCTCAGTGTAATTAAAGGCTATTGTACTCCGTCTGCGGGAAAGATACTGATTTGGAATACAATTAATCTTCAATTACTATTCCTGTGCTTAACTATGCATATGAACATGTGAAGCCCTCCCAACATGCAAGCTATTGTTTGGGGAATCTCTAAGGTCAAAGAGCCATCTTTAATATACCATACTTTGCTGAACTCAGGGGAATATTAACTTATAAAATACATTATTTTGATTTTAATATGCCGCGTGCACACACACATGAAGTGCATATATGGCAACGTGCAGCGTGATATTTTTCTGACTTTGACAGTCCACCCTTTGGCAGTCACCAATAACTGCCACTTCCTAAAACATTTCAAAAAGAGAAAAATATATATGTCATATGTAAATACATTTCTATGATTGGGTAAGGGAGGAGAGAAGAAGGTAGGAAAAGGGTATGACCTAGTGAGATAGCAGAAGCATGCGTGTATGAATCCATGTTTGGGGGGTCATGTATCATCGTGCCGTACGTGTTTTAGATCAAGCTTCGAGGTATTGCGAAGTATACATTTGAATTCCTTCTTATCCCACGGTACGGGTCTGTGGATGGGCTGTCAAACTTTACCGAGCTCTTTTCGGATTTTAGTTGTAACAAAATGGGGGAGCACATTTTAGTTGATGATACATGAATGGGGGGATATGTGATTGCTGATATCTGTGCCTGTATTCCCTATCGACTATGTGTGGCATTACCTGAAGGTTGTAGAAATGAAGATAAAGAACAATTATGGTAAATGCAGTGGTATTCTATGTCAGGTTAATGAACATTTGTCGGCTGAAGTCTTGTCTGGTATCTGTTGAATGCAGTCTTCTTTGGGCTTTTGCCAACGAGTGCGAGCAAAAGCTTTGTCAATGTCCATAGACTTACAAAAGTGTTGGGCTAGCGTAAATTTAAAATTTCTAGGGAAACTGGGGGTCTATGGCATAGTTCATCAATTATCTGTGTACAAGGTTGTCAAAACTTCTTCTTTAATCCATCAGTTGTCTGTATACAGGCTCGTCAAATTCCTCGTCCAAGTGGGTCTTTTTACTTTGGAGAAAACGGAGAAACAGGTGAAAGAAACGGACCGTATAATCGCATTTTCATCACATCATTGTCTCTACCGTTGGGTCATAACTCAAATCCATTGGAATTACAATTTCCTCACTCCTTAGACTCATTACCCTGGTACTACGTTTGCACTTCATTAAAGCCTGACCGCATCTAAATATCAAGCCAATCGATATGACAACACCCAAGATACATAGAAGAAACTTCCCAACATCCATTATGACTCCTTGAGCCCATTCTCCTAAACCAGAGAACCAATTTCGCGGGTTCAACCATGACACCCAACCAGTCAGCTCATTACCCACAGCAGCAAGGGTGAGATTGTGTCTCCTGCGAAATTCCCACTTTAATTGGAGAATGTCGTCCATCTTTTGGTCTATGACCTTGACCGGGTCCTCGGTGCTATTCGTAATATATGTGCAGCATTTCACGCCGTACTGCGTTGCCAGTGTGACACAATATCCACCTGTCACTGCCGTGAGATAATTAAGAACCATCCTATGCTGAACCAGTTCTGTTTTATAAGCTTGAAGTTCCCTTCCAGTATACCTAAAAGTGTCGTCATACATTTCAGTGATATTGTCTAATAAATTTGCAAGCGCCGATATATATCTATAATTCAACACTCCTCTAGCGGTGCGAGTGAAATCTAACGCAAGTAAAACCTGAATCCCGGTGGATTCATGGATCATGTCAGAGGCCGGATGCTCTGTCCTTTCTGTCAGTTGCCTTTTAACGACGTGCTCGTAATGAGTGTGAGTATAAGGAGCTTGGGCACCATGGTGTATATCTTTCATTTTGGCATGTGATACAGTCATTACTTCAGGCAGTACTTTTCCAATATAACACAATCCTTCTGAGTTTGGGGCAAGCCACTTATACGCCTTCCTCCCGCATATGAAATATGCATAATCGGGGAGAACATATGGGACGGAGTAGGACATAACCATGTTACACATTTTCCATGTGAACTCTCCTAACCCTAATTCTCCCATCTGTTTAGTACACCTATCAGTTTGTACGATCTGTGCACTGTATCCTGGTGATACCTCTCCAACTCTCGTAATCCTACTTCCTAGGGTATACCTATATCGGAATGATTTTCCACTACCGGCTATGTGGCGTATAAGTTCTGTATCTGTTGGCATTCTATCGGCTCTATGTGAAAAGGTCATGGTTTTGTTATTCCATGACACTTCCCAATTTCCCGGCTTTCGGGGATTGGAAATGTTAAAACATACTAGGGGTCTATCCACATGATATTGGTGGAGCTTCAAACTAGGAGGACTAGAGATATTAAACCTCCTGTCCACCGGCCTCCCACCATTTAGCTCAAGTACCTCCCCTATCGTTAAAAGGAAATGGTACTAGTCCTAGCTTGCTGTGGCCTTGAGGTACTTGAGAGCATACCCAACAATCTGTCTGATTTCACACTTTACCCACTAAGGAGTGATAGTCACTCAATGGGTGCCGGTCCATGTTAATGTTAAAACTGGACTGACATTTCTTGATGCACCCATCCTCTACTACACTGTCACAGAGTCTACAGATACAGTTCTCTTTTCAGCTAACAATCCTTCACAATGTTTACAAATAACATGGCTGTTAGATCGTTTCCGGTACTCGCCTTTGCTTGGTGATTGTGTTGCTATTGGAAATTTACACCTCCGTCTCAGTCATCAGAAACCCATTCTGGATCCTTTCTCGACCTCACTGGTACTCTCACCGAAACAGACTGCTCTGGTCAACATCAGGGTCAACATGAAAACACGGATCACAGTCTCTTGAGGCGAGTCCATCTTACAGGAGGAGAAAAGGAGAAATTTGTAATGGGGGTATAGGAAAACAGTTTGAGGGGGAGAGAAACTTGTTACGATAATTAGTTCTCTAGTCTTGTTGTTCTTAAGGTGCTGTCTCTCAGTCTTCCAAACGAACATTCCGGTGATGCAATATTCCTTCCAAACCAGCGAACTTTCTGTAAGGAGCAAAAATCTTGCATTACCATTTGTCTAACTAATGTGTGACATACCATCTTTAAAACATGAGAACATGAGAAAGAAGAGAGAGAGAGAGAGAGAAAAAAACAACAAGAGAGAGAGAACCATTCATATATATATATATATAACATAACACATCAATAAACAACAACAGGAAAAAAAAACATTTTTCAAACATTTTAAAACATTGTCAGATCATCAGGCTGTCATATCTACATGTCCAATGGTTTCCTTACGCAGTCCCTCCCACCAGCACCTCCATACTCCACCCTCTGTATCTGGCCAGGATACATTGATGCGGATAGGTCATGCTGGGGTTTGGTAGACTTCTGCAAAGACCAAGCAGATATGCAATGTTTGAGTCCTATCAATAATCGTCAGAGATGGGGAGAGAAAAGAAACATTTCACAGATACATTTACAACGTTTCACCCGGTCATTCCTGTGTCTTCAGGGAATGACCTCCCAATTTATTAACTGTTACCTCAGGCTTACCATCAGTCCTAATGATCACCTTTTATAATTTGGTGTGTCATATTCATGCTCATATTCATGTCTAGGGGGTCTGACTTTATGTGGGCTGTTGCAGTTACTGGCATAATGCCCTTCTCTTTTGCAAAGATCACAAACCCTGGGCTTCCTCCAAGTGTCAGTGAAATGGGGTCTTGGTTGATTTGATGCCTCCTCAAACGCTTGGATGCTCATCACCATCAACCGCTTTCCCTGTACCTCCCTGATTCCTTGGATACCATGATTATGTCGTTGTCTAGGGAGTTGATATACCTTCTGTGAATCTTTGATCATACACTTAGATCTTTCCTAGGATCTGGGAAATCAGACATGATTGATCTCAATTCTGTCCGGGACCAGGGATGGCGCATTGCACTGTCCTTGACGGGAATGATTCCCTGATCGTCAGTCTTCCCATTGGGGACTGTGATCACCCTGACAGGACTAAATTCAATTACATCACCTTGTGTTGGTCTTACAATATGGGGTACATTTGTTTGTGCGTGATATAAAACATTGTACGTACCTGTGGACACGACCTCACCTGACCCTCCGTTAGGGGGTTTGATTATTGCCTTTACCGATTTGGTCGCGTCCACCTGGATGTCTTGTGTGATGGCTGCTGGAAGGGGTGCCGACATCGGGCTGGGCTCACTTTCTTGCTTGTATTCCTGAGGGAAGTTTAACATGGGGTGCGACTTGCACAGGTTAACATTTGTGATTTTTACACTTTCATTTTTATAAACATTATTACATTTGTTACTTTCATTCTTAATACAGTTACTAAGTGCATTTTTATCGTACAACATTGTGCCATTTCTCTGCAACCATAATCCTCTCCATTGCCATGTCTCTCTTCCCAAGATGAGGGTCAGATATGTAAGTTAAATTTCTTTGCATTTCACTTTCCTGTTGCCGTAACTGTAAACAATCATAATGTCTAATTCGTTGCTTCCAGGATTTTATGAGACAGATCCTTCGCCTTAAATTATGCAGTACCTCTGAGTCAAAACTACCTATCCCAGGAAATGGTGCTTTATCCCCCACAGTCATTTGTGTCCATTCATCACAAAAGGTCTCAGTGTGGGGACCATATCTTCCCCACATTACTAACCGAGCAGACCCTCGGGGTCTGCAAGCCTCTGCAGCCTGAACTCTGACTGCTAAACGTCCCTGTGTTGTGCACTTGGCTTCCATTGTGGACCTTTTTAACACAGAAAAACTTCCTAAAATGCACCAAACACAGAAGTCTACGGTGGAAGTTACCCAAGCTCTTCCACCAGCTTCTTCTACTCCGAGTACAACGAATCCGCCCCTTTTTAGCAGACCCACGTAATCGTTGCAGGCCCTACCAGCGAAAATTTCTTACTTTACACAAATCACGCTTGCATGTGCTCCCTACAACACGTATGAGGGCAATTTACCTCGTATCACGTTGCGTTATTGGTCACACCTACAACCGTGCGGTCCATTCGTACCACTTATAGACACTTGTTGCCCATAAATGGTAGGATCATTGGAGTCTCCCTACTGTGCTCCAAAACAGCCGGAGCGTAATACCACGAAAACTTTATCACACTCCGTCGCACGTTTTCACCAAGACCGTGCACGCACGTTTTCACCTAGACCGTGCTCATCACGTATTCACCTAGACCGTGATTCACCAAGATTTACTTCACCAAGATTTCACCAAGAGGAGTTCAATACACTCATACCGTTTTCAACCCACACTAACATTCTATAGTTTTCTGATCAGAAAAATCATTTCCCGTAATCTGATAGCTCTCCCCAGAGGCACTACAGTAAAGTATGGTATTTAAACTAAGTTTTGGAAACTGAAATCATTTTGTGCTATTATCGCGAGGCTATACTATACCGCCCCCACTAAAACAATGCTATTGTGCGATTTGAGTTTCGGTGGGCGTACCCAGACGCTCCGTTGCGTCGACCCTTTTGTTAGAGACACGTGTACGCTGGCCACAAAAATACAATTAGCACGTTTATCAATGTAGATGATCTTTAACTGTAATCATCTACCGAGCACCACACAGGTCTCTCCTTGTATCTCAGGCAAAGCTGTGTGTGTGTTTTACAAATTACCCCTTAATGTATCATTTTTACTCTTTAAGTACCAATAGCAACAAATCTTTCTCAGCACGTTATCAATTATGAAATGGCAACCAGGAAAGTGAGATGTGAAGATTACACAAACGAACATGCAATTCTAAATTAATCTAATAACATATATTGATGTAAGCACACGCATATAGATATTACATATATGAGACCCTATTCAGTGCTTCTAATTTGCATATGAATGTGCGATTTCTTTCACTGCTGGGAGAGAGAGAAAAAAAAACAACAACAAACCAGTCCCACAGGTCATTTGCATTTCAATGGCCATCCTACAAGTAGCAGCGTTAAAACAGGTTCTTGAAGAGAGACAGTTACCAAAAAAAAAAAACTACTTGTGTATTTCTTAAATCAAATATTTAATTTATTGTTAACTGTTATTAAACTCTATCTGAACTACTTATGATTGACTATGATATGGACTAAACAAATGCATTAAAAAAAAACTCATTAAATGATGATTTCTTTTTGACAATGGATGGCTGATTATTTCCTAAGTCAATTGAAAATCAGCCGCTTAGGGGAAAAAAATTGACCTTCCCAAAATGGCCACTGCTCCTCCCCCTTCCACCTCCATGAGGGTCACACAAAATGGTGGACAGACCATGCGGCCTCTTGTCACAAAGAAAGTCATCATTCAAACTCCTAAAGTTATTCTAGGCCTGAGTTTAAAAAAAAAAAAAAACTATATCAAGGCTATGCAGCAACTTTTAAATGTACTTTTAAACCTACTTAAACAGATAAACCATCCAATCTGCGTGTTTAGTTAGGCACAAAATAGAAATAAAAAAAAAACAGATTTTCAAAGACAATAACGTACTGTTCTTACCTTCCAGTTCCTGAATTCCCTCAGCACTCCTTACCAAGTGAAGCAGGCGCTTATCTGGTCAGCACTGCGAGGGATAGCACCTTCCCGCCTTTTGCTGATCGATAATGTCTGCTAAAGTTACCTAGTGCAGATATGTGAAGACCGGAGGAGAGCCCCCAATTGACAATGTCTATAATATTTGTCCTATTAAAAACACGTTAAAGGTTAAAGAACACAGTACGCAATTGGCGCAAAAAGTACCGCAAGGGTACTCCCTTAACTATACCTTAAGGAATGTACTTATACTGTAAACATTTGTGCAGTGACAATGTGTAGATGTAATGCAGTGTAACCTTGTTAGCTTAAAAGCTGTATGAGCGACTATGACGCTCCGAGAACCTTTATGCATTTATAATAATCAATCAAATACCGGTCTAAGGTTCTAACGCCTTTAGTGAGAGAATGAACGTTCAAAAAGAATAATACAATACAAGCTATACACTACCAAAATAACATAGAATATCTAACCAAGTTACTACACATAAAATACAATAAAGACAATTACGTTTAAGGGGGAGGGGAGAGAGAGGGGGAGAGAGAATGGCTAACAATAACAATAAGACAATATGGTTGCAGAGAAGCTTACACATGTGAGGAACAATCGCTGCGCAGTTAGTCAATGCTGAGAATCTTTGTGGAGAAAATACTTGAGCTTACCCATACTGGCTGTCCCTATATACACAACCCTACAATACCGCATGGGACAGAAGCTAGACTCCATTTTGGGAAAACTCCCATGATTCCAAAGACTGCACCACATGGCTGAAAGGGGGAGGGGAAAACACCCAGCAGCAGCCATTTTACTCAAACCAACTAATCTTATTCCACATTCCAATCCAACTTCCTAGAACCATCTTATTGCATATAGTCCATGTTATATGAATCACCAGATCACAATGTAACCACACATCCCAGCATGCCATTGCTACAGAACCCATATTCACAAGTAACTGCATGGCGGTATTCATGATTGACAAGATATATTATAACAAACCAGCACAATCTATTTTAAATCACCATAGGCAAACAAATACCACAAATGCTATGCTACAGGTTGTCTAATGTCCCAGCTACCATCACAGATTCCCAGATCTATCACACAAACAAGTTACAATATCCTATTTAAACCAGCACCATTGACCTTAAAGCAATCTATCTATATTTCCTTATCTAGCCATGTGAATTCTATACTTAGCCTTCCGCTTGGAGGTCAGTCCTAGGGATGAAGCAGCCATGCTGCTGGGTGCCAGGTAGCTGTGTGAGTGAGTGAGCCCTGTGATTTCCAGTGGATAATATCATACCTGCATTCCAGCTGTGGGGGTGTGTCAACCACAGGAAGTGTGTCTTTCACAGTATGTGAGCTAGCTGTATCAGTGGCCTTGGTTATGCAAAACGATGGGTGATGACTAACACATTCCTGTCTTGTGGGAAGCTATTGTTTGGCGAATACAAAACAAAACCCTGTCTCTGGGTTTTGTTCGATATTCATGATGTCCACTTTCAGTTGAGACAATGACATCTCAGCAATCATTCTTCTGGAGACAAATCCAGCCCCATTTCGTAAACACAGGTGTTGGCCCTCCTCATTGAGTCTCAAAGCTCAGTGTAATTAAAGGCTATTGTACTCCGTCTGCGGGAAAGATACTGATTTGGAATACAATTAATCTTCAATTACTATTCCTGTGCTTAACTATGCATATGAACATGTGAAGCCCTCCCAACATGCAAGCTATTGTTTGGGGAATCTCTAAGGTCAAAGAGCCATCTTTAATATACCATACTTTGCTGAACTCAGGGGAATATTAACTTATAAAATACATTATTTTGATTTAAATATGCCGCGTGCACACACACATGAAGTGCATATATGGCAACGTGCAGCGTGATATTTTTCTGACTTTGACAGTATATATATATATATAGATATATATAGGTGTATATATATATAGGTGTATATACGGTATATATATGTGTAGATATGTATATATATATATATATATATATATATATATAAAACAACAATACCCTTTACTTGCGCTGTACTGAATCGGGCAGCACATCGAGAACAATCTCCCTGCTAGTGGGAGATAAACATAGAATATGTGTACAACATTCAGAGGGCGCACAACAATACTGATATTTCAAATGACAATCAAACCAGCGTGACCCGAAGACAATAGTTTTAATAAAACGACATTAAAATTATCGTACAGTAATATGTTTCATAAGTACAATGCTCATTTGTACAAAAACATAGTACTAATACACATATTTGTATAAAACCCAACGCATTTCGTCCGCTATGGACTTCATCAGGGGTACAGGTCATAGCTGGTGGTGTAGATGGAGGAAAAAATGGAAGAGAACAAAAGAGCAAAAGAAACATCAATTGGTGTCACATTTCTCTTAGATATTTCTTTTTAAATTAATATAATCATATATATCGAAGACAGTTGGAATCCAAAGAAGAAAGGAGACTATTACATTTCATAATGATATAAGGAAGAAAAAATATGTATTCTCTTACATTTCACAAAACAATAGAAAAAGGAGATATTGAGAGAAGAATATGCTCCACTGTCTAAATATTGGTTTAGTACCGCCCAATTCTATCAAAGAATTCTTAGTGTGGCTACTTACTGTGAAGATACTTTAAGTAAGGATAGTCTCACTGTAGAAGAGGATATTATGTAGTGGACGTATCTAAAGGAAGAATTGGACTTATTAGATTTTATAAGCTAATTTGAATCTTAATATATTATTTAGACCATTAGTCACTTACATAAACGAAATTCGAGGATAATCTTCTTATTAAAGTTCAGATATTCCTTATTCGTTATATATCAAAGATGATTCTATAAGAAATATTTATATATCTAAATGGAAAATTTCATTTAATTCCTAATTCCACCTCTATTGTTATATATCATCATACTCAAATTTAATTCTAGCGATGGATATAACCAATTATGCAGTATCTTCCAGGGTAGATGAAATACCATAGGTATCTATGTGGATTAAATAGCACTTAATGGAGTAATGTTCAACTCTTAAGGCCCATACACATTAGACGATGTCGCTCTGTGAGCGACATCGTCTAATGTTTCCCCCTCCCGGGCCGGCAGGTCGGCGGCCGCCTGTACGCACTGAGCGATATGACCGCTCATATCGCTCAGTGACGTCACGCCCCCGCCAGCCCTGCATGAAGGTTGTGGACGACAGTCCACATCCTTCATGCATGCCCTACCGACAGCGACGATCGTTGCCAACCCGCGGGGCCGCGCATCGGTCGTTGCTGGCGGCATACACACTTGACGATAAAATGAGCGACGTCGCTCAAGGAGGGGGAAAATGAGCGTCGTCGCTCATTTTATCGTTAAGTGTGTATGGACCTTTAGATTCCTAAATTTAAACCCCTTTAGAATAAATTATATCAACTATTCAATATATACTTATATGAACTTACTTTAAAAGCAAGGCCAGATCAATGACACCAGATAAAATGCCCAGAGGGATAGAAAGTATCCAACTGAAAATTAAGTACAAATTTGCATTACTTCAATTAAGGGTAAACCTATTAAATAGAAATAAAGACCAGTAATTACTACTTACAATGAAGGATTCTGGATATATGTGACTGTCTCCTCTCCTGAATGTCAAGTGAACTGGAGAGTGTGGGTCTAGTCTATTTATACCCATCTAGGTATTACCTCACTTCCTATGACTTGCTGATAGGTTACTATAGAATAGTTAATTAAACAGATACTGGGCTAATAGAAATAAAATATGATGATTAGGTTGATGTTAGTAAGGACTTATAATTCAAGAGAAACCTCCCATTATTATAAAAAATGTTGATATCTTAAACTAATTATACTACTTCCGCCATGCGTTCCACCTGTAATCGCGGTGGAACGCACAGACTTCCGCCCTAAGCTCCACTTCCTATTTTGACAGTGGGCGGGCCATACTGGGCACCATATAGATTTAATAAAAGGGGACATATTAAGCCCAGAGAGGCAAAGCTACGAGCCGGGATCTCTGTGTGTCCCGCTCGGAGACACCGATTCCTCTCCCGCTGTGCGCCCCATCTACATCGGAGATGAAACGCACTGCGTCACTTCCGGATTCAGCTGTGCGGAACACCTGTACTCGCAGTGGAACGCACCTCTTCACTTCCGGGTTCGCATGATGCCGCTGATCCCAGCGGTGCGCTCCACTGTCACTCGTGTGGAGCGCATTAAGGGAGGAACCACATTAGAAAGCCTGTATTATTAAATCTAAAAGGTTATCTCACATGGGGAATATCTTTAAGTGCTACTTATGGTCCCTCCAATTACCGTGAATAGAACATTATTTTCTCAATATCTTTACAATTCTTTATTATTAACAATTCTAAGGTATTGCATAGATATAACAATGGATCCCATATTAAAGGGGTTGTCATTCCCTTTCAATACTGAAGGGCATATACAAAACCAACATAGGGTCACCTATCCCAAAAAATGATTATAGATCTTTTTAGCAATAGTAAAATAACACTTATATTCATGTTACAATGATAAGATGACATATATCAGATAAACACTTATATTCATGTCAGTAAAATAACACTTATGTTCATGTTACAATGATAAGATGACATATATCAGATAAACATAGAATCGCAGTTCCAGATAATTATTGCTCACTTTTAACAATGATAAATGGCACTTATGTCTAAAAGACACACCCGTAAAACATAATAAAATTATTTACAAGTGTTCTATGTCTATATAGGAAAAGGGGGCCTCCTATAAAGAAATGATGAAATATTGGAGAATGCAGATAAATGTATACTAGAATATATATTTTCTCCTAGCAACCCAGGAAGGAGACAATGTCAATACTTTTATTAAGACCTAACGGAAATAAAGTATTTAGTGTGTAGATCCAATAAGACTCTTGTTTCGCTAACAATAAATCTCTGTCTCCTCCTCTTTTATCAATTTTGATATGTTCTAATGCTGTGAAGGTCAACCCGGTCACTTCAGATTTATGTACTTCTGCAAAGTGCCGAGGTAGACTGTGCAACATCATTCTATTTTTAATATTCCTTAAGTGTTCCTGGATTCTGATTTTCAATTTTCGTTTTGTCTTTCCCACATATGAAAGACCACATGAACAACTTATTTTGTAGATTACATATTCTGTAGTACAGGTGACCCTATCTTTCAATATATACACACATATATGTATATATATATATATATATATATATATATATATATACACACACAGACACACTAGTTTTATGGACCCAGCATATACTGGGTCACCTCAGTCCCCGCCCCCGTGATTGGCTCCACCCAGTTCTGGAAATCCCCCATGGAAATCCTGTGTTTGCCACTGGTATATACATTATTTATTGACTCTCTCCAGAAACAAGAATTGAGCTACTAATTGGATGTTTAGGAATATTTGGCCACTTCTTTCCTGAATTGCTGATGTGAAATTAGTGGTATTATATAGTATTCTTCTTCGCTGGGTATTTCATTAACATTCTATGATGGCAGTGGAGAGATACAGTACTAAAGAGTGATGTATGGGGGGGCGATCAAACCACTAACCCCACCCCTCAATATAATGGAGGTGTGATACAGATTTGAGAGATAATGTATCTATGGGGTCGATTCAATTCGGCAACAGCTGAATTACGCCGGGAATTAGCTCCCGGCGCTATTCAATTCAGCTAAAGTTAAGTCGGCGAATGCCCGTTCTCACTGACTTAACAGGTAGTTTTGTCGGGAGAACGGGCATTCTCTGACTTAACTACCCGCGGCGATGCTGATTCCCGACAGAATCAGCCTTGCGCCAGCCGCGCGGCAGTACTTTTGTCGGTTTTCTTCTCTCACCTCACGGGGTTGAGAGAAGAATTCCCGACAATTGCGGGTAACTAGTAGCTGAATTGAATAGTGTCGGGAGCTGATTCCCGGTGCTATTCATCTGTTGCCAAATTGAATCGACCCCCATGTAAGATAACATTACTATGAACCATGTAACTAAAGCCCTTATACACACTATTATTATCCTTCATTTTTATGGCACCACAAGAGTTCCGCAGTGCCCAATTACAGAGTACATAAACAAATAATCAAAATAGGAAAACAGTGACTTACAGTTGAAGATAATATAGGACAAGTATAGGGTAACTAAACATAACAAATCAGCAGATGACACTGACATAAGTATCAGGGTGGGCAAAAACTACCGGATTTGGAACAGTTGAGGATTATTAAAGTAAGAAAAGGATAATCACATGAGAGAAGAGGGCCCTACTCATGAGAGCTTACATTCTAAAGAAGATATTGTGAACTATATCACTCATTTTGGGCTTTATTTTGCCTATATCTTTCATGTAAAAGTGTATATCGCTCAGTGTGTATGCGGTGAACGATGGACGATATAAACGATATTAATCATAATAGCAACTCTGTAATGCCAGCCCATTATTTAAATTAGCCACCATTAGTGTCCCAATATCAATATCGTTCATCATTCATATCGTTTGAAAAATCGTTCAGTGTGTATGCACAATATCTTTCATCAAGTATGCCTGGAAGCTCAAATCGTGCATAACCCATGTTGCTGCTCGGTGTAAAAGGGCAGAGTTGGAATAATCCGGGTCGAGTGACCCGGTATTTCAACTTGGGTAGTTTGCAGGGTTGAACACGTGTTCAACCCGACAAACTGCAGTGTAAACGGGAGCCATATCGCATCGACCTGGCATCCCGTTTACAGTGAATGTACGGGTGGCGCTTGGAGATCATGTGATCTCCCAGCGCCACCCTCGCCGCGTCACAGGCAACGTCACCAACCCGGCAATATGCCGGGCTGGTGACGGCGGTGGGAAAGGGGCTGACGGTGGGAAAGGATCTGGATTGGTTTTGCCAAAACCACCCTTTCGTGTTTTGGATCTGGATGATTTAAAAAACAACAACATAAAAACGGCTAAAATCACATAATTTGGGGGTAATTTTGATCCTACGATATTATTAACCTCAATAACATTCATATCCACTCATTTCCAGTCTATTCTGAACACCTCACACCTCACAATATAGTTTTTAAGCCAAAAGGTTGCACAGAGGTCACTGGATGACTAAGTTAAGTGACACAAGTGTGCGGCACAAACACCTGGCCCATCTAGGAGTGGCACTGCAGTGGCAGACAGGAGGGCAGATATAAACACTACTAGGCCCCAAACAGTACATGATGTAAAGGAAAAAAAAGAGGTGCAATTAGGTAACTGGATGGCTAAGCTAAGCAACACAAGTGTGCGGCACAAACACCTGGCTCACCTGCAGTTGCAGACAGGATGGCACTTAAAAAAACTAGGCTCCAAACAGCACATGATGCAAAGAAGAAAAAGAGGTGTATTGAGGTAGCTGTATGACTAACCTAAGCGACATAAGTGTGCAGCACAAACAACATGGGACGTGCTGGAATTTGCCTAGATGTAATACACGCACAATATTGGTGGCACAGGAGAGCGTACCCCTAAACCACACACACGGCAAAGCCTGTAAAATTAATTTGGATAATAATAACCCTTTTATTTGGAGCTATTATAATAATATGCAGCACAGGTGAGTGTGCCCCTACACCACACAGGGCACACCCTGACAAATTATTTGAATAATAATATAAGTAATGAATATAACATTTTTATTTGGAGTAAATAATATACAGCACAAGACACCACCACTGGACTGATGCAATGCAAGACAGCACCACTGGACTGGACTTATACTGCAGTACCCCTGGACTTATATGGCAGTACCCCTGGACTTATACGGCAGTACCCCTGGAGTTGTATGGCAGTGTCAGACAGGATGGCACTTTAAAAAAATTAGTCCCCAAACAGCACATGATGCAAAGAAGAAAAAGAGGTGCAAGATGGAATTGTCCTTGGGCCCTCCCACCCACCCTTATGTTGTATAAACAGGACATGCACACTTTAACAAACCCATCATTTCAGCGACAGGTTCTGCCACACGACTGTGACTGAAATGACTGGTTGGTTTGGGCCCCCACCAAAAAAGAAGCAATCAATCTCTCTTTGCACAAACTGGCTCTACAGAGGCAAGATGTCCACCTCCTCCTCATCGTCCAATCCTCTCCCTTTTCACTGTGTACATCCCCCTCCTCACAGATTATTAATTCGTCCCCACTGGAATCCACCATCTCAAGTCCCTGTGTACTTTCTGGAGGCAATTGCTGGTGAATGTCTCCACGGAGGAATTGATTATAATTCATTTTGATGAACATCATCTTCTCCACATTTTCTGGAAGTAACCTCGTACGCCGATTGCTGACAAGGTGAGCGGCTGCACTAAACACTCTTTCGGAGTACACACTGGAGGGGGGGCAACTTAGGTAATATAAAGCCAGTTTGTGCAAGGGCCTCCAAATTGCCTCTTTTTCCTGCCAGTATACGTACGGACTGTCTGACGTGCCTACTTGGATGCGGTCACTCATATAATCCTCCACCATTCTTTCAATGGTGACAGAATTATATGCAGTGGCAGTAGACGACATGTCAGTAATCGTTGGCAGGTCCTTCAGTCCGGACCAGATGTCAGCACTCACTCCAGACTGCCCTGCATCACCGCCAGCGGGTGGGCTCGGAATTTTTAGCCTTTTCCTCGCAGCCCCAGTTGCGGGAGAATGTGAAGGAGGAGCTATTGACGGGTCATGTTCCGCTAGACTTGACAAGTGTCTCACCAGCAGATCTTTGCACCTCTGCAGACTTGTGTCTGCCGGAAAGAGATACAACGTAGTCTTTAAACCTAGGATCGAGCACAGTGGCCAAAATGTAATGCTCTGATTTCAACAGATTGACCACCCGTGAATCCTGGTTAAGCAAATTAAGGGCTCCATCCACAAGTCCCACATGCCTAGCGGAATCGCTCCATTTTAGCTCCTCCTTCAATCTCTCCAGCTTCTTCTGCAAAAGCCTGATGAGGGGAATGACCTGACTCAGGCTGGCAGTGTCTGAACTGACTTCACGTGTGGCAAGTTCAAAGGGTTGCAGAACCTTGCACAACGTTGAACTCATTCTCCACTGCGCTTGAGTCAGGTGCATTCCCCCTCCTTTGCCTATATCGTAGGCTGATGTATAGGCTTGAATGGCCTTTTGCTGCTCCTCCATCCTCTGAAGCATATAGAGGGTTGAATTCCACCTCGTTACCACCTCTTGCTTCAGATGATGGCGAGGCAGGTTCAGGAGTGTATGCTGGTGCTCCAGTCTTCGGCACGCGGTGGCTGAATGCCGAAAGTGGCCCGCAATTCTTCGGGCCACCGACAGAATCTCTTGCATGCCCCTGTCGTTTTTTTAAAAATTCTGCACCACCAAATTCAATGTATGTGCAAAACATGGGACGAGCTGGAAATTGTCCACATGTAATGTACGCACAATATTGTTGGCGTTGTCCGATGTCACAAATCCCCAGGAGAGTCCAATTGGGGTAAGCCATTCTGCGATGATGTTCCTCAGTTTTCGTAAGAGGTTGTCAGCTGTGTGCCTCTTATGGAAAGCCGTGATACAAAGCGTAGCCTGCCTAGGAACGAGTTGACATTTGCGAGATGCTGCTACTGGTGCTGTCGCTTCTGTTCTTGCTGCAGAAGGCAATGCATCTACCCAGTGGGCTGTCACAGTCATATAGTCCTGAGTCTGCCCTGCTCCACTTATCCACATGTCCGTGGTTAAGTGGACATTGGGTACAACTGCATTTTTTAGGACACTGGTGACTCTTTTTCTGACGTCTGTGTACATTCTTGATATCGCCTGCCTAGAGAAATGGAACCTAGATGGTATTTGGTACCGGGGACACAGTACCTCAATCAATTCTCTAATTCCCTGTGAATTAACGGTGGATACCGGACACACGTTTAACACCACCGCAGCTGCCAAGACCTGAGTTATCCGCTTTGCAGCAGGATGACTGCTGTGATATTTCATCTTCCTCGCAAAGGACTGTTGGACAGTCAATTGCTTACTGGAAGTAGTACAAGTGGTCTTCCGACTTCCCCTCTGGGATGACAATCGACTCCCAGCAGCAACAACAGCAGCGCCAGCAGCAGTAGGCGTTACACTCAAGGATGCATCGGAGGAATCCCAGGCAGGAGAGGACTCGTCAGACTTGCCAGTGACATGGCTTGCAGGACAATTGGCTTTCCTGTCTAAGGAGGAAATTGACACTGAGGGAGTTGGTTGTGTGGTTTGCAGGAGCTTGGTTACAAGAGGAAGGGATTTAGTTGTCAGTGGACTGCTTCCGTTGTCACCCAAAGTTTTTGAACTTGTCAATGACTTCTGATGACGCTCCAGGTGACGTATAAGGGAGGATGTTCCTAGGTGGTTAACGTCCTTACCCCTGCTTATTACAGCTTGACAAAGGCAACACACGGCTTTACACCTGTTGTCAGCATTTCTGTTAAAATAATTCCACACCGAAGAGGTGATTTTTTTTGTAATTTGACCAGGCATGTCAATGGCCATATTCGTCCAATGGACAACAGGTGTCTCCCCGGGTGCCTGACTGCTGGTGCTCCTTCAAGCACTTGCAGGGGGCGTGCAAATGGTGGAAGGCGCCACCTCTTCCCGTCCAGTGTTGGGAAGGTCAGGCATCGCAACCGACACAATTGGACTCTCCTTGGGGATTTGTGATTTAGAAGAACGTACAGTTCTTTGCTGTGCTTTTGCCAGCTTAAGTCTTTTAATTTTTCTAGCGGGAGGATGAGTGCTTCCATCCTCATTTGAAGCTGAACCACTAGGCATGAACATAGGCCAGGGCCTCAGCCGTTCCTTGCCACTCCGTGTCGTAAATGGCATATTGGCAAGTTTACGCTTCTCATCAGACGCTTTTAATTTAGATTTTTGGGACATTTTACTGAACTTTTGTTTTTTGGATTTTACATGCTCTCTACTATGACATTGGGCATCGGCCTTGGCAGACAACGTTGATGGCATTTCATCGTCTCGGCCATGACTATTGGCAGCAGCTTCAGCACGAGGTGGAAGTGGATCTTGATCTTTCCCTATTTTACCCTCCACATTTTTGTTCTCCATTTTTTAATGTGTGGAATTATATGCCAGTAATATATCAATAGCAATGGCCTACTGTTCCGTACTGCTAAATATATATATATATATATATATATATTTATAAATATATATATATATTTATATATATATATATATATATATTTATATATATATACTGGTGGTCAGCAAAATTCTGCACTGTCCTCCTACTATATACTGCGCACAACTACAATGCAGCACAGATATGGATAGTATATTTGACGACACAGAGGTAGAGCAATGGACAACTGTACCGTACTGCTATATATATACTGGTGGTCAGCAAAATTCTGCACTGTCCTCCTACTATACACTGCGCACAACTACAATGCAGCACAGATATGGATAGTATACTTGATGACACAGAGGTAGAGCAATGGACTACTGTACCGTACTGCTATATATATACTTGTGGTCAGCAAAATTCTGCACTGTCCTCCTACTATATACTGCGCACAACTACAATGCAGCACAGATATGGATAGTATACTTGACGACACAGAGGTAGAGCAATGGACTACTGTACCATACTGGTATATATATATACAGGTGGTCAGCAAAATTCTGCATTGTCCTCATACTATATACTGCACACAACTACAATGCAGCACAGATATGGATAGTATACTTGATGACACAGAGGTAGAGCAATGGACTACTGTACCGTACTGCTATATATATACTGGTAATCAGTAAAATTCTGCACTGTCCTCCTACTATATACTGCGCACAACTACAATGCAGCACAGATATGGATAGTATACTTGATGACACAGAGGTAGAGCAATGGACTACTGTACCGTACTGCTATATATATACTTGTGGTCAGCAAAATTCTGCACTGTCCTCCTACTATATACTGCGCACAATTACAATGCAGCACAGATATGGATAGTATACTTGACGACACAGAGGTAGAGCAATGGACTACTGTACCGTACTGCTATATATATACTGGTAATCAGTAAAATTCTGCACTGTCCTCCTACTATATACTGCGCACAACTACAATGCAGCACAGATATGGATAGTAAACTTGATGACACAGAGGTAGAGCAATTGACTACTGTACTGTACTGCTATATATATATATATATATATTTATATATATATATACTGGTGGTCAGCAAAATTCTGCACTGTCCTCCTACTATATACTGCGCACAACTACAATGCAGCACAGATATGGATAGTATACTTGACGACACAGAGGTAGAGCAATGGACTACTGTACCGTACTGCTATATATATACTGGTGGTCAGCAAAATTCTGCACTGTCCTCCTACTATATACTGCGCACAACTACAATGCAGCACAGATATGGATAGTATACTTGACGACACAGAGGTAGAGCAATGGACTATTGTACCGTACTGCTATATATATACTTGTGGTCAGCAAAATTCTACACTGTCCTCCTACTATATACTGCGCACAACTACAATGCAGCACAGATATGGATAGTATACTTGACGACACAGAGGTAGAGCAATGGACTACTGTACCATACTGGTATATATATATACTGGTGGTCAGCAAAATTCTGCATTGTCCTCATACTATATACTGCACACAACTACAATGCAGCACAGATATGGATAGTATACTTGATGACACAGAGGTAGAGCAATGGACTACTGTACCGTACTGCTATATATATACTGGTAATCAGTAAAATTCTGCACTGTCCTCCTACTATATACTGCGCACAACTACAATGCAGCACAGATATGGATAGTAAACTTGATGACACAGAGGTTGAGCAATTGACTACTGTACCGTACTGCTATATATATATATATATATATATATATACTGGTGGTCAGCAAAATTCTGCACTGTCCTCCTACTATATACTGCACACAACTACAATGCAGCACAAATATGGATAGTATACTTGATGACACAGGTAGAGCAATGGACTACTATACCGTACTGCTATATATATACTGGTGGTCAGCAAAATTCTGCACTGTCCTCCTACTATATACTGCGCACAACTACAATGCAGCACAGATATGGATAGTATACTTGACGACACAGAGGTAGAGCAATTGACTACTGTACCGTACTGCTATATATATATATATATATATATATATATATATACTGGTGGTCATCAAAATTCTGCACTGTCCTCCTAATATATACTGCGCACAACTACAATGCAGCACAGATATGGATAGTATACTTGATGACACAGAGGTAGAGCAATGGACTACTGTACCGTACTGCTATATATATACTGGTGGTCAGCAAAATTCTGCACTGTCCTCCTACTATATACTGCGCACAGCTACAATGCAGCACAGATATGGATAGTATACTTGATGACACAGAGGTAGAGCAATGGACTACTGTACCGTACTGCTATATATATATATATATATATATACTGGTGGTCAGCAAAATTCTGCACTGTCCTCCTACTATATACTGCGCACAACTACAATGCAGCACAGATATGGATAGTATACTTGACGACACAGAGGTAGAGCAATGGACTACTGTACCGTACTGCTATATATATGCTGGTGGTCAGCAAAATTCTGCACTGTCCTCCTACTATATACTGTGCACAACTGCAATGCAGCACAGATATGGAGCGTTTTCAGGCAGAGAATGTAGATATTTGCAGCACACTGAGCACAGATATTTGCAGCACACTGAGCACAGATATTTGCAGCACATTGAACACAGAAACTGAGAGAACGCAGCCACATCCTCTCGCTATCATCTCCAAAGTGGCTCTTTATATGCAATACGAATCTCGCAAGAATACGACAGCGGGATGATGACGTTCGGGCGCGTTCGTGTTAACCGAGCAAGGCGGCAAGATCCGTGGCTGCCTCGGAACCGTGTAAAATTGGTGAAGTTCGGGGGGGTTCGGATCTCGAGGAACCGAACCCGCTTATCTCTATTTTAAAGTATAAGCTTTTTAGTCCTGTAAGTAAACCGACGTTTACAATACTTTTCGGAATTGTACCGACTCAAGCTGGCAGTGTCTGAACTGACTTCACGTGTGGCAAGTTCGAAGGGTTGGAGAACCTTGCACAACACGGAAATCATTCTCCACTGCGCTTAAGTCAGGTGCATTCCCCCTCCTTTGCCTATATTGTAGGTGGATGTATAGGCTTGAATGGCCTTTTGCTGCTCCTCCATGAAGCATATTGAGTGTTGAATTCCACCTCGTTACCACCTTTTGCTTTAGGTGATGGCAGGGCAGGTTCAGGAGTGTTTCCTGGCGCTCCAGTCTTCAGCACGCGGTGGCTGAATGTCGAAAGTGGGCCGCAATTTTTTGGGCCAGCGACAGCATCTCCTGCACGCCCCTGTCATTTTTAAAAAAATTCTGCACCACCAAATTAATTGTATGTACAAAACATGGGACGTGCTGGAATTTGTCCAGATGTAATGCACGCACAATATTGGTGGCGTTTTCCGATATCACAAATTCCCAGGAGAGTCTAATTGGATTTAGCCATTGTGCGATGATGTCCCTCAGTTTCCGTAAGAGGTTGTCAGTGGTTGTCAGTGGTGTGCCTCATACGGAAAGCAGTGATACATAGCGTAGCCTGCCTAGAAATGAGTTGGCGTTTGTGAGATGCTGCAACTGGTGCTGTTGTTGCTGCGGGAGGCAATACATCTACCCTGTGGGCTGTCAGTCATATAGTCTTAGTCTGCCCTGTTCCACTTGTCCACATGTCCGTGGATAAGTGGACAGTGGGTACAACTGTCGAAGTCAAAAAATATTGCAATACACACATTACGTACAAACTACACACAGATGGCCTCTATGCGCGTACTTGTACTTCCGTGCGTGCGCATATTCGCAATTTGCGTATGGTCGCTCCCGCGGTCCTGCGCATTAGTGCAAGGTATGAGTATTTACGGTAGTGTTTGTAGTCGCATGGAAAAGCCATAAAAACACATTACATATTTAATCCAAATAGTGCACAATGTACACATAGTCTTCCTGCATCACACCAGCAAGTTACAACAGTTTAAATGGTATCAGAACAAAGGGATTCACCTTTACAGGAAAGGAGGGGACAGAACAAGGTTATAAGGTGGTGTATGGTATCCAGTAATTATATGTTGGTGTGTCGGAACCCGGCATTTTAAATACAATCTGGTGTCGTGTTTCCTTTCCCTGCTAAGGTTTAAAGTGTATTTACAGCCACTCGGGCTGCTGCATTGTGCTAACAGCGTATAGGCCTGTGTACGCAAACTGTGTAGTCACTACGCCCTTTAGGCATACGTACGCAGAGTGCGTACACTGTGCGACCTTGTGTATGTAAGGTTTGTGAATAATATAAAGGTGAAAGGTTAATTACTGCGGCCGCAGTGGATCAATATTAAAGTGTATCAAGTGTGTTTAAGGTATATGCTTTTTAGTCCTGTAAGTAAACCAGCATTTACAATTGGGGTATTCTCCAGTTTTCACATGCTCACAGCCAAACAGGTCATAGCAGACTTAATCTATCAGCAAAGGGCGGAAAGTTATCCTACGTAACCTTTTCCTGGTCGATGGATGTGCTGAAAACCCTATTTGTGTGCTTTTAGATTGCGTCTGCTCTGTCTGGTCTGCAGAGGTGCTGATAGAACCCGTAAAACAGGAAAAAAGCTATTTACAAAATTGTGAATTTTTTTTGGCACCAAAAGCGTACACAAAGGGCACCGATACTTTGCATACCCTCTCACATTGTTGCAGGAAGATTCAGATTGCTAAATTCATTTAGATCTGTGTGAAAATGGATACATTTGTTGCTATATAGTTAAAACTGAAATAACAGTGTTTAAGGAAGTAAATATAAAGCACAACACGCAGGTCTGGCCCTGTCGTTAAAGGTTACACAGAACAAGCGGTTGTGCTTGTGAGCGATTATAGTTAGCATTGCTCACATTTATAGAAGTTGTGGAATTTGTTTTATTGCGGACGCACGGTTTTGTACACGTGTCTCGGAAAAAGTACAGGACTGCGCACGCAGCGTAAAAGACACGCACGGTCGCGTGTTTACGCAAAGTGCATAAGAGTGCGGACGATAAGTACAAATTACATGATAGTTTTTGTTCAGTTAAAAGGTGGGACAGTAGCCATGCTACAATAGCACATAACTATCTGGTTTCTAAAGGAGATTAGTATAAAACTTTTGCTTAAACTGTATTGCCTCTGGGGGTAAAGCTGCCAATCAGAACGCGTGAAAATTTTTCTGTACAGAAAAACAAGGGCATATTTGAGTGTGTGAAAGTAAGAGTGAAATTATTGAACTCCGGGAATTCGGGATCCCGTCTTGTGGTACACCAGGTGAGTAGAGGCATGGCGGCGTGAGGCGGCTGACTCACGTTACTATAGATTGGAATACGTAAGTCGTGAGGAGACTTACACAGGAGCTTGGTAGGGAATTGTGAACTTTGTGACCCATATAGTTTTTTGATACGCTCCGGCTGAGGTTTCGCAGCTTGGGATTCGATTCCAGTGGTCGTAGGGCGGAGGGCGGACATGTAACAAGTACCTATACACTGTGCGATTGGACCGTTTGTGGGTGCGATATATTGCGCAACTTGATACCCCTTTTACGAGCTTTTGCGTAAAATCGCGGTATTATTAGCGCTGTGTAGAGCATACGCAAGCGTGATTTGTGTATAAAAAGTGCATTGGCAGTTTTCGCTGGTCTCTCTCAGGAAAATCTCCAACGACAGATATTTACTGGAAAGGGTAAGTTACTCCTAAAAACTTCCAGTAAATATAGGTCAATTAGGGGCCCTAAGTTGGGTACATCGCCTTCGCTATCGACAGTGTATGGTAGTACCGGCCAATGTGGGCGAGAGTGGGTGGAAGCGCTCAGAGAACTTTCACTGTCGCCTTATATTGAGTATTTTGGTATTTGTGGGAATAGCCGAGAAGGCAAGACCCACAAATTATGGGAGCCAGTTGCTCAACTAAGGGACGTATGGTAGCCAGGGTTCAGGCAGAAGAGTTGGGATCGAGAAGGTCAGAATTGCGGCTGAGAGGGTCAGCAAGGTTTATTATGTGCGGAAAATATGGTCCACACGCTGAAGTTTACTGTGACGAATGGGTATTTATGACTGACAACGATAGGGTATCATTCCCTAGGGTGGGCAGCTTTGAGCCAGAGGTATTACAGATCTTAAGGATAAGGATATGTCTGATAAAATCCAGAAAACAAAGGATTAGACATACAGATTGTTTACATTTATGGCAGCAAGAGGGGGATGTGCAAAGGGAATTAGCTCGAGCAGCAGGTACTAAATCTAGCGGGAAAACAATGGCGACCGCACCACCACCACCATATATTGATGGGGAGAAAGTGGCTACAAGCAATGGTGCATTGGTACAGGATAGGAATGTGATTGATAAATGTACTAATGCTAACCTTGCCAGTTGTATCCCGTTTAAAATTTTCCCCAGGATTGGGAGCAGGAAGATGAGCCCAGCACGGTATCAGCACTCTCTCTAGCAGCCACCATACAGGACACCCAGGTGGGCACGGCCCAACCACCAAGATTTGTAGCAAGGCCCCCTAGCGGAGGGATAAGTGAGGTCGTGTCCACAGGTAAGTACGGTACCATACACTATGCAGAAACAATAGCTCCTCACATTATAGAGTCAAACCAGAATGATGTAATTGAATCAAATCCTGTTAGGGTGATTGCAGTCCCCAATGGGAAGACTGACGCTCAGGGAATAACTTCCATCAGGAACATTGCCATGCACTGTCCTTGGTCCCGAGCAGAATTAAGGTCAATTATGTCAGAATTTCCCGATCCCAGAAAAGATCTAGTCGGATGCCAGAAGTTTGTTAAAGAGTTAGGTAATGCCCATGAGCCCACAAATAAGGATTGGCGAACAGTGCTACGAGTGTGTTTACCCTCAAATATTGACACCACAAAATTCATAACAGATTGTAAGTTAGATGCAGAGGTACCTCTCACTGATGAATACAATTAGGAGAACGTAAAGCAAATCAATCTGCAACTAGGAGTGTATTTCCCTACTGTTGTCAAATGGAATAAAATTTTCTCCATAAGACAAAAGGAAGGTGAAACGGCATCCGAATATTTCCATCGGGCACTGCAGGAAATGTCTAGATACACTGGGATCGAGGACATTAAAGATAATGCACACCATAGGGAGGTAGCTGTTTCTGTATTAATGGACGGGTTAAAGGAGGCACTGAGAACAAGAGTACAAACCTCTCTACCTAACTGGAGAGGTATCTCGGTGGCTGCATTGAGAAAGTCCGCTATCGAGCACGACCGGAACATCAGTAAGCACAGGGAGTCTCAGGGGGATAAGCTGATGACAGTAAGTATACATGCTCTTACAACAAAACCACATCCGCCAAAACCCCAGACCCCTGATGGTAAGTCACGTGTAGTAGTATGCTATAAGTGTCAGAAGGAAGGACATTACACAAGGGAATGTAGGAATAAAGGTACACATAATGTATACCGACCCCCTAGACCAGGATACGAACCACACTACAATTCACATAATTGGGATCAGGGACCACATAGGAGAAATTACGAGCCACATGCAGGGGAAACAAGGAGGTACCCACCAAGGAGAGACTGGCAGACCTCCGAAAATTCTCAGCTACCCCCCTCACATATCATAGCTGCCAATACGCTGCGGGAGGGTCCAAATACACAATAGGGGTTGGGCCACACCAGTAGTCTGCAGCCAGTGAAGTTGATTGCTAGCCTTGGTAGTGAACCTGAGGTCACGGTTGATGTAGCTGGTGTACCATTACCTTTTCTTGTAGATACAGGGGCGGCCAGGTCAGTGTTGAATTCCTTATCAGGTGTAAAGACCACGGTAGGGCCTTTGCAAACCAAACATTCTTTTCTGCTGGCTGCATCGGCTCCGACTAATCTACTCGACAGAGACTTATTGTATAAAATGCGGTGTGTCATATATTGTACTCCTGAGGGTGTCTTCTTGGATATACCAGAGAACCATGCTCAAGAAGTACAAGATATACTAGTCACCCCTCAAAGGCTAATGTCGCATTCTACTGTTATAGACAAGTGTCCATCAAAGGTAGAGGAAATGATCTCACAAATACCGGGTTCTCTTTGGACCAAAGATGAACAAGACACTGGATTGATGGCGAATGTAGCTCCAGTAGTAGTACAAGTAAAAGATGGTAGGATAGCTCCAAAAATCCCTCAGTATCCTCTGAAGCCAGAGGTAGAGTTAGGAGTGTACCCCGTCATAGAGCGGCTGCTACAGCAGGGCATCCTAGTCAGAATGTCCAGCACTGCCAATAGTCCCATCTTCCCTGTGAAAAAGAGCAGGGGGGAGGGGTTACAGGTTAGTGCAGAATCTAAGGGGGATAAACAAGATAGTTGAGAGCCAATTCATCCTCATGCAAATTCCCTCTACTGCAAAATTCTTCACTGTCATTGACCTCTGTTCTGCTTTCTTTTCTGTCCCTCTTCACCCTGACAGCCAATACCTTTTTGCCTTTACATACAGGGGAGAACAGTACAACTGGACTCGTATTCCCCAAGGTTTCATTGACAGCCCGAGTATTTTCTCCCAGGCTTTGCATGACTGTTTACAATCCTTTCAACCTGAGAGTGGATCAGTACTAATACAGTATGTTGATGACTTATTGTTGTATTCTGACTCACTCGAATCATCCTTGAAAGACACAAAACAGCTTCTGTTTCATCTTTCCCATACAGGACACAAGGTTTCAAAGGATAAGTTGCAGTTGTGGCAGACCAGGGTCAAATATTTGATACATTGCTTGACTCAAGGACTTAGACACCTCACTGCTGATAGAATACAGGCGATTAGCGACATGACTCTGCCACAAACTCAGCAACAGATCCGCACTTTCCTTGGAATGTGTGGGTACTGTCGAAACTGGATTCCAGGGTTCTCTATACTGGCTTTACCTTTGCAAGAAATGGTCTCTTCAAACAAACCGGAACGGATCTCTCACACAGATGAGTCCGAACTGGCGTTTGAGAGACTCAAACTGTCTATCACAGGCACCTGCATTAGGTATGCCAGATTATGAGAAGCCCTTTGAATTGTACGGTACTGAAAGTGCTGGGTGCGCGGCAGGTGTCTTAACTCAGAGACATGGTGATGCCAGCAGACCGGTAGCTTACTACAGTGCACAGTTAAACACTGTAGCGCGGTCTCTCCCCACTTGCTTGCGAAGTCTTGCAGTGATAGCTTTGCTGGTAAGTAAAAGTGAGGACGTAGTGTTAGGACATGACCTGACCATTCATACACCTCATGCAGTATCAGCCTTACTAAACTCCGCCCAAACCAGACATGTCTCATCTGCTCGGTTTACAAAGTGGGAATTATCACTGATGGCCCCGGTAAACATCACCATTAAGAGATGCAGCTCACTAAATCCTGCAACCTACTTGCCAAGTGTGCCTGGACAGGCACAAAGGGTGGAGGATGAGAATGATGGTGAAGGAGGATTTAGTGCAGATACTGATATGCATGATTGTATGGAATACCTGAATCAGACTTTCACAGCGAGACCTGACATCAGTGACAACCCACTGGAAGGAGTAGACTTTACCTTCTACACTGACGGTAGTTGCCACAGAGAAATAGAATCGGGAGACTTGTGTACTGGATATGCAGTTGTAGATGACGAAGGTATCATAGAAGCTGAACCCCTGGGCCAACCGCACTCAGCACAAGTTGCTGAGTTGGTTGCCCTAACCAGAGCATGTGAATTTGCCAAGGGTAAGTCAGCAAATATATACACAGATTCTAGGTACGCCTTTGGAGTGGTGCATGATTTTGGGGCCCTATGGCACCTCAGAAATTTCATGACGGCAGCTGGCACACCTGTAGCGCATGCGTCCCACATCAAAAGGCTGTTCACAGCAATACAGGAACCAGACAGAGTGACTGTTATCAAGTGCAAAGCACACACTTACAACCAAGACCCAATTTCACTTGGTAACAGCCGGGCAGATGAAGCTGCTAAATCAGCAGCAAGCACCCCCATACAGACAAACATCACACCACTGATGACATTTAACACGATCAACACACAACAGTTAATTGAAATGCAAAATTTGTGTTCCCTACAGGAAAAGGCAGTCTTGAGGTCAAAGGGATATGGACAGGAGTCCTCAGGATTTTGGACAGGCGGACACGGTAAGCCAGTGGCCCCCAGAGCATATCTTCCAAGTCTAGCTGAGGCAGCACACGGTCTGACACATCTGGGCAAAGAGGGTATGTGCAAGTTGGTAAGAGCCTACTGGTGTGCGCCAGGATTCTCTTCTCATGCAGGTAAGAGAGCAATGACATGTTTTACTTGCTTGAGGAAGAATATTGGAAAGACAATACCAACATAGCCATCCCATATCCCTCCGACAGACGGACCTTTTCAGGTAATACAAATCGACTTCATACAGTTACCACACTGTAGGAATTTGAAATATGTGTTAGTTTGTATTGATGTATTTTCCAATTGGGAAGAAGCGTTCCCTGCTGCCACAAATACTGCTACGTTCACTGCAAAGAAAATCGTGCAGGAATTTGTGTGTAGATATGGTATCCCTAGAATGATTGAAAGTGACAGGGGTACCCATTTTACAGGTGAAGTCTTCAAGGTCATGTGCACACTGATGGGAATTAATAGCAAGCTACATACTCCATACTGGCCACAGGCGAGCGCAAAGGTAGAGAGAGTGAACAGCACTATTAAGAACAAGCTGAGCAAATTAATGGCTGAAACTAGATTGTTGTGGCCAGAAGCTTTGCCACTAGTGTTGTACAGCATTAGAACCACTTCCAGGTCTCCACTTAACTTATCACCCTTTGAAATCCTTTTTGGTCGACAACCTCATGTAATGATAGACCCCCAGGATGATTTGAAATGTAATAATGAAGTGACTGTGAAATATTTGGTTGGGATGAGCCAGCAGCTGAGAAATCAACAAAGAAATCTAAAGCTGGTGATTCCTGACCTACCGAACAGTAATTGTCATGACATCGAGCCTGGGGATTATGTGATGATTCGAAATTTCTTACGCTCAGGTTGCCTCATAGACAGGTGGGAAGGACCATATCAAGTCTTGTTAACCAGCACAACAGCATTGAAGGTCGCCGAAAGAGAGACTTGGGTCCACTCGTACCACTGCAAGAAGGTCGCTGACCCGGAAAGAACTTGTGACAAAGAGCAGAGTGTAGAGAACCTCGTATCACTGGAGTGTTTGTTCCGGGAAAGTTGATAGGCAAGGACTGTTGAAAGGCACCTGAGCACGGAGAGCAATAAGATCTAGGACGGTTGTCGCACCATTTTCTTTTTTCACCTCCCCCTGCATTTTCCTTTCTCTTCTCCTTCTTATTATCCTTCTTTCCCCTAACGAAATGTATCTATCACAAGATACTGCGTTTCGAGTTCTACTAGTAATTCTGTTTTTGATCAGGACAATTTGTTTTGGTGAGGGTCCCAGAGAGGTCGAGCAGGGATCTGGAATGGCTGGTATCAGTAAGTGCTCTGGTAGTCATGGAGCTCGTATGCACTGTGAAGGGTTATTGTCTGATGAATATTGTATTTGCAGGAATTGTGAGAATATAGTCGAGGATGGGTGCATCCAGAGATGTCAGTCCAATCTTAATATCGACATGGACCGCCATCCGTTGAGTGATTACCACTCACTAGTGGGTAAGGTCTTAAACCAGACAGAATGCTGGGTGTGCTCACAGGTACCTCAAGGTCAGAGTAAGTCAGGATTAGTACCATACCCTTTAGCAATAGGTGAGGTACTCGAATTACGGGGTGGGAGACCGGTGGACAAGAAAATCAATATCTCTAGGCCCCCTAGTTTGAAGCTCCACCAGTATCATGTAGACAGGTCCTTATTGTGCTTTAATATTTCCAATTACCGAAAACCAGGAAATTGGGAAGTGACGTGGAATAACCAGACAATGACCTATTCACACAGAGCTGATAGGATACTCATAGACTCTGAACTTGTACGCCAAATAGCCAACAGTGGGAGGTATTTTCGGTATTGGTATACCTGTGGAAGCAAGACCATGTGGGTTGGAAAAGTATCGTTAGGGTATTGTGCTCATATCATCCAGCCCGATACTTGTACTGAGCAGATGGAAGAACTAGGGATTGGTTTCTTTACTTGGAAAGTTTGCAATATGGTGATGTCACATTTTGTCCCCTATGTTCTCCCAGATAATGCCTATTTCATACGTGGGAGGAAAGCATACAAGTGGCTTGCCCCGAACTCAGAGGGATTGTGTTATATTGGGAGAGTACTACCAGAGGTCATGACCATAACCCATGATAAAATGAAAGACATTCACCGCAGTGCTCAGGCTCCTTATACTCATACTCACTATGAACACATCATCAAGAGACACCTCATAGATAGGGCAGAGCACGCAGCCTCTGATTTGATCCACGAATCCAACGGGATTCAGTTCCTTCTCGCATTAGACATCACCCGTACTGCCATAGGAACTATAAATTATAAGTATATCCATGCGCTAGCGAACTTGATAGATAATATCACTGAGATATATGATGACACCTTCAGGTATACGGGAAGGGAGTTACAAGCCTACAAGAAGGAACTGATCCAGCACAGGATGGTCCTTAATTACGTCACAGCCGTGACAGGTGGGTACTGTGTTACTCTGGCAACTCAATATGGCGTGAAGTGCTGTACATATATCACGAACAGCACTGACGACCCCACGGAGATCATCGATCAGAAGATGGATGAGATCTTTCAGTTGAAGTGGGAGTTCAGGAAGAAGCACAGCCTTACCTTAGCTACTGTGAGTAATGAACTGACCGGCTGGGTCTCATGGTTGAACCCACGCAAATGGTTCTCAGGTTTAGGAGAGTGGGCTCAAAATGTCATTATGAGTGTAGGGAAGTTTCTCCTTTGTATCCTGGGAGTCATCATAATTATTGGTTCGATATTTAGGTGTGTTCAAATTCCAACGCGGCGCAAGCACGGCACAAATTTGATGAGTCTAAGGAGCGAGGGCACTGTTACAGCAGCAGATTTAATTTATGATCCATCCATAGAGACAGCGTTATGATAAGGATTGCAAATTTCATGGCCTGTTTCACCCGTTTTTCTTTGTCTCCCCCTCCGCCCAGATACATTTAACTGGTAAAGATGTCAGCCCTACCCAAAATGTTTATGTGAATGTATTTTTATATATGTGTCTTATCTTCATCTCTTCAACCTCCAGTTAATGGCACACATAGTTGACAGGTGATATCCCCATATACTAGCACTCACATATGTTCCCCCTCCATGTATCATCAACTAAATGTGCACCCCATTTGTTGGAACAAGAAGCCGAAAAGAGCTCGGTAGTGTTTGTTGGCCCATTTACAGACCCTTAGTACGGGATGAGAAGGATTTAATGTATACTTCGCAATACCTCGAAGCTTATTTAGAACATATACGGCACGATGATACATGCCCCTCAGACATGGATTCATACATACATGCTTTTTACTATCCCACTAGGTCATACATTTCCCACCTACAACTCTCCCCCGACCATCCAAGCTTCTGTATATATTGTATAGATATTTTTCTGTTTATTGATTAGGTACTGGCAGTTATTGGTGACTGCCAAAGGGTGGACTGTCGAAGTCGAAAAATATTGCAATACATACTTCACGTACAAACTACACACAGATGGCCTCCGTGCGCGTACTTGTTCTCCCGTGTGTGCGCATATTCGCAATTTGCGTATGGTCGCTCCCGCGGTCCTGCGCATTAGCGCGTGGTATGAGTATTTACGGTAGTGTTTGTAGTTACATGGAAAAGCCATAAAAACACATTACATATTTAATCCAAATAGTGCACAATGTACACATAGTCTTCCTGCATCACACCAGCAAGTTACAACAGTTTAAATGGTATCAGAACAAAGGGATTCACCTTTACAGGAAAGGAGGGGACAGAACAAGGTTATAAGGTGGTGTTTGGTATCCAGCTGTAGGGTATTTTAAGGGCAATATTCCGGTGTTGGCTTGCAGAAGGTCGCACTCTCCTGCGAATAGTTATGCGCAGAAGCAGAATATAAATATAAACTGTATTTACTGTACATTTGTTATGCGGCGTGAACCCAGAGGAGACCACCTGCAAGTGCACCTGGAACAGACGTCGCCCACCTATTCAAACCAACCTATGACCTCTCCTGTACTGTAAATGACCATCCCTGTGTCCAATGGACAAAGAGATAGCAGTATCCATTGTGTTAAGTTTTGGAATATTGTATAAAAGAGCCAGCTGCATGCCTGGTCACACACAGACTCTGAAGGTCATCTACCCTGATGACTGAGGACCAGACTGGGAAGCACAGGCGAAACTAAACACATATGTACCATTGACTGTAGCCATTATTCTATTGTATTATATTGTTTTGATATTGTAACCCCCTTTCAGTAATTATATGTTGGTGTGTCGGAACCCGGCATTTTAAATACAATCTGGTGTCGTGTTTCCTTTCCCTGCTAAGGTTTAAAGTGTATTTACAGCCACTCGGGCTGCTGCATTGTGCTAACAGCGTATAGGCCTGTGTACGCAAACTGTGTAGTCACTACGCCCTTTAGGCGTACGTACGCAGAGTGCGTACACTGTGCGACCTTGTGTACGTAAGGTTTGTGAATAATATAAAGGTGAAAGGTTAATTACTGCGGCTGCAGCGGCTCAATATTAAAGTGTATCAAGTGTGTTTAAGGTATATGCTTTTTAGTCCTGTAAGTAAACTAGCGTTTACACAACTGCATTTTTTAGGACACTGAGGACACTTTTTTTGACATCTCTGTACATTCTTGGTATCGCCTGCCTAGTGAAGTGGAACCTAGATGGGATTTGGTACCAGGACACAGTACCTCAAACAATTCTCTAAGTCCCACTGAACTAATGGCGGATACTGGATGCACGTCTAACACCAACATATCTGTCAAGGGCTCAGTTATCCGCTTTGCAACAGGATGACTGCTATCATATTTTATCTTCCTCACAAATGACTGTTGGACAGTCAATTGCTTAGTTGAAGAAGTACATGTGGTCTTCCGACTTCCCCTCTGGTATGACGATCGACTCCCTGCAGCAACAAAAGCAGCGACAGCAAAAGCAGCAGCAGGAAAACCACTCAAGGATCCTCCGGAGGAATCCCGGTTAGGAGAGGACTCCTCAGTCTTGCCAGTGACATGGCCTGCAGGACTACTGACGTTCCTGACTGAGGAGGAAGTTGATGTTGAGGGAGTTGGTGGTGTGGCTTGCAGGAGCTTGGGTACAAGAGGAAGAAGGGATTTAGGTGTCGGACTGCTTACTCTCTTACCCATAGTTTCACAACTTGACACTGACTTCTGATGTATGCGCAGCAGTTGATGTATAAGGGAGGATGTTCCTAGGTGGTTATCGTCCTTATCCATACTTATTACAGATTGACAGAGGCAACATATGGCTTGACACCTGTTGTCCGGATTTGTGGAGAAATAATTCCACACCGAAGAGGTGGCTTTTTTAGTATTTTGCCTAGGCATCACAATGGGCTTATTCATCCCATGGACAACAGGTGTCTCTCCCAGTGCCTGATTTAAACAAACCACATCACCATCAGAATCCTCCTCGTCAACTGCCTCCTCAGCGCCAGCAACACCCATATCCTCATCCTGGTGTACTTCAACAGTGACATCTTGAAATTGAATATCAGAAACTGGACTGTGGGTGGTCCTTCCAGCACTTGCAGAGGGCATGCAAATGGTGGAAGGAGCCACCTCTTCTTGTCCAGTGTTGGGAAGGTCAGGTATCGCAACCGCCAACACACTTGGACTGTCCTTGGGGATTTGTGATACCATCTGTGCTTTTGCCAGCTTAACTGTTTTCATTTTTCTAGCGGGAGTATGAGGGCTTCCATCGTCATGTGAAGCTGAACCACTAAACATAAACATATGAATTTATTTTTTGTTTAATTTTATGGAACTTTTGCTTTTTGGATTTGACATGCCCTCTGCTATGACATTGGGCATCGGCCTTGGCAGACGACATTGATGGCATTTCATCATCTATGTCATGACTAGTGACGGCAGCTTCAGCACTAGGAGAAAGTGGTACATGATCTTTCCCTATTTTATCTTCCAAATTTTTGTTCTCCATTATTTTTCTGGAGTTATATAACAGAATATGCGTCACAGGAGATCGTACCCCTACACCACACAGGGCAAACCCTGTAAAAATTATACTGTATTTGGATTAAATGTTAATAACCCCTTAAATAATATACAGCACAGGACACTACCACTGGTCTAATGAAGGACAACACAGCGACACTGTAAGGGACTTATTATACAGCAGCACTGGACATCTGGCAGCAGAGGACACCACCACTGTGACTGATCACTGGACCGACTGACACTACCACTGATCTGATGCAGGACAACACAGCGACACTGTAAGGGACTTATTATACAGCAGCACTGGACATATGGCAGCAGAGGACACCACCACTGTGACTGATCACTGGAATGACTGATACAGAGGACACTACCACTGGTCTGATGCAGGACAACACAGCGACACTGTAAGGGACTTATTGTACAGCAGCACTGGACATCTGGCAGCAGAGGACACCACCACTGTGACTGATCACTGGACTGACTGATGCACAGGACATTACCACTGGTCTGATGCAGGACAACACAACAACACTGTAAGGGACTTATACAGCAGCACTGGACATATGGCAGCAGAGGACACCACCATTGTGACTGGTCACTGGACTGACTGATGCAGATAAGACACTACACTGGACTGAGCAGCACAAGACAGCACTATAATCGCCACCCCACTTTCCCGCCCGCACAGACACTGAGGACGGGGACACATCCTCTCACTACACTCTCCAGGACTGGAGTGAAAATGGTGGCGACACGCGGCTCCTTATATGGTATCCAAACCCCGCGAGAATCCAACAACGGGATGATGACGTTTTGCCTCGTTCTGGTTTCCCGAGCCGGACTTGGATCCTGGCTCGAGACGTGAAGTTCTGTAGGGTTCGGTACTCTGAGAACTGAACCCGCTCATCTCTAGTCATTAGCATGACTACTGTACAGTATGTGAAAGAGCATACTTACAGAGAGAGCAATTCTTTCTTGCTGCTATACCATTCTGTTTACTATTGCTTCGTAATTTGGGGATATATTCATGTAGAAAAAAAAAGTGAACTGATACTTATTACTATTGATCGAATCACTTCGATGTGATATATAGCTTTGATAAGAAACTATTCATGTATACTTAACCTCCCAGCGATACGATCCTGTATTCAGCTACGGTCCCCTCTACGATGTGTGGAGTCAGCCGGCGTGTACTGTCTGCGCATGTGCCACCAGCTGAGCTCCCAGGAGGCTGCAGTGGCTGCTGGGAGATCAGTGGGCAGAGCTAGCTCCAAGTGCCTGGCAGAAAGCGGGGATGCATTCCATGCTCGTTTTGCACAGGTGTTCAGACTGCACCATCCTGAGATGGTGAATCTGAACTCCATGGAGAAGTAGAAAGCAGAGCTTTCTGTTCCTTCATAATTAGCACTAACCATACTAAAGTCGGAGAAGTCAGCATTTCTCCATGAAAACCCGTAACTAGCCCAAAGCAGAGAAAAGCCATGTTTTCCACAAAACAGGTCTTTTCTCTGCTTATAGAATAGACTGCTTGGTCTGGAACACAATCAGTTTTTTTCTAAGATGTCTTGAGACTTATCACTTTTGTATTCTGCACTATCAGATATATGTAATACTGTTGTGGGAATGTCTGAAAACACTTCTGCCTTTCTGCGGTCTCAATGTTTAATGGCCTGCACATGTCCTGTCCATAAGTGGTTCAGCTTGCTACAGTACATGTTCTTAGTGCATTTCATCTTGTGGCTGTGCTGATCAGTCTTCTCACCATCAGTGAACTACTTTTCAGCTTGTTACTTTGAAGTTCCTGTGCTAGACATCTGTGCCACATACGCATTGTGTTCCTATGTTTGAACTCTTTGGCGGTACTGACACTTCAGCTGGTACAACTTACCAGTGATCATTCCTTCAGCAGGAAAATGAGTTCCTTTGCGGTCTGATGCGGATGACACAGCTGTTATCTTTGAATGTTACAGTATTTCATTACTGCATTACTACATTATTTGGGGATTTGTACTAAGCCCTAGAGAGTGATAAAGTGGAGAGAGACAAACTATGAACCAATCAGTTCCTGTCATTTTTCAAACGCAGCCTGTAACATGGCAGTTAGGAGCTGATTGGTTGGTACTTTATTTCTCTCCACTTTATCATTCTCCAAGGATTAGTACTTCTCCCCTAATGACTGTACTCAGGGGTGCCAGAATGATTTCGCACTGACCGGGGGGGAAACCAAGTTATAATTTCATTTTGGCGCCCCTGCTGCGGTGCTGGTCTCCTCTCCTTCTACCCTCCCCTCCCGTCAGTACAGGGCTTACTTCTGCATCCCCGTGGGTAGCTTCAACTTTAAAAGTGCAGTGTCCCCTCTTCTGTCAGAGTCAGCTGTCTCTTCACTGATGCATTACTGGGAGAAAGCGCGGCATTACGGGGCCACAGCAACGCCTCCTCCCAGTAATGCCGCAGCAGCATCAGTGAAGAGACAGCCGGCTAGTACAAAAGGGACACTACACCCTGCCTGCGACAGTAGGAGCCTCTCATGGGAATGCGGAAGTAAGCGCTCCCCCACACCCGTGACTCCATCATGTTTGGGGGGCACAAGCTGCCCCCTTGACCTCCCCCCCATTCCGACGCCTCTGACTCTACTATTAGGACATTTGCAATGCTTGGGTGTGGTATAAAAGATCTACACTGTCTAGAAAGACCGTCATTATGTCGACCCCATATGGTCGACATACATTAGGTCAATAGGGTCGCAAGGTCCGTAGGGTCAACTGGTCGATAGATAAAAGGTTGACAGTGATAAGGTCAACAGGGTCAAAAGGTCGACGTGACAATGGTAATCACAGAAAAGGTAGCCATTAGTTTTTACGTTTTTTTATGTCATTTTGTATGTTTAACCATATCTAAGCACAATTAGTGGAAACGTTTACCCTCGTGGCCTTGCTTCGTTCGCTACATTTTACTCGCCATGCTTCGCTAGCTATGCTTCGGGCAAGGTGGCTGGCTCCACTGTGATTGCCAATTCCTAATTGTAGTCCACGTGGATATTAAATCAAGCAAAATATGGTAAAACATGAAAACCCCCCAGAAAACTAGTTTCGACCATTTGTGCATTGACCATTGTCGTGTTCACCTTTTGACCATGTCGACCTTAAGTACTGTCTACATTTTACCTGTCAACCTTTTGACAATGTGGAGCTAATGCATGTCTACCACATGGGGTCGACCTATTGACTGTTAACCTAGACACTGTCGATCTATACATTGGAATGTGCATTGCTTGTGCTCTCTGCATGGCCTTGTCTTCTGGCGATCTATACATTGGAATGTGCATTGCTTGTGCTCTCTGCATGGCCTTGTCTTCTGTCGATCTATACATTGGAATGTGCATTGCTTGTGCTCTCTGCATGGCCTTGTCTTCTGGCGATCTATACATTGGAATGTGCATTGCTTGTGCTCTCTGCATGGCCTTGTCTTCTGGCGATCTATACATTGGAATGTTCATTGCTTGTGCTCTCTGCATGGCCTTGTCTTCTGGTGATCTATACATTGGAATGTGCATTGCTTGTGCTCTCTGCATGGCCTTGTCTTCTGGCGATCTATACATTGGAATGTGCATTGCTTGTGCTCTCTGCATGGCCTTGTCTTCTGTCGATCTATACATTGGAATGTGCATTGCTTGTGCTCTCTGCATGGCCTTGTCTTCTGTCGATCTATACATTGGAATGTGCATTGCTTGTGCTCTCTGCATGGCCTTGTCTTCTGGCGATCTATACATTGGAATGTGCATTGCTTGTGCTCACTGCATGGCCTTGTCTTCTGGCGATCTATACATTGGAATGTGCATTGCTTGTGCTCTCTGCATGGCCTTGTCTTCTGGCGATCTATACATTGGAATGTGCATTGCTTGTGCTCTCTGCATGGCCTTGTCTTCTGGCGATCTATACATTGGAATGTGCATTGCTTGTGCTCTCTGCATGGCCTTGTCTTCTGCTCAAGCCTTTTGTAGATGTCTATTGTATTCCTTATGTTGCCCAGCATATGTTGTTCCTATGTCAGCTTGGATTGAAATAGGTTCTGATTACCTACAATTTATTTATTACAATTTATTTCATATACTTTCTGTAGCTCATCTCAATTTATTTGCATACTGCCCAGCAGCCTCTACGGACTAGGAGAAAAAGATTTACCGGTAGGTTTAAAATCTTATTTTCTCTTACGTCCTAGAGGATGCTGGGGACTCCGTAAGGACCATGGGGATTATACCAAAGCTCCAGACCAGGGGCGGGAGAGTGCGGATGACTCTGCAGCACCGATTGAGCAAACATGAGGTCCTCATCAGCCAAAGTATCAAACTTATAGAATTTAGCAAAAGTGTTTGAACCCGACCAAGTAGCTGCTCGGCAAAGTTGTAATGCCGAGACACCTCGGCCAGCCGCCCAAGAAGAGCCCACCTTCCTAGTGGAATGGGCCTTTACCGAATTTGGTTACGGCAGTCCAGCCGTAGAATGAGCCTGCTGAATCATGTTACAGATCCAGCGGGCAATAGTCTGCTTTGAAGCATGAGCGCCAACCTTGTTGGCTGCATACAGGACAAACAGTGCCTCTGTTTTCCTAACCCGAGCTGTCCTGGCTACATAAACTTTTAAGGTCCTGACTACATCAAGGGACTTGGAATCCTCCAAGTCACCCGTAGCCACAGGCACCACAATAGGTTGGTTCATATGAAACGATGAAACCACCTTAGACAGAAATTGAGGACGAGTCCTCAACTCTGCTCTATCCACATGGAAAATCAGATAGGGGCTTTTGTGAGATAAAGCCGCCAATTCGGACTCCCATCTCGCAGATGCCAAGGCTAACAACATGACCACTTTCCAAGTGAGAAATTTTAACTCAACTGTTTGAAGAGGTTCAAACCAGTGTGACTTAAGGAACTGTAACACCACGTTAAGGTCCCATGGCGCCACTGGGGGCACAAAAGGAGGCTGGATGTGCAGCACTCCCTTCACAAAAGTCTGGACTTAAGGGAGAGAAGACAATTCCTTCTGAAAGAATATTGACAGGGCCGAAATCTGCACCTTAATGGAGCCTAACTTTAGGCCCATATCCACTCCTGTCTGCAGAAAGTGGAGAAAACGGCCCAGGCGGAAATCTTCCGTAGGAGCATTCTTGGCTTCACACCAAGATACATATTTCCTCCAGATACGGTGATAATGTTTCGCCGTCACCTCCTTCCTAGCTTTTATCAGAGTAGGGATGACTTCCCCCGGAATACCTTTCCTAGCAAGGATTTGGCGTTCAACCGCCATGCCGTCAAACGTAACCGCGGTAAGTCTTGGAACATGCAGGGCCCCTGCTGCGACAGGTCCTCCCTAGGAGGAAGAGGTCACGGATCTTCTGTGAGCATTTCCTGAAGATCTGAATACCAGGCCCTTCGAGGCCAATCCGGAACAATGAGTTTTGTCTGGACTCTTTTTCGTCTTATGATTCTCAGTATTTTTGAGATGAGTGGAAGAGGAGGGAAGACATAGACCGACGGAAACACCCACGGTGTCACCAGTGCGTCTACCGCTACAGCCTGAGGGTCCCTTGACCTGGAACAATACCTTCGAAGTTTCTTGTTGTTATCTCTGCAAAAACTTATTGTTGAAGACCCCACTCTTCTGGATGGAGATCGTGTCTGCTGAGGAAGTCTGCTTCCCAGTTGTCCACTCCCGGAATGAAGACTGCTGACAGCGCGCTTACGTGATTTTCCACCCAGCGAAGAATCCTGGTGGCTTCCGCCATTGCCACTCTGCTCCTTGTCCCGCCTTGATGGTTTGCAGGAGCCACTGCTGTGATGTTGTCCGATTGAATCAGAACAGGTAGGTCGAGAAGAAGAGTCTCTGCTTGTCGTAGGCCGTTGTATATGGCCCTTAATTCTAGCACGTTGATGTGTAGACAAGCCTCCTTGACCATAGTCCCTTAAAATTTCTTCCTTGTGTGACTGCTCCCCATCCTCAGAGGTTCGCGTCCATGGTTACCAGAAGGCGAGCACTCTGCAGCCACCACAGGAGAGACACCCTGGCCCTGGGGGACTGGCTTCTTTTCTGATGTATTTGTAGATGGGACCCCGACCACTTGTCCAGAAGGTCCCACTGAAATGTCCTCGCATGGAACCTGTCGAAGGGGATGGCCTCGTAGGCCGCCACCATCTTTCCCAGTACTCGAGTGCATTGATGAACTGACACTCTTTTGGCTTTAACAGGTCTCTGACCATGCTCTGGAGTTCCTGGGCTTTTTCCGTTGGGAGAAAAACCCTCTTCTTTTCCGTGTCCAGAATCATGCCTAAAAATGATAGCCGAGTCGTTGGAATCAACTGCGACTTTGGCAGATTTAGGATCCAGTCGTGTTGCTGCAGCACTCTCACGGAGAGTGACACGCTTTTCAGCAACTGATCTCTCGATCTCGCTTTTATCAGGAGATCGTCCAAGCATGGGATAATTGTGACTCCTTGCCTGCGTAGGAGCACCATCATTTCCGCCATTACCTTGGTGAAAATCCTCGGGGCCGTGGACAGCCCAAACGGCAACGTCTGAAACTGGTAATGACAGTCCTGTACAGCGAATCTCAGGTGAGCCTGATGAGGACGATAAATGGGGACATGAAGGTATGCATCCTTTATGTCTAGTGATACCATAAAATCCCCCCCTTCCAAGCTGGAGATCACTGTCCGGAGAGATTCCATCTTGAATTTGAACCTCTTTAGATACAGATTTAGTGATTTTAGATTCAGAATGGGTCTGACCGAGCCATCCGGTTTCGGGAAACACAAATAGGGTTGAATAGTACCCTTTCCCCTGTTGTATAATCTTTATAATCACCTGCTGTCGACACAGCTTTTGTATTGCAGCTAAAACTATTTCCCTCTCTGGGGGAGAAGCTGACAAAGCCGACTTGAAAAATCGGCGAGGAGGCACTTCTTCGAATTCCAGTTTGTAGCCTTGGGATACAATTTCTATCGCCCAAGGATCCAAATCTGACAGACCTGGCTGAAGAGTCGAAGACGTGCCCCCACCGGCGCGGACTCCCGCAGGGGAGCCCCAGCGTCATGCGGTGGATTTTGTAGAAGCCGGGGAGGACTTCTGTTCCTGGGAACTAGCCGTAGCAGGCATTCTTTTCCCTCTACCCTTACCTCTGGCGAGGAAGGACGAGGAAGTCCATTTCTGGACTTAAGCGACCGAAAGGACTGCATCTGATATTGAGGTGTTTTCTTTTGCTGTGGGGGAACATAAGGCAAAAAAGAAGATTTACCCGCGGTAGCTGTGGAAACCAGGTCCGCGAGGCCCTCCCCAAATAAAACCTCATCCTTGCAAGGCAAAGTTTCCATATGTCTCTTTGAAACTGCATCACCCGTCCATTGGCGGGTCCACAGGGCTCGCCTAGCAGAAATTGCCATGGCATTGGCTCTTGAACCCAACAGCCCAACGTCTCTCGCAGCGTCTCTCATATATAACGCTGCGTCTTTAATATGACCCAAGGTCAATAAAATGCTATCCTTATCTAGGGTGTCAATGTCAGATAACAAGTTATCTGCCCATGCTGCTATTGCGCTACATACCCATGCCGACGCTACTGCCGGTAGGCAAGGCACCCGTATGTGTATAAATTGATTTTAAGGTAGTCTCCTGTCTGCGATCAGCAGGATCCTTGAGAGCTGCCGTGTCTGGAGACGGTAGCGCCACCTTTTTGGACAAGCGCGTCAAAGCCTTGTCCACCCTGGGCGAGGATTCCCACCATAACCTGTCCTGTGCGGGGAAAGGATACCCCATAAGAATTCTCTTGGGAATCTGCAGTTTCTTGTCCGGAGTTTCCCCAAGCTTTTTCAAATAAAGCGTTCAGCTCATGAGATGGGGGAAAGGTTACCTCAGGTTTCTTCTCCTTAAACATGCATACCCTCGTGTCAGGTGCCAAGGGGTCCTCTGCGATATGCAAAACATCTTTTATTGCAATAATCATATAATGAATACTTTTGGCCACCCTGTGTAACTTCGCATCATTGTAGTCGACACTGGAGTCAGAATCCGTGTCGTTATCAGTGTTTGCTACCTGGGACAGGGGACATTTATGAGAGCCCGAAGGGCCTTGTGACACAGTCAAAGCCATGGATTGACTCCCTGCTTTTTCTCTGGGCTCTGCTTTGTCCAATCTTTTATGTAATAAAGACACATTTGCATTTTAAACATTACACATATCCAACCAATCAGGTGTCGGCGTCGCCGACGGAGACACCACAATCATCTGCTCTACCTCCTCCTTAGACGAGCCTTCCGCTTCAGACATGTCGACACACACGTACTGACACTCCCACACACACTGGGATATACAATTATGGGGACAGCCCCCCAATAAGGCCCTTTGGAGAGACAGGGAGAGAGCATGCCAGCACACACCCAGCGCCACACACACCCAGCGCCACTGTACACTGGAATAAAATCCCAGACTGTACAGCGCTCTTTTATAGAATAAATAATACACTCACTGCGCCAATTAAATGTGCCCCCCCCCATCTTTTTTGCCCTCTGTACTTGCTCAGCAGGGAAGAGTCCGGGGAGCAGCTTCTCTGCAGCTTGCTGTGGAGAAAAATGGCGCTGGTTAATAATGGAGGATCAAGCTTCGCCCCCTCAACGGCGGGCTTCGGTCCCGCTCAAATTCTTTATACTGGCGGGGGTTTTTCAATATACTGCCTCCGCAGTATCTAATATATTAGCCAGTGTCCCTTGAGGTGAATATTGCTGCCCAGGGCGCCCCCCCTGCGCCCTGCACCCATACAGTGCCTTCTGTGTGTGTATGTGTGGGAGCAATGGCACGCAGCGTTACCGCTGCGCGGTACCTCAGTGAAGATCTGAAGTCTTCTGCCGCCTGTGAAGTCTTCTTTCTTCTTATACTCACCCGGCTTCTATCTTCCGGCTGTGTGAGGAGGACGGCGGCGCGGCTCCGGGACGAACAGCGAGGACGACACCTGTGTTCCGACCCTCTGGAGCTAATGGTGTCCAGTAGCCTAAGAAGCAGAGCCTATCAGTTAAGTAGTTCTGCTTCTCTCCCCTCAGTCCCACGATGCAGGGAGCCTGTTGCCAGCAGTGCTCCCTGAAAATAAAAAACCTAACAAAAAGTATTTTCAGAGAAACTCAGTAGAGCTCCCCTGCAGTGCATCCAGTCTCCTCTGGGCACAGGATCTAACTGAGGTCTGGAGGAGGGGCATAGAGGGAGGAGCCAGCGCACACCCATCTAAAGTCTTTAGAGTGCCCATGTCTCCTGCGGAGCCCGTCTATACCCCATGGTCCTTACGGAGTCCCCAGCATCCTCTAGGACGTAAGAGAAAATTAGTTTGAAAATATTATAGAAACCACACTAGGGCTTAGAATAATAAGAAAAAATATGTTGCTGCTGTGTCCAGGCTTGCCTTGAGCACATGTATTAAAGAGTGTGCAGAAGGCATACGGACTGGAGAAAGCATATATGTGATGGTCAGGCTGTGTGGAACGTCTGCTGGAGCACCCAGTTGCTAGTAGTGATACGCCTTACTGCAAGTATATTTTTGCTACGCATAATAGCCTATGGCTTATTGACTGGACACTACACTTTGGGCCAAACATACTACACTATTAGGCACATGTTCCCCTTGTTCTAGATTAAGTTCAGCCAATCTACCTAAACTATCTTACTGAGGGACAAGCTACCACCCACAAACAATCTCTGGGGAGTGTATTTATCACTATATGTGTATGGTGATTAAGGAACCTGGACTTTTTATACATATATGAACCATACTTACCTACATTTTATTTCTCCTCTCCGGGAGAAGCCCGGAGAGGAGATGCCGCAGGTGTCTTCGGGGGGCGGGACCGGACTGTGACATCACTAAGCCCCGCCCCTGCATCGGGAAATGCCGCGATTCGCGGGTCCGCGGGAAGGGGGCGGGGCTAAAATGACGTGATTTGCGTCATTTTAACCCCTTCTCCACCCGACAGACCCGCGAATGCGGGAGGTAATCTCTCCATCCTGCTCGCATCACTAGGGTGCGAGCAGGATGCGGGAGACCTGCCCACTCTTCCGGGGGTGCGGGGGGCTACCCCAAAAAACGGGAGCCTCCCGCAGCTTCCGGGAGAGTAGGTAAGTATGATATGAACTGGACTTCATACATTTCTAAGACTGAAGTATCTGTGGAAGCAAACTGGAACAAGCACCATTGTCCTAAACATCCCCCGCCTTGTTATATTTATACATACATATACATATAGATGTGTATATATATATATATAGATAGATAGATAGATAGATAGATAGATAGATAGATAGATAGATAGATAGATAGAGATATAATTTTAGCTATTTTAAAGTGTATTACTGTATATTCTTCAATTTGTTCCCCAAGTTCACTTCCGGACAGTACTGCAAAAGGTTTCTATTCCACCTTTACAGAAAAAAGTGATACTCAATCTCCAACAATTCCATCATTGTGTATTGTGCTTTCAAATACAAATCTTGTCTAGGAATTATGGGGGTAATTCAGACAGGGCCGGTTCGAATGCCCTCGGCGCCCCGGGCAGGGAATGGGGGCGTGGCTTACTACAGGGGGCGTGGTCAGTCACGCCCCCTGTACAGCAGAAGCGCCGCTTAAATGCTGAGCGGTGCGCGATGACGTCATCGCGCACCGCACAGCAAAAGGTGCTCTCCGCGAAGGGAAACTAGACGCGTAGTGTCTAGTTCCCTTCGCGGAGAGGACCTTTGCTGTGCGGTGCGTGATGACGTCATCGCGCACCGCTCAGTAATGGTCCTCTTTGCGAAGGGAAACTAGACGCTACGCGTCTAGTTCACTTCACGGGACCAGAGCCGCAGGAGCCGGGGGGACACAGCGGGCAGCGGAGGGCACAGTAGTGGCGGATCTTGCCATGGTGCGGCGCCCTCCGGATGGCGCCAGCGCCCTCCGGAAGGCGGCGCCCCGGGCAAAAGTACTGCTTGCCCGTGGCAAGATCCGCTACTGAATTCAGAGTTGATCGCAGCAGCAAATTTGTTAGCAGTTGGGCAAAACCATGGGGGTAATTCCAAGTTGATCACAGCAGGAATTTTGTTAGCAGTTGGGCAAAACCATGGGGGTCATTCCGAGTTGTTCGCTCGGTAAAAATCTTCGCATCGCAGCGATTTTCCGCATAATGCGCATGCGCAATGTCCGCACTGCGACTGCGCCAAGTAAATTTGCTATGCACTTAGGAATTTTACTCACGGCATTTTCATCGTTCTGGCGATCGTAATGTGATTGACAGGAAATGGGTGTTACTGGGCGGAAACAGGCCGTTTTATGGGCGTGTGGGGAAAAAAATGCTACCGTTTCCGGAAAAAACGCAGGAGTGGCCGGAGAAACGGGGGAGTGTCTGGGCGAACGCAGGGTGTGTTTATGACGTCAAACCAGGAACGACAAGCACTGAACTGATCGCAGATGCCGAGTAAGTCTGGAGCTACTCAGAAACTGCTACGAGGTGTGTAATCGCAATATTGCGAATACATCGTTCGCAATTTTAAGATGCTAAGATTCACTCCCAGTAGGCGGCGGCTTAGCATGAGCAAATCTGCTAAAATCCACTTGCGAGCGAACAACTCGGAATAACCCCCCATGTGCACTGCAGGGGAGGCAGATATAACATGTGCAGAGAGAGTTAGATTTGGGTGTGGTGTGTTCAATCTGCAATCTAATTTGCAGTGTAAAAATAAAGCAGCCCGTATTTACCCTGCACAGACACAAAATAACCCACCCAAATCTAACTCTTTCTGCACATGTTATATCTGTCCCCCCTGCAGTGCACATGGTTTTTCCCAACTTCTAACAAAGGCCCTCATTCCGAGTTGATCGGTCGCAAGGCGAATTTAGCAAAGTTACACACGCTAAGCCGCCGCCTACTGGGAGTGAATCTTAGCTTCTTAAAATTGCGACCGATGTATTCGCAATATTGCGATTACAAACGAGTTAGCAGTTTCAGAGTAGCTCCAGACTTACTCTGCCTGTGCGATCATTTCAGTGCTTGTCGTTCCTGGTTGACGTCACAAACACACCCAGCGTTCGCCCAGGCACTCCCACCGTTTCCCCGGCCACTCCTGCGTTTTTTCCGGAAACGGTAGCGTTTTCAGCCACACGCCCCTGAAACGCCGTGTTTCCGCCCAGTAACACCCATTTCCTGTCAATCACATTACGATCGCCGGAGCGAAGAAAAAGCCGTGAGTAAAATTACTTTCATCATAGTAAAGTTACTTGGCGCAGTCGCAGTGCGAACATTGCGCATGCGTACTAAGCGGATTTTCACTGCGATGCGATGAAAAATACCGAGCGAACAACTCGGAATGAGGGCCAAAATTCCTACTGCGATCAACTTGGAATTACCCCCCATGTGCACTGCAGGTGTAGCAGATATAACATGTGCAGAGAGAGTTAGATTTGGGTGGGTTATTTTATTTCTGTGCAGGGTAAATACTGGCTGCTTTATTTTTACACTGCAACTTAGGTTTTAGTTTGAACACACCCCACCCAAATTTAACTCTCTCTGCATATGTTATACCTGCCTCCCCTGCCGTGCACATGGTTTTGCCCAGCTGCTAACAAATTTACTGCTGCGATCAACTCTCAATTAGGCCCTATGTATTTTTGGGATATTAATAAATGTATAAAATGCATCTAATACATGGTTATTTTATGGGGTATGTAATGTAAAGATATGTCAACATCAACTTTTATAAAATACTAAAATAAAAGGTAATCACTAAATAATTCAAGTATAGCGCCCTTTTGGTTACTGTTTAAGTAACATATATATATATATATATATATATATATATATATATATGCACAAAAAGGATTCCTATGGGAGCTCTATGTACTTGATTAGCTGTTTCCAATCGCCAAGTTATGACCACAATTTGTAAACAAGACGGTTTATTCACATGTTTGACAATGAACCACAGTTTGTACAGTTACTGTGTGTTCTATTTAAGAACAATACATCAATATTAAAAACTTAAAACATGATTCATATGGTATTTTTTAATCCCATGACATCTCCAAAGCGAATCAATGGATGTTTAATTATATCACAACTGTGAGTAACCCAATGCGTTTCATCCAATGGACTTCATCAGGGGTCTTAAACATCAAAGAAACTTGAATAACCTAATATGGTATACAACGGTATGGCAATGATGGTCTCAATATTTACAAGATCGGTATAAAACAGCAATGAAAAACTGATGTGGGGTCTACTTTAGACACCAATTAAATTGAGCTTTTCAGCTTGAACAATGGCATCTCTGAATAGCAATCTTCTGGGTGCTGCAGAAGTAGAAGAGGACGCTCTATCGAGAGACCCTGCAGGTCTGAGAACCAATGCCGTCTGGGCCACGCTGGAGCGATTAGAAGTAGTATTCCTCCTTCTTGCTTGAACTTCCCTATCACTCTGGGCAGACGTGACACCAGAGGTAACATGTACGGCAGCCGAAAGTTCCATTGAATTGCCAGTGCGTACACGAATGCTGCTTGAGGATCCCTTGTCCTTGCTCCGAAGACTGAAACCTTGTGATTGTGTCGAGACACAATTAGGTCTACATCTGTTAGGCCCCACGTGTCCACGAGGAGTTGAAAGACTTCCGGATGAAGACTCCACTATCTGGCATGAACGTCCTGATGACTGATGAAGTCCGCTTTCCAGTTGAGGACTCCCGGAATGAACACTGCCGATATGGCTGGCAGATGGTGTTCCGCCCAATGAAGAATCTTTGACACTTCCATCATCGCCATGCGGTTTCAAGTGCCGCCCTGATGATTTATGTACACTACCGTGGTGGCGTTGTCTGACTGTACTTGAACAGGCCTGTTCAACTTCTGTACCAGAGGCTGGGCTAGTGTCAACGCATTGAACACCGCCCACAATTCCAGAATATTTATCGGGAGGAGAGATTCCTCCCTGGTCCACCAACCCTGAAGAGAGTGTTTCTCCAATACCGTGCCCCAACCCCACAGACTAGCATCCGTCATTAAAAGGACCCAGTTGGAGATCCAGAAGGGACGACCCATGCTCAGTTGCTGGTCCTGTAGCCATCAGGCCAGTGACAAGCAGACCTCCGGAGTCAAAGAGATCATTTGCGTTCTGTTCCGGTGAGGTAGGCTGTCCCACTTGGAGGGTATTAACCTCTGCAGAGGGCGTGAATTAAATTGAGCGTACTCTACCATGTCGAAATCTGACACCATGAGGCCTAGTACTTGTATCGCCGAGTGTATCGACACATGTGGGCGAGAGAGGAAGCATCTTACCTTGTCCTGAAGTTTCAGGACCCTCTCATGAGACAAAACAACCGCTGGTTGCAGGTGTCGAATAGTGCTCCCAGGAGCACCATGCTCTGAGCAGGGGCCTGGAAAGGCTTCTTCCAGTTGATGAGCCACCCATGGGCTTGCAGGAATTGGACCGTCAGTTCCAGATGACGAAGGAGAACCTCAAGAGAGTTCACCGGGATCAACAAATCATCCAGATACGGCAGGATCCTGATACCCTGATGGCGGAGTAGAGCCGTCATGACCTCCATGACCTTGGTGAAGATCCTTGGAGCCGTGGTCAGACCACAAGGTAAGGCCTGGAATTGAAAATATAGGTTGCCAATAGCAAACTGCAGGTATTGCTGATGCTACACTGCAATAGGTATATGCAAGTAAGCATCCTGAATGTCCAGGGATACCATATAGTCCTTGGGCTCCAATGCCAGTACAATAGAGCGAAGAGTTTCCATACAGAATTTTGAAACTCTCACAAATTTGTTCAAAGACTTGAGGTTGAGAATGGGTCGGGAAGATCCATTCGGCTTCGGAACTAGGAACAGCATTGAATAGTACCATTGAATAGTACTCTGAGTTAGAGGCACAGCCACTATTACTCCCGTGTCCCGGAGGGATTGTACCACCAGTTGGAGAGTTTTTGCTTTTACTGGGTCCAAAGGGATGTTTGTTGAGCAAAACCGTCGAGGGGGACGTTTCTTGAAAGAGATGGCGTATCCGTGAGCGACGACTTCCCTTACCTAGTTGTCTGAAGTGGTCTGTAACCCTACCTGAGCAAACAGTAGAAGTCAGACTCCCACCCTGGGATCCCCCAGAGGGAGGCCCGCCCTGTCATGCAACAGGTTTGTCTGTTTTTGAAGCAGGATGACGGGCAGCCCAGGTACGTTTAGGTTTGGGCTTAGTGGATTTGGAAGTGCAAGCCTGTTTCGGGTACGCCTGACCCTTTGCTTTACCTGGAGGTCGAAAGGAATGAAAGGAAGTACTCTTAGCCTTTGGAGCTGAAGGAGTAGTACCAGGTAGGTATGAAGTCTTCGTAGATGCTAAGTCAGCAACAATCTTATTGAGGTCTTCCCAAAAAAAGAATGTTTCCCTTGAAAGGGATCACCTCCAAGGTCTTTTTAGAGTCCAGATCTACACACCAGGACCGCAAGAAGAGGATCCAGCAAGCCAGAATAGACGTAGTAGACGCTTTGGCCACCAGGATACCTGAATCAGATGCCGCCTCCTGTATATAATGAGAGGTTGTAATAATGTATGAAAGACACTGAATAACATTATCAGGAAAATTAGATGGTAGTTCCGCTTCAACGTCCTGAACCCAGGCCTCTATGGCCTTAGTAGCCCAAGAGGCTGTAATAGTAGGCCTATGCACAGCTCCAGCAAGAGTGTAAATAGATTTCAAGCAAACCTCCACTCATTTATCCATCAGTTCCTTCAAAGAGGTAATGGTAGTGACAGGCAGAGCAGATGACACCACCAGACGCACGACTTGAGTCCACCGGCGGCAGTGTTTCCCAATTTTTACTTAACTCTGCAGCGAGAGGATAGGGAGAATTTCTTTCCTGGATATTCCCAGGATTCCTGACGTATGTCAACTAAGTGGTCAGAATGAGGTAAAACTAATTTAGTAACCTTCTGATGCTTAAGCTTATCTGGTTTCTTAGAGATAGCTTGGGGTTCTTTGTCATCATCAATTTGAAGAATCAGCCTGATTGCCTCCAAAAGGTCAGGAACATCCACCTGTGTAGTAGACTCCCCATCAGAAGCATCTGCATCAGTGTCTGAGGGGTCAGTATATGCACCATCTTCATCAGATGAAGTATCTGAAACATGAGTGGATTGTTAAGAAGTTATGGCCCGTTTTGATGACCCCTTGGTCTTAGGCGGATGAGGTTTAGGATTTTGCTTTGACAAGGACTGATTTAATTGCTGTAACTGAGAGGAGAAAGTATCTGCCCACAGTGGATAAACAGCAGGTACAATATGTGACACAAGTCTAGTTACAAGTGTAGTCAGTAAATTAGAAAATGTAGCCCACGGCGGGTCATGATTTGCCCCCGTTGCTGTGGACTGACTAAGGGGTATAAAACCCCCTGAACCCTCAGCTGCAATATATTCCTCAGAGACATCTATGGCACTAGCACTGCAGGATTAGCCATAGAATTATCACCCTGTGTAGCTGACATGATATGAAAGCGTTACCGTAGGACGAAATAGTACAATATAAGCAGACAAAGTACCTTACAAAAATCCCCCTGTATAGTGTGACTGCAAGCAGATCACACACGGAGAATTTAAGAGGTATATGGTGACTGTAAAACACAGAGAAAAATACCAAAGGAGTATATCCTGTGAAACACTATATCAGGCCTGGCCAACCTGTGGCTCTCCAGCTGTTGTGAAACTACAAGGCCCATCATGCCCTGCCACACTTTTGCTATTAGGGAATGCTAAAACTGTGGCAGGGCATGCTGGGATGTGTAGTTTCACAACAGCTGGAGAACCACAGGTTGGCCAGGCTTGCACTATATTATATGAAAAACCTGAAGCACTTAGCCCCCCTCAGGGTACAGAATATAGGGATAGCAGTATATGTGAGATACACGGAATGGAAATCACACAGCAGCTATTTGCACACACACAGTCACATGTACAATGCAGAAATTATCACAAATAACAATAAAACTGCACTGGACTAGTAATACTAAGTAACTGCACTACTAAGTAAAGCTATGTATAAATATAGATATAACAATGCACAGTAAAGACTGGATGTATATCACAGGGTACTTGCAGAGGCGTCACCAGGTGTGGTGACACCCGGTGCGCACCCCTGATGTACTGCCGCGATCGCGGCAAAAAGGGGGCGTGGCCTTACAGCTAGGGGGCGTGGCTTCGCGGGGATACCGGGATCGTCACTCTGGGGGCGTGCCCAGCATCTCCGGAGATGCTGGGCTTCCCCCAGAGACGGTCTCAGTGTGCTGTCGGCTCCTCTGCTATGACAGGAGCCGGGTGCTGTAACGGAATTTCACACTGCAGCACCTGGCTCCTGTCACTGCGGAGGAGCTGACATTTGGTGTCACCCCCTCCAGGTGTCACACCCGGGTGCGGGCCGCACCCCCCGCACCCGCCTTGTGACGCCACTGCACTTGTACTAAATAACCCTGAATGTATGCACTTGTTCTTAACTAACACTGTATAAAGACATGTAGAATACTTAAGTGTCCTGTAAATGCACAGCGCTGATGATGCAGGTGGCTTTACAGAGGAGACCTTGCCCAGCAGTCCCAAAGTCAGCTCAGTATGTGTGTAATGGCGCCCAAACGCTGACAGGGAGTGAGGGAGTCAGAGAGAAGCAGCTCCAGGGCAGGAACATTAGCAGTAAATGGCGCCTGGGGCTGGGGGAGGGGCTACAGGTTAGAGCCTTATTCCCTTGCTGGACTTCACCACCGGGTACTGCGGGCTTTAGTAAAACGGATTATGAGGTAATCTGACCTGTGCCCTTGCCCTGGTGGTCTAGTGGGGTCCCTGTATGGCCACTATGTCCACACCAGCACGTGCGGTCCATCTTCTAAAGACCGCGGTGGATAGCCATTTCCAGCGGGTCCCGCCTGGGTAGACCCTCTTACCTCCTCCCTTGATGCGGCCATGATCACAGAGAGCTGCGGCAGGTGTGTGTGCCCTAGGAGAAGAACCGGAGCCCTCTGCTGTAAGTACCCGGCAACCAGGGCGCGGGAGTATACAGCGCCGCCGGGGGAGGTGAGGGAGCCGCTGCATAATATGTTATAATGACATATAGCGCTTCTAAGTGCCTATGCTGCAGCCCTTGATGTCTTCTATCTTCTTAAAAGCTCTTTTCAGTGCAGCCCTCCCTGTTAGCTGCCTGCACTGCAGGCACCATCTTACAAACTGAGCTCCTGTGCACGGAGGCGGGGTTATAGAGGAGGCAACGTTATGCATCCTGGGAACAGTCAAAGCTTTTAGCCTGTTGGTGCCTTGGATCAAGATCCAACTATACACCCCAATGCTATCCCTGTGGAACCACAGTGTACCACGCTGCAGAAATATAAAAAACATAGACCATGCATTGAAAAGAAACAAGCACATAGGCCCCCACAGGAAAATAATAAAATGCGTAGGCTTTGCATGAAAAAACAAAAACAAATGGGGCCCACAGGAAAACATAAAACAAACAGACTATGCATGAAAAAAAAAAAAACACGTGGGCCCCCACAGGAAAATAATAAAATGCATAGACTAAGCACAAAAGAAATAAACAAATGGGACCCCACAGGAAAATAATAAAATTAATAGGCTGTATATGAGAGAAGACAAACAGACGAGACCCGCAGGAAAATAATGAAATTCATAAGCTTCCATAAAAATAAAACACACACCTAGGCACGACGGGAAAAAACATACACATAGGACCCCACAGAAAAAAAGACACACACGTAGGCCTCCACAGGTAAAAACACATGCATAGATACCAATAGGAGAAACACACACACACATAGGCACCGATAGGAGATCACACATACATATGTCTCCATGTAAAGCAAAAAATAAAACAACACACACACATAGGCAGGGTTAGACTAAAAATATGCCCTGGTATTTAAAGCACACATCCCACCTTGGCATCAGAGTCTGGCTACTGCACAGACTCCTAACCATGATGGGAGAGAGAGAGGAGAAATAGAGGAATAGGGGGAGATGGGAAAAAGGAGGAATAAGGGGATGAGGAAAAGAGAGAGGAGGAAGAGGGAGATGAGAGAGAGAATGGAGAGGGAGAGAAGAGGAGTAGAGGGAGACAGCAGAGAGAGGAGGAATAGAGGGAGACACCAGAGAGAGGAGGAATATGGGAAGATGGCAGAGAGAGGGAGAGTGGAGGGAGAGGGAAGAGGAGGAATTGAGAGAGATAGGAGAGAGAGAAGGAATAGGGGGAAATGAGAGAGAGAGCAGGAATAATGGAGGAAACTTTTCCCAGTGTTTTTTTACAGCTCTGCAGCCAGCATCTGGACGATAGAGCGGTAAGTATAATTAAATGGGTGCAGGGTGTGTGGTGTGTGGGCCCCCGTAGAACCAGAGGCCTGTGTGCTCCACACACCTTGCACCCATTATAGATACGCCAGTGCCAAGACGCCATGGGGTGGGATGCATTAAACATTGCATCTTGAATGCAATGTATCCCACCATTGCTCACATACATAGCTGCATTTATTAATGCTGTGTGCATGAAGATTTAAGCAAAGGACAGCTCTCGCGATTAGAGTGGGGACTTCTGGATTTGTGACACGCCGATCGGATCCCTCTCAGAGCAAAACACAAAAAGATGCCCATAGGCTTCTATTAGGCAATGCAATCCACAGATGGCATTGCCTACCGGGCCCAAGCTCCGTAATATATTGCATTCTGGAGCTTGGTGCATATGCAAAATGCAGCCAAACCTCCTCTGCATTTTCATAAGTTTGGCCGCAAACTTACTTTTGATGCATCCCGCACAATGGACCTAATTCAGAGTACACTAATGCAATTAAAATTGCAATTTTCTACGCTACACAACTGTTAATATTAGCAAGTTAAGTTGCCCCCCACAAATGAAAATAGACAACCACAGTAGCGAACACAACTCATTCATAATTTGAGTAAACATACGCAGCCTATACGTAAGAACCCTAAACATCGACTACTAAAGTAAGTCAAGTCTATGGCTACGCAGACTAGATGCGGCAGTAGTCATGCAGACACCATGTTTTTGGTTGCAGGAGCTCGCAGCTGACGTCAGATACACACCCCGTAAATGGCCATGAACGCCTGCATTTTAACAACCACTCCCTGCTAATGTCATGTTACCACCCCCAAATGGTCACTTCCTGTCAATCAATTTGCGACTGATCCTCATTGTGTACGCATTTGTAAAAGTGCTGTGCGATTAAAGCGCATGCACAGTCTGCAGATAATCACTCAATTGGAAAAAAAACATCGGCATAGTGTACAACTCTGAAATAAACCCAATATCGTTTTTATTTAATCATGAACATCGGTGGCTAGATTGAATATTGCCTTTGATCTTTTAGTGCTCATAGTTAACCATTAATTGTTTGTGGCCTACAATCATTATACAGTAGGTATATGATTAAGAATAGATTATTTATAATAGTGACAAGGAGAGAATGACGAAGGCTTTAGGTTGTTGATTGATATGACAAGATGGGGGAGTGGAAAACAGAAGAACTGTTTTATCCGTTTATGTGACAGGATTATATACTATTAATCTGAGAGCACAGTAGTATTCTTTCAAAACTTGCTTTACTACAAACACTGTAGAGGTGAAGTTGTAATGTGTCACGGTCATAAAAAAAAAAAATCTGCTCTTTTGAGAATATACTATAGTTAAGAAGCTTAAAAGTAGAGATGGGTTATTGCCGCTTTCATCTAGTTATATATCTGTCATAAAACAAAGATGGAAAGCTAGGACAGGAAGCTTGCTTTGCTGATTAGGGTTGTGGTTGTTTCCTGAGTCCTGTTCATAGTTATTGTTCCTACCCAGGAAAAACTAGTTGGATATTTTGTAATCTAGCGACAGTATGAACACACAGGCCAGGATGTAAAGGGGTGCGAGTTTTTGAAGTGTGTGATTTTTACCACAAACTTGCACACTTTTGGAACTCAGTCAGTGTAATAGGGTGTGACTTTATGCAAGCTCCCACACTTTCAGGAAAAGACAACTCTCACATAACAAACTTGCATCCAGGTGTTTTTTCATTGTGTACATACAACTCAACCAATGTAATAGGGTGCAGGTTTCATACTCGCACCTAAAACATGGCTAACAACTCTCCAAAAAATAAACATGGATTTAATAGTTGAGATGTACGTGACACTCAGGAAAAAAATACATTGTTGAAGCCTAATTACATTAAGAAACCTTACCAAATACATATCTACCTTGAAAAATGCACTAACAAACACATAACCCCCCACCACCACCCACCCCAATAAAACAAAAAACAAAAAAAGCAACCCATTACCTATAATGTACACGCAAATGTGGGTACCTATAAGTGTACAACAAGCCCTGTTACAGTAATGTAACCCTCTAAATGGTGTGTGGACATTTACATTATAAAGAAACAGACATTTTCTATTAAACAATTTAATATTATCAAATATATTAAAAAATAACAGGAGATGACAACACAGCATGGAAAAAAATGACTGTGAGGCGGAACTGCCTCTTCGTCTCCCTGCCCCCATGTGCGGACACTACACCTGGGAGGTGTAAGTGGTGTGGCCACATGTGGGCTCATGCTACCTATAGATTGTAAGCTTGCGAGCAGGGCCTTCCTACCTCTGTCTGTCTGTTTTTACCCAGTTTTGTTCTATTACTGTTGTTCTAATTGTAAAGCGCAACGGAATATGCTGCGCTATATAAGAAACTGTTAATAAATAAATAAATAATAATAAATGCTTTGTGAGATGGTGGAATTTGTGGCCACTTCCATAAAGGACCTTTTTGCTGCCAGTTCCCTATGTAGACCTAGTAAGGCCTGAGTTTGCTCCCATATAGCAGCAGTCTGGTCTATGCTGGACTGTGTTAGGGCCACCAGATGCATATTAATGTTGCTTACAACATTAAGGTGGGTCCCTGGGAGATGGAAGGGTCCAGTGGAGCATTTGGAGCTGATGGGTGATGGCGTACAATTCAACATTCTGGGCATCCATAAATTGAGTGAAACACACTGGAGGTTTGGGGGTGAGTTGAGTCCTGTGTGGCAGGCTATTGCTGGGTAGCTGGGATGGGGCTTGGTAGATCTATGGGAGTCAGGATAAGTGTTTCCTGACTCCTCTCCTCCTCGAAGGGATAGTCCACCAGCCTGTAATGTGTGATGGGCCTGTGGTTGGGTGCCAAGGGTGGTGATGGTGGTGGTGGTGGTTCAAGCCGAACACGAGAACAACCTTCAAAGCAAAAGGGAAAAACAAATTTTAAAAAATGGTACTTGAGACCAAAAATGTTTAAGTGTACAAATTGAGAACATATATCAATGCTTAGGATCTTTAAATATATGCTTGATGACAGGTGCATTGATTACTCATACAATTTAATTAATTAAAACACCACATGTTTTGTAATGTCATTTTTTTTAAATGAGAAACGTTTGTACACATAACAGTTTGTTCTGAGTATGACTAAAAATACAATACTGAATTGATTGTGCCATAAGGACATTCTTGCAGGCTTTAATGTCACAATTGTAACAAAATTAATCTTATGTGACATTAGACTTAAAGTGCATACCCACAGTGAGATATTGACAATCTCCAATTTGACTTTGCGATTTCCTCTGACCCCCCCTAGAGCTCTGAACCACCAATATTGACTATCTTTACTTGAGATTTTGACTATGTGAGATTTTTACAAAGTGCCAATTTCGACTATACTACAGTATGAACAAGATTGTACACAACATAGTCAAGATTGACTTGCCTGCACAGTCTATCTTTCCTTGCGATATCGACCCCACGGGAGTGCACATCGGTATCGCAAGCTGTGTACACATGGGGGTATATTTACTAATATTCGTGTTTGAGTCGATTTGTGTTGTGTTTAAACTCATTTTTTATCGGGTGCATTTTCATGCAACTTTTTGAATCTATGGGGGTCATTCCGAGTTGTTCGCTCGTTATTTTTTTGTCGCAACGGAGCGAATAGTCGCTAATGCGCATGCGCAATGTTCGCAGTGCGACTGCGCCAAGTAAATTTGCTATGCAGTTAGGAATTTTACTCACGGCATTATGAGGTTTTTTCTTCGTTCTGGTGATCGTAATGTGATTGACAGGAAGTGGGGGTTTCTGGGCGGAAACAGGCCGTTTTATGGGAGTGTGTGAAAAAACGCTACCGTTTCAGGAAAAAACGTGGGAGTGGCTGGAGAAACGGAGGAGTGTCTGGGCGAACGCTGGGTGTGTGTGTGACGTCAAACCAGGAACGACAAGCACTGAACTGATCGCAGATGCAGCGTAAGTCTGGAGCTACTCAGAAACTGCTAAGAAGTGTCTATTCGCAATTCTGCTAATCTTTCGTTCGCAATTTTAATATGCTAAGATTCACTCCCAGTAGGCGGCGGCTTAGCGTGTGCAAAGCTGCTAAAAGCAGCTTGCGAGCGAACAACTCGGAATGAGCCCCTATATACGCTAATTTACGAAGCTGTCGAGTTATTGGTTTTCGTATTTTAGGATGTCGATAGCATTCGTGTTTTTTTGCTCAGTTTTCGGCTGGGAATGACGTTTGCATTCGTGTTTAGGTTGTTTTTACATGTTTTTTTTTTTCAAAGTACAACGCGGCAGTGTTTTTTTACAACCACGGCCACATTTTCACTTTTAGTTTCGATTTTCAGCCTAATTCGTGATTGGTTGTGTTTCCGATGTAGGAGTGTCTGTGCGCAACCATATAAATATGCCCCAAACCGCCTTCACCTCGTGGGTTTAGTCAGTGGTGAGGAGGGAGGTTGTGCTGTGGAGGTTGTTGAGTAGTTGGTTTGGTGAGGAGTTTGGTTTGCGATTTCTGAGTGTAGTATTGTGTTTGAAAGTAGTCTTGTCATTCTTGTAGTCTTGTTTTTTTTTTTTTGGTATTGTCTCATTTTTTATCCTAGTTCTTTTTTTATTTAGAGTCCCTTGTCAGTGTTTGTTTGTTTGTGTGTGTGTGTGTGTGTGTGTGTGTGTGTGTGTGTGTGTGTGTGTTGTGCAGTGGTAGTGGAGGAGTGTGTTGTTTGTCTTATTATTTTTCTGTGTTAATTGTTTAAACACACAATTATGTGTGAGTCAGAGGTGGGTGAGGTAAGTGAGGTGGAGGAGGTTGGTCAGGTTGAGGAGATGAGTGAGAGTGACGTTAGTGAGGTGGGTGAGGTTGCAACAGCAGCCTCAAGTGACAGTGATAGTGACAGTCACACAGCTCCGCAGCCACGCACCACTACTAAGACTGGGCGGAATGTAAAATTTAGTTATGCAGAAAATGTGGCATTGGTGTGGGAGCTGATGAAGTATCAGCGGCAGCTATTTGGGCCTGAGTCCGTCAAGGTGCCAACACGGAAGAAGACGGTGTTGTGGGCGAAAGTAGTTTCTGCTGTAAATAGTGAGGGGGTGGTCAAGCGGACAGAGGACACGTGCTGCAAACGGTACTATGACATAAAGCGGCGTGCCAAGTCCAAAATGGCAAAGGAGGCGAAGTCTGCACACAAAACCAGGGGTGGACAGCCCTTTATTGCCAGATATCTGGACTATGAGTAGCCCATGCGGAGTTTAATACCTCCTGAAGTTGTGCAAGCAACCCATGTCCGGGATTCCGATCGGGCCAGGAAGGATGGTGAGCATGTGTATTATTCTTCACATTTATTTTTTTTGGGGTGTTTGTAAATGTGTGTCATGTGACGCTGCACATTAATACTATCTCCAAGTGGGTGTATTTTTTTATTTGGTAATATTTTTTGCAAAAGTCAATATAACATAGGACTTTATTGTATGTCATGTTGTTTGGTCACATTTCCTCTTCCATGTGTTTGTTGGCTTGGTTTGTCATTCAACTGTACAGCAGTAATTGTGTCCTTTATCTTGTGATTACTTATTTTTGTTATGTTTTTAGATGTATTTTTCAAGTTATCCATGTGCAATGGTCACAAAACAGTGGTTGACATGTTATAGGCTGGAGTAGTGCTAAGTCACTTTGCAACCAGTTATATGTGTAATTTCATTTGTACATAATGTATTCATGTTGCAGACCAACCATTTTATTTGGCCCATTTAGAGGTTGTATTTGTACCCTGACACAACCCTGCTGACTTAGTGACCTTACCATTATGTTTGTTCTGCTTTGTAATCAAAGATTAACGTATGTATTTGTTGTTATGGTGCTAGTGTGTGCTTGTATAGACACATCAGTGACCAATTTCTGTATTATATTGTAAATTAATGAAATGAGATGTACAAATCTAGTTGTGTGTGTTTTGCCTTGTTAGAGTATGTATTTGTAATTGTGTCCGATGTTTGTGTCCTGTACATAATTTCCAGTGTAGCACTTCCCATATTGCATATGTGTTTTTAATTTAAATTTTGGTAATTTTCAACATTAAACAGAGTAAATTTTTTGACATGTAATATTTATCAAAATAATGTTTTGCTTTAACAACAAAAGCATTACTAATGTACAATTATACATTATATCCTTATTTACAGTGTTGAAAAAAAGCTCTACTGCTCGTCCTGCAGTCAGTCCCATGACATCTGAGGATGGTGACGGTGCGGAAGCAGGTAAAGTGTCCATTGTAGTACAGGTTAACTTTGTAAAGGTATGGCCATACCAATTTTTTTACTTTAAATAATAGGTCGCTCAACAGAAGTTTTGAGCAGCAGAAGGCGTCTGCCTAAACCCCCATAAAGAAGGACACATGTGCCAACAAAGAAAGGCCGGTCTAATGGCCACTCCCAAACACAGCAGGCTACCCCGCCATGAAGATTGTCTGCAGTTTCTTTGGTACCACCACTGCAAAATTTGGACACACCTCCCAGACGCAAACCACACTTTCTTCATCTGGATGGCAAGTAAGAATCTGAAACCAACAAATATATTAGTCATCTCGTAAAAATTCCGTACATTTTTTAATAAGTCTTCAAGCTGCAAAATCAGTCCTACTTACCGAGGTAAAAAAAACAAATGGAACCCAATCCAAAATGTCTTGTCTACTTCCATTAAATATATGTATGTCCACTTCAGCCATACAGTAGCAAATTGTCTGTAAGATGCTGCAACATAAACACATGTGTAAGCTTCTCAAATAGTAAGGTTTGTAACCTCAGTTTAAGATGTGTGTTTTAGATAACATTTCACCCAACATACAAAAGATTACTTGTTTTTTGTTTTAGACACTACAAGGCAACACATTATGTGGTTACTGGTGTTTTTAAGGTGCAGTTTGTCAAATCTACCAAACAACTCATGTGTTTCCATTCACAATGAAGTAACCACACACATTTGCCAGAAACAGGCATATGTATATGTATCAATTATGAGTGATGATGTTGCTATGCTGGATATGTGAAAACATTCAAATCCCTGTGTTCCATGATTCTAGCTTTTGAACAATGTTAAAAACATATGGATAACTAACATCTAAATTTATTCTTCCCCAGATTCTAGTACTGGTACCAGCATCCCTACGCAACCACATCAACACAGTGACATGGAGGACACAATCACTCTACAAATGCAGCCAGTATTTGAAGTAAACAGCCCCCCAGCACCTGTGAGTACACCACCACAGCAAAACACACCACCACAACAACACAGCCCAACAACATCATTAGCACAAGGCCCTGATCAAATGTTTTGGGACAGTTGGGCTACCCAGCAGGCCACTAATCAGGATTGCCTGCGTAGGCAGACCCAAATTTTTTCGAGTCTACCATCTCCCCTCGGAAGAATCAGCAGAAATATCAGCCGCCAAAATGAAGCAAACACCAGAATTGCAAATACCATGGAAATCATGCGTGCAGACATTACACATGTCATGGGCAACTTACAATGCATAATGGAAGAACAGCACAGACAACAGCAAAACTATATCAACATTTTAGAAAACAATCAAATGATAAATGAATCTATCACCAGAATTTTAGAAAATCAAAATGCTGAAACACGTGAACTCAATGCCACCCTCACTAACCTCAATGAAACACTCAGATCCCAGCACCAACGGCAACCAAGCAGCAGTTCGGGAACGAATACTCCAATTCTATCGCCTGTGTCCTCACCACCAAGGCGCTTCACCAGAGCACGCCAACACGACAGTGGTAAAGGCAAAGGCCAGTCCAACCAGCCAGCCAAAAAAAAAAAATATATATATACACATCACGAATTCTGTTATGAGAAGAAAACAAACACAGTTAGTAATTGTTTGATTGTTTGCATATATATACACCACTTTGCACCATGCAAATTTTTTTAACATCATTAATTAGCAATGTAAAAATCAAAGTTTTTGTTGCCAAACAAATATTCTTAAACAATTTGGGTTTTTTTGGTGAGGAGGGAAATGTACTTTGAGCTGCACATTGATCTTAGCCTGCAGAATTAAGACCAGTATATTTGAATGACTAATGATTCTTTCTTGATTCCAATCACTCTTATCTCCTGCAGCCAGACTAATTGGCAGCCAGTAAGAATGTATTTAGCCTGCAGAATTAAGACCAGTACATTTGATTCTCTAATGATTCTTTCTTGATTCCAATCACTCTTATCTCCTGCAGCCAGACTAATTGGCAGCCAGTAAGAATGTATTTAGCCTGCAGAATTAAGACCAGTATATTTGATTCTCTAATGATTCTTTCTTGATTCCAAGCACTCTTATCTCCTGCAGCCAGAATAATTGGCAGCGAGCCATATTATTCCATGACCAATACAACTTACATTGTGAATGCAAACTCTTTTACATTTCTTATATATTGGACATTACAATAAGAACACTATTGTGTGTGTAAATAATGTCCTAATATTTTATAATACAAATTTGAACATTATTTATAAACATGAATGACATTATTGTTCTAACATTTTTGCGTGTTAAAAAAGGATAAATCAGAATCATAAACATGAGGCAGAACCAAAGCAATGTATATTTTCAAATAACAAACATGAAAGTGGGTAATAATGGATATATGTTGTAAACTGTATTGTCTACGAAAACATAAAGTTTACTTCAGCAAAACCAACAAAATAAAATATTTAGTATGAGACTACGTTTGTGTCCCTTAAATCCAAATGGTACACCACACATAGGAACACATGTATTCGTCAAGGCTAAGTTAATAAATGTGTGTAAGTGATACATTAGGAAGTAAACACACATTCATAAAGTAAATTACATAATCATTTATTTAACAGGTTTTTGTTTATTTTAAAGTACTTAACATTTTAAGTTTATGAATACTTAACCCGAATTCATACATGTGATTCTGATTCTGATGTGTGGTCAATTTCAAAAAGCACATTACACATGCTGCATTTAAAAAGCATATAGCAGGGGTATGTTGGTATGTCTAAAGGAGATAGACACATTCTGAGTAATGGTTTTTAATAGATAGATTAACTTACAAAATTTAGCCTTACACAATAAATGGAAGATGCAAAACATACTTACCTTAAAAATGTGTATTTATGAGTTGTTGCCTTACCTGCCTCCCTACATCTGTACTCCAAGTGTCGCCAGATGTCTCTAATTCCTCTGCTTGCTGGCTGCTTTCTTCATCCTCCTCGTCCTCATCAACATGTGGCAGATCTTGTTGCAAACACATGTTATGAAGAAAGCAGCAGCAGAACACAATTTGAGTCACCTTCAAGGGACTATACAACAAAAGTCCAGCAGACTTATCCAGACACAGAATCCTCGCTTTCAGCACCCCAAAACATCTTTCTATCACATTCCGCGTGGACTTATGTGCATTATTGTAATTGTGTTCAGCAGGGGAATCAGGTCGGGACAATGGAGTTAGAAGCCAAGAGAAACAGCCATATCCTCCATCACCTGAAAGACAGATTTAGTAACATGCTTCATGTTAAGATACAACAACACATAAGTAACACAGTGTATTTTTAATTAGTATACCAAGTCCTAAATATTTCAAAATACATACCCAGCAGCCATCCATCTGGCAGTTGTCCATCCTCAAACTTATCACAGAGGGATAACTGACTGAGGATGAAGGAGTCATGGCAGCCCCCAGGGTAACCAGCAACAACACTCATTGTTTTTAGATTTGCATCACAAATCACCTGCACATTTGTTGAGTGGTCTAGATGTCGATTTGTATAGTTGTGCTGCCTGCCCCTAGGTGGTCTCAGCTGAATGTGTGTGCAATCTATGGCTCCCAGCACATTAGGCATGCCAGCAAGCTCATAAAGAGCTATCCTGAAAGGCATGCCACTGAGACTCTTGGGTAGGGAAGCAGATTGAGGTATCGATGTGGGGCTGCAAAACATCCAACACCTTTGTGTATATTTGATAAAACATTTTTTAATGTGAGTTAATGACATAACATCATCACTGGCCAACGAGAGTAATTATAACATCAAAGAAACAGAGGAGGTTGTTAGGTATACATCACCTGTGTCAGTATTCTTGAAAAGGTGGGCTGTGAGATTCCAATAACATCCACAGACACAGCCTGAAAGCTCTCAGTAGCCATAAAGTGCAACACAGCCAGGAGTTTGTGCAGGCCTGAGATAGGGTGAGAGCGTGCTGTCTCAGGGTCTAGGGCCAGTTTGACAAGGTCATACAGACAGAAAATGTTGCTACGATTTAGACGGAACATCTGTTTGATCCTGTCATCGGACAATTCGTTCAAGTTTAAAGACCCCCTAAAAAAACAAGGCCTGCGCAGCCTCCACGGAACCTGTACAACCTGCTGACCATGTTCAGTTTCGTGGCCCTGGTTACTTACAGGCTGATGTCTGAGTCTGAGGAATCCGACAGCACACAAAAGATCACTGCACCATACTCCAGCAGCCATTTCTGAGTGTAGGTTGTTTGAAATGGGCCTAAGTTCCTTTTATAGGCATCCTAATTCAGGTGTGATTGATTTTGAAGTTGCAACACATGTAAACACGCCTGAAAAAAGCAGGTCTATTTTTTTGCTGCTTTTTTTAATGAATCACAAAAAAATACGTCCGCAGTTGAGCAAGCAGAGACTAAGACCCAAATACGAATGATTAGTAAATTACCATGTTGTATGAACAAACAGAGCGTTTGGCCTATGGTCTATTAATTCGTATTTCTTAACTTAGCCGTGAAAACCATTACGAATTGCACCAACACTGCCGAGATATGTGCTTGGTAAATTCCCGTGTTGGGACTTAGAAAGAAAAAAAAAAATCGGACAAACACGAAATTTTAGTAAATATACCCCATGGTGCGATTTGCACTAACGTTTCTTACAATTTTTACTATGTAGTCACAATCGTAAGGTTAAATGGCACTGTGTGTATGAACCTTTACATTACAGAGGCTTGAGCAGACCCATCTATCTAAATGTATGTAATGTGTGTGTGTTTGTCCAAAATCTGACACTTAGCAGCCTCTTGCACAGGCGGACTTGGTTGCTTTCTTTTGTGGGGTGCAGATCTCCTTGGTACATCAGCTATGGAAAAATATATATCAGTGCTGTTTAATGGTTAATCTATTGCTGAACAAGCATCATGAAAAATAGTAAACAGTCATAATTATCTGGTAATGGAATTGTCAACACAACTTAATGGTGCTTGTTGGTTCAGGGACGCAAATTGTACACATTACCAAATGTCCCTTACTTTGCTAGGGTCCCTCACACGCATTACATTAAAGCAGATATTCTAAAACTCGGTCCTCAGGACCCCACACAGTGCATGTTTTGCAGGTAACCCAGCAGGTGCACAGGTGTATTAATTACTCACTGACACATTTTTAAAGGTCCACATGTGGAGCTCATTATTTCAATTGTGATTCTGTGAGAAGACCTGCAAAACATGCACTGTGTGGGGTCCTGAGGACAGAGTTTTAGAACCTGTGCATTAAAGGAATCACATTTAGGCAAATTACATTGTTACTTTAAACCTCTACAGGGAAATTTTTGTACATTTTGTTTTAAACATAAATCTTGTTTAAATGGACAGGCATTATTTGTAAAACATTTTCATTTTTTTAAGATTACACTTTCTTATATCAATATATAAAAACAACAACATGTACAAAATAGAAAATCAAAAGTATATTATGGATCAACCAGTCATTTGTCCCTAAATTAAATAAAATTATACATTTTACAAAATTATTGCACACACGACGTTTAAAAGTGAATTTTGATTGTTTACTCACCAGGACGGTTGGGTGCAGGTGGGGAGTCAATGTCCTCAATATGCAGTCCCAGCAATATCTTGGGGGATGACCTGCTGCAGTTCCTGTTTGTAGCTTGTATAATGCATAGGTATCCTGCCTCCTCCACCTGTCCTCATTGTGTCACACTGCTACTCCACAAGTTTGCTCTTTAGCACCTGCTTGACATCATTGAAATGTTTTTTCACATTTTGGATGCTATGGCGGCAGGTGCTGACGGCATTCACATTGTCAATGACAAACCGCTACATCCCCCTCTTGCATGCTGCAGATGTCCGGTGGGCTTCTTCCCTAAGGAGCTGCCGAAACACACCCGCAATGGTGTGAACTAGTGCGTAATTTTCACTATAGGAAAAGTGCACATTTCTTCCCATGCTGGTTTTCCCTGGTGCAGGAGCAGCTGCCTCCATACCTCCCAACTTTGGCCTTGATGGAGTCGGGACAATCGCACGACAAAGCCACGCGCCGCGGCTGGACAGGGGGCGTGGTCTCGGTCTTGAGGGGGCATGCCCTCACCTGAGTGGGCATGATCTTGCTAAACGGGGCATTTTCTAGCCTTATGGGGGCGTGGCCAGCTCTCCCCGAGCAGCTGAGCAGCCCCCTGCTCCCCTCCTAGCACTGAATACATGCAGTGCATGTGCGCACAGCATGTATTCAGTGATCACCGGCTGCTTTGCAGAGCAGAACAGCGGGTGATCAAAGGATCCCCCAACTATACAGCTTCCTTTAGCACTTCAGAGACAGGACACTGCATTCGGATAGTCTGCTCTCCTGGAAAGTCAGTCCACATTCCACAGGCAGGCGTGCATTCAGTGCTTTCACTATCATCAACTCTCTCATTCTCTCTCTAATCTATCTATCTATCTATCTATCTATCTATCTATCTATCTATCTATATATCTACTATCTACAGCATCTCTCTCTCTCTCTCTCTCTCTCTCTCTCTCTCTCTCGTCTATTTATCTAATCTCTATCTAGCTATCTAATATCATCTATCTATCTATCTATCTATCTATCTATCTATCTATCTACATAAATAGCTATAGACATATACTGTATGTATACTGTAGATATGTGTGTGTATATATAACTATATATATATATATATATATAGTTGTAGTTAGCAGCCGAAGTTGTGCAGCATGTTCTTTTTAACAACTCCGGAGTGCCGCACTTCATGCCACTATATATATATATATATATATATAGGAACAAAGATAGCGGCACTCACAGGACTTGTCACCAAAAATAAACTGACACAGCGGTCACAGAAATGAAGTCATTCATTTCTGTGACCGCTGTGTCAGTTTAACAATCTCTAAATGTTTGAAGATCGGTCGGACAGAATTGATGAGATCTAAAACTAGAGAAAATGAACTTGAACGATTAGCCTTCTCTAGTACATATTCCATTGCCTCTGGTGTCACGAGACGAGCGATCTCAAAATACTGGCATATTTTGCAGGCAGATCCGACGATGGGGGAATTTTGTGGCAATCTACCGTTGTTTTGCTACAAACGTAGCTCAAACCTCAAGGATCAGATTACTTACTCTGACATAGTGCCGATGTCACAACATGGAAGCGGTTGGTTACAACTGAAACCAGGAGCACACAAATGTGGCTCCTGTGTTAGGCGCAAGCATATGCATACAGGTAGCAGTTTTTCGCATCCAATCAAAGGCAACACGTTTCGATTGAAGTATCGCATGACATGTGAAACGAGATATGTGATTTATGTGATCCAATGCCCCTGCAAAAAACTGTATGTTGGAAAGACAATCAGAATGCTGAAAGAACGCATAGCCTTACATCGCTCATCCATTAAAAAGGCGTTCACCAAAGTTGAAAGTTCAACACCACCAGTCGCAAAACATTTTGTTCACCATGGACACAACATTAAAGATCTATCATTTATGCCCATTGATCATGTACCTCCACTCAAGAGAGGCGGTGATCGTCATAAACTGTTATTACAACAAGAGTGCCGTTGGATCCGTCGCCTTGATGCGCTAACACCTTCTGGTCTTAATGAAGATTTTTCTTTTGTGCCATTTCTGTAATAAGATCATGGTGACTTATTCAGTGTTTTCTTTCTTTCTTTTTTTCTTATTTCATTCCTTTTTATTTATAGCACATGTGAACTGATAATGTCAAATATTACCTTAAATCATAAAGCTATACCGCTAGACTCACTATTACCGTGGAGCCGCTATGGCTGCTAGACTTATTACACACACTACGTACTAAGTACGCTATTGGCGTACTGAGTAACGTATTGATACGCACTTAGCGTATCAGACGCCGTGCCGTGGGTACAACGTACACGCGGCGCGGACGCACACAGATTGATATACAGTAAACCTTAAGTAATAAAACAATGTAAGGATATGCTTATACTTTAAACCTTAGCAGCCTAGTACTGCAACGATGTAATACCTTAAAACCTTAAGTAGCGCTGGCGGTATGAAGTACCCGCAGTGCTTACACCTTAACAATGCTTATACACCTTATAACGATTAATACGCTATGAAAGCCCTTTGCAGGAAAGTGAAAACACAACACCGGTTTGTGGTAAACCACTGGGCTCTAACACCGCATTGGATTATTCAGAGAAAAGGGGTAAACAGATACAAGTTATACACTACAGGCTAACAAGGAAATCTAAACAGAATAACAGAGAATAATGGCTACAGAGAATATACATACGTGGGGAATCGTTCGCAAGCGCGTCCTGGACCAGTCCTCAGCTATCAGGGAGAAAGCCATCAGAGTCTTGTGTCCTGGCCAGGCAACAGTGGTCTTTTTATACACAACATACATTCACAATACAATGGTCACTGTAATCTCATTGTTCATTGGACACAGGGATGTGTCTCTACATTACAGAAAAGGTCATAGGTGGATTTGAACAGGTAGGCGATGTCCGTTCCCAACTGCTCTGGTGGGAGGTATCCTCTGGATTCCCGCCGCATGTGTAATTTACAGCAAATACAGTTAATGTTCATAATCTACTTCTGTACATAACTATACGCAGGAGCCAGCGATCTTTTCCTAACTAACACCGGAATGTTACCCTTAAAATACCCTACAGCTGGATACTAGACATCACCTTCCAACCTTTGTCTGACCCTTCCTATCATGCAAAGACGAATCTCTCTGTCCAGGAACTGTTTAAACTAACATTACTCGCTGACATGATCTAAGGGAACTATATCTACAAAATGCACTATTTGGGTTAAATATGCTATGTTCGAGTCGCACGCTACACGCTCACAAACTCCGCCGTAAATACACATGTCATGCGCACGAGTCGCCGGAGCGTCTCTTACGCAACTTGAGGATATGTGTACACACGGGGGACCGGGTGCACGAGCAGCGTGCATGTGCATGAGGGGTTAGTACAAGGGATATGTATTACAATATTTTTCGACTTTGACAGTCGACCCTTTGGCAGTCAACAATTACTGCCACAATCTAAACAATTAAGCAGAAAAATATACAATACAATGAAATACCTATAAATGATTGGGAGGTAGGAGGAGAGGAGTAGGCGGGAAATGTATGGCCTAGTGGGATAGCAAAAGCATGTATGTATGAACTTCATGTCTGGGGGGCATGTATCATCGTGCCATACATGTTCTAGATAAGCTTCGAGGTATTGCGAAGTATACATTAAATCCTTCTTATCCCGTATTAAGGGTCTGTAAGTGGGCCAACAAACACTACCGAGCTCTTTTCGGCTTCTTGTTCCAACAAATGGGGTGCACATTTAGTTGATGATACATGGAGGGGGAGAAACATGTGAATGCTAATATATGTATCTGTCTCACCTGTCGACTATGTGTGACACTACCTGAAGGTTGTAGAGATGAAGATAAGAAACATATCACAAATACATTCATATGATAATGTGTGCAATTGTCCTTGGGTGTCTGTTGAAGTCTTGTCCGGATAGGTGTATCCTTGCTGTGGGTGATAATCAAAGTCTTTCAATTGTCCATAAAAAGTCTTTAAAGTCTCTAAAATGTCTCTCAAAGTCTGTAGAAATGTCCATCAAAGGTCTGTAGTCTTCTCCATCAAAGTCTTTAGTCTTCTACCGAATGGATGTCTTTTTGCTTGGGAGAAAAACAAAGGAGAAACGAGTGAAAGAAACGGACCGTGGAATCACGTCTTATCACAACATTGTCTCAATTGATGGGTCATAAATGAAACCAGTTTGTGTAACAATGCCCTCGCTCCTTAAACTCATCACTTTGGTACTGCGCTTGCACCGCATTAAAATCCGAACACATCTAAATATCAAACCAATCATTATGACAACTCCCAGGATACAAAGGAGAAACTTTCCTACATTCACGATAACATTTTGAGCCCATTCTCCTAAACCTGAGAACCAATTGCGTGGGTTCAACCATGAAACCCAGCCGGTCAGTTCATTACTCACAGCAGTCAGGGTAAGGTTGTGTCTCCTTCGGAACTCCCACTTCAATTGCAAGATATCGTCCATCTTTTGATCTATGACCTCGGTGGGGTCACCAGTGCTGTTTGTACTGTACGTGCAGCACTTCACACCATACTGAGTTGCTAGGGTGATACAGTACCCGCCTGTCACCGCTGTGATGTAATTGAGAACCATCCTGTGCTGGATCAGTTCCATTTTGTAAGCTTGCAATTCCCTCCCAGTATACCTGAAGGTGTCATCATACATCTCGGTGATATTGTCTATCTGGTTCGCTAGCGCATGAATATACCTAAAATTTATAATTCCTCTGGCGGTATGGGTGATATCTAACGCGAGTAGGAATTGAATCCCGGTGGATTCGTGGATCAAATCAGAGGCTGCGTGCTCTGTCCTATCTATAAGGTGTCTCTTAACGATGTGTTCGTAGTGAGTGTGAGTGTAAGGAGCTTGAGCATTGCGGTGAACATCTTTCATCTTATTATGGGTAATGGTCATTACTTCTGGCAACACTCTTCCAATGTAACACAATCCCTCTGAGTTTGGGGCAAGCCACTTATACGCCTTCCTCCCACATATGAAATATGCATCATCGGGGAGAACATATGGGACAGAATATGACATCACCATATTGCAAACCTTCCAGGTGAAAAATCCTATCCCTAACTCTCTCATTTGTTCAGTACACGTATCAGGCTGCATGATATGCGCACAGTACCCTGGAGATACTTCTCCAACCCGCATGGTCCTACTTCCTAGAGTGTACCTGTACCGAAAATACCTCCCACCGTCGGCTATTTGGCGTATAAGTTCTGGGTCTACGGGCATTTTATCGGCTCTGTGTGAAAATGCCATGGTTTGGTTATTCCATGTCACTTCCCAATTTCCCGGCTTTCGGGGATTGGAAATGTTGAAAAATTTTAAGGACCTATCCACATGATATTGGTGGAGCTTCAAACTAGGAGGCCTAGAAATATTAAATTTCTTGTCCAACGGTCTCCCACCCCTTAATTCAAGTACCTCATCTAGTGTTAAAGCGTACGGTACTAATCCTGACTTGCTCTAACCTTGAGGTACTTGTGAGCACACCCAGCATTCCGTTTGGTTTAAAACCTTACCCACTAATGAGTGATAATCACTCAATGGATGACGGTCCATGTTGATATTAAGGCTGGACTGACATCTCTGGATGCACCCGTCCTCAACTATGTTTTCACAATTTCTACAGATACAATTCTCCTCAGCTAATAACCCTTCACAATGCTCCTAGTTTCATGACTACTAGATCGTTTTCTGATACTCGCCTTTGCTCGGTGACTGTGTTGCTCTTGGAATTCTACTAATCCGTCCTTGTCATCAGAACCCATTCCAGATCCTTTCTCGACCTCTCTGGTACTCTCACCGAAATAGACTGTTCCGGTCAACAACAGGGTCAACAGGAAAACCCGGAACGCAGTCTCTTGGGGTAAGTCCATCTTGCAGGAGGAGAAAAAAAGAGTGGTAATGGGAGGTAAAGAAAATAATAGAAGGGAAAGAAAACTGGTACGATAACCGCCTCTAGTCTTTTTGTTCTCCTTGCTCAGATGCCGTCTCAACAGTGCTGCCTCTCAGTCTTCCCGAAACGGACACTCCAGTGATACGATATTCTTTCCGAGTCAGCGACTTTTCTGTAGGGAGCATAAATCTTGCATTACCATGTGTTTAACTGTTGTGTGAAATACCATCCGTAGAACATGAAAAAACATAAAGAGAGAGAATAAAGAAAAAAATTGTCAGATTTCCGTTCACCTTCAGGCTGTCACACCAACATGTCTATCGGTATCTCTGCACAGTCTCCCCCACCAGTATTTCCACTCTCCACCCTCTGTGCATGGCCAGGCACAATGATGCTGGTGAGATATACTGGGGTTGGGCAGACCTCTGAAAAGACCAAGTAGATATGTGACGTTTGAGCTGTAGTTCTGTCGGTGAACGTCAGAGATGAAGAGGAAACATTTTTAAAGCTAAATCACAGAGTTTACCTGGCTGCCCCTGTATCTACAAGATATGATCTACCAACTATATTCACTGTAACCTCAGGTTCACTTCCAAGGCTATCAATTAACTTCACTGGCTGCAGACTACAGGTGCGGGCCAAAATTTTTCCTATATGATCCCTGATCCCAATTACGTGTGTCATAACTTTACTCGTGTTCTTGTCTAGGGGGTCTGACTTTATGTGTGCTGTTATAATTACAGTTCCGTGCGTAATGTCCTTCCTTCTGGCAGTTATAACATTTTACCACATACGACTTACCATCAGGGGTCTGGGGTTTAGGCTGATGTGGCTTCGTTGTCAGGGCTTTTATACTTACTGTCATCAGCTTATCCCCCTGTGACTCCCTGTGTTTAATGATGTTCCGATCGTGCTTAACAGCGGACTCTCTTAAGGCAGCCACCGAGATACCTCTCCAGTTAGGTTGAGTGGTTTGTACCCTGGTTCTCAACGCTTCCTTTAACCCGTCCATTAATACGGACACAGCTACCTCTCTATGATGCACATTATCCTTAATGTCTTTGATCCCAGTAAATCTAGCCATTACCTGCAGTGCTCGATGGAAATAGTCAGAAGTAGTTTCACCTTCTTTTTGTCTAATGGAGAAGATTTTATTCCATTTGACAACAGTAGGGAAATATACTCCTAATTGCAGATTGATTTGTCGTACATTCTCCTGAGTGTACTCCTCAGTGAGAGGTACTTCTGCGTCTAATTTACAATTAGTAATGAATTTTGCAGGGTCAATATTGGAAGGTAGACATACTCGTAGCACTGTTCGCCAATCTTTGTTTGTGGGTTCGGTGGCATTACCTAATTCTTTAATAAACCTCTGACATGCGGCTAGATCTTTCCTGGGACCGGGAAATTCAGACATAATTGTCCTCAATTCTGCCCGGGACCAGGGACGATGCATAGCAATGTCCTTGATGGGAGTGACTCCCTGAGCGTCAGTCCTCCCATTGGGGACTGCGATCACCCTGACAGGATTCAGTTCAATTACACCATCTTGTGTTGACTCTACAATGTGAGGTGCAATTGTCTGTGCATAATGTACAATACCGTACTTACCTGTGGACACGACCTCACCTGACCCTCCGCTAGGGGGCTTTACTACTGCTCTTACCGATTGGGCCGTGCCCACCTGGGTGTCCTATATGGTGGCTGCTAGAGAAAGTGCCGACATCGTGCTGGGCTCACTTTCTTTCTTGTAATCCTGAGGGAAGTTTAAAATGGGGTGCAACTTGCACGGGTTAGAATTTATACATTTATCAGTTTTACTCTTATCATCATTAATACATTTATTAAGTTTACTCTTATCGTCATTAATACATTTATTAAGTGCACTCTTATCGTCATATATCAGTATGCCATTCTCTGTAGCCATTATCTCTCCTGTAATGTACGGTGGTGGTGCGGTTGCTATCAGTTTCCTGCTAGGGTTGGAACCAGCTGTGTAAGCTAGTTCCCTCTGCATATCACTCTCTCGTTGCCATAAATGTAAACAGTTTGTGTGTCTGATCCTCTGTTTTTGGGATTTTATCAGACAGATCCTAAGCCTTAGATTATGTAATACCTCTGAGCAGTGGCGGAACAAGCAAGCGGTGGGCCCAGGTGCGACAAAATGCTTTGGGCCCCCCCCATCCAAGTCCACCCCAGGGGCAGTGCGCGCCGTAGGCGCGCGCAAAAATACATAGTGGCGTGGCTTCGTGGGGAAGGGGTGTGGCCACAAAATAATACCAACACAGTAGTCTCCATTATTCAAATTACGCCGCACAGTAGCACCACTACACCAGGTAGAGACCCTTTTACACCTTACAGCGAACAGATTCCTCTTTTTACACATTACAGCAGACAGCGTGCCCTTTTTACACATAACGGCAGACCGCGTGCCCTTGTTACACATTACGGCAGACAGCGTGCCCTTTTTACACATTACAGCAGACAGCGTGCCCTTGTTACACATAGCGGCAGACAGCGTGCCCTTTTTACACATTACGGCAGACAGCGTGCCCTTGTTACACATTACGGCAGACCGCGTGCCCTTGTTACACATTACAGCAGACAGCGTCCCCATTTTTACACATTACGGCAGGCAGATTCCCCATTTTTACACATAGCAGCAGGCAGATTCCCCATTTTTACACATAGCGTCAGGCAGTCCCCCTGTTTTACACATAGCGTCAGGCAGTCCCCCTTTTTTACACATTACGGCAGGCAGATTCCCCTTTTTACACATTGCGTCGGGCAGATTACCCCTTTTTACACATAGCGGCAGGCAGTCCCCCATTTTTACACATTGCGGCAGGCTGATTCCCCCTTTTTACACATTGCGGCAGGCAGTCCCCCCTTTTTACACACTGCGGCAGGCAGTCCCCCCTTTTTACACATTGCGGCAGGCAATCCCCCCTTTTTACACATTGCGGCAGGCAGTCCCCCCTTTTTACACATTGCTGCAGGCAGTCCCCCCTTTTTACACATTGCGGCAGGTATGCCCCCCTTTTTACACATTGCGGCATGTAGTCCCCCCTTTTTACACAGTGCAGCAGGTAGTCCCCCATTTTTACACAGTGCGGCAGGTAGTCCCCCATTTTTACACATTGCGGCAGGCAGGCACAAGAAAGAAGGAAAGAAAGAAGGAAAGAAGGAAAGAAGGAAAGAAAGAAAGAAAGAAAGAAAGAAAGAAAGAAAGAAAGAAGAATTATACTTACCCTCTCCGCTGGCTCAGGCTCCTCGGTGCAGCGTCAGAGACGATTCCCGGGCTGGAGAGAAGGAGGAGGAGGGAGGCTGAGAAGGGAGCCGCAGCAGCGCTGTGTTACTGGTGGAGGCGCTGCTGCTGCTGCCCCTCTGCTTCCCTATAGGCTGTTCTCGGAAGACAGCCTATAGGGAAGCAGAGGGGCAGCAGCAGCAGCGCCTCCACCAGTAACAAAGCGCTGCTGCGGCTCCCTTCTCAGCCTCCCTCCTCCTCCTTCCCCCGTCTGTAGTACCGCTGCTCCTCTCCTCTCTTCGCCGGGCGGCTGTGCGCTGCGGGCAGCGGTTGCCCGCAGCGCACAGCGGCATGTAATGAGTCAGTTTGACTCATTACATGCTTGGGCCCCTGGACAGAGGCGGGCCCCAGTGCAGTGCACTGCCTGCACTGCCGGTAGTTCCGCCTCTGCCTCTGAGTTAAAACACCCTATCCCAGGAAATGGTGCTTTATCCCCCACAGTCATTCGTGTCCATTCATCACAAAAGGTCTCAGTGTGGGGACCATACTTCCCCCACATTACTAACCGAGCTGACCCCCTGGGTCTGAAATCTGCAGTCTGAACCCTGGCTGCTGAACGTCCCTGTGTTGTGCACTTGGCTTCCATTGTGGACCTTTTTAACACGGGAAAAACTTCCTAAAATGCACCAAACACAGTAGTCTACGGTGGAAATCCTTAAAGCTCTTCCACTGAACTTCTTCTGCTCCGAGTACCACGGATCCGCCTTCTTTAGCAGACACGTGTAGCCGTTGCAGGCCCTACCTCTAGAGATTTTCCTGAGAGACCAGCGAAAAATCCCTAAACCTTTACTTTACACAAATCACGCTTGCATGTGCTTCCTACAACGCGTATGATGACAAGATTTACGCACAAATATGCAAAACCTCGTATCACGTTGCGTCACGTGTTGCCCATACAACCGTGCGGTCCAATCGTACCGCTCATAGACACTTGCTATCTATAAGTGATAGGATCACTGGAGTCTCCCTACTGTGCTCCAAAACAGCCGGAGCGTAATACCACGAAAACGTTATCACACTCCATCGCACGTTTTACACCTGACCGTGTTCATCACGTTTTCATCTAGGCCGTGCTTCACCAAGCTTCACCAAGCTTCACCAAGATCACCAAGATCACCAAGACCACCAAGCGGGGTTCAATATATTCACACCCTATTCAGCCCACACTAACATTCTATAGTTTTTTGATCAGAAAAATCCTTTCCTGTTAACTGATAGCTTTCCCCAGAGGTAATACAGAAAAAAAGTTTTTTTTTTAAACTAAATATTGGACACTGATCAATTTGTGCTATTATCGCGTGGCTGCCGTCTCGCCTAAACTGAAACAATGCTATTGTGTGATTTGTATTAAGTGGGCGTACCTGTACGCACATTGCGTAAAATACGCCACGTGTGTAGGCCTTTATCGTTGCGTACTCAGTCTCGAACGTTTTTCCGAAACACGTGTACAATGGCCGTATACGTCCGCATTAATACAAATACCACACTGCTATAAATGTAAACGATATTTAAATATAATCGCTTACCAAACACCACACAGTATCTCCTGTATAAACCTTTATAACTAGGCCAGGCTGCGTGTGTGTTTTACACGTACTCCCTCAAATATTACTCTATATTTTTAACTAAATAGCAACAAATTTTTCAGCACGGGTCAAAATGTATCTAATAATCAAATGCTAATGGCAACAAGCGAATAGATATGCAGAATACACAAATAAAATACAGGTGTGTGCGTGTGTTACATGTGTTGCGTGCGCAGTTGGCACCAAACAGAAATTTAACAGATTTTAAAAAACAATAGCTTTACGTTCTTACCTTTCGGATCCCACCAGCATCCCTACAAACCATGCGGAGCAGACGCTTATCTAATCAGCACCAGTGTATCCACCTGACCAATAGAAGGCTAACAGGGGATACCTTTATACCTTCCCGCCCTTTGCTGATAGATAAAGTCTGCCTTGTCCTGCTAGGCTTCGGATATGAGGAGGACCGGACGATGCCACCAATTGATAATGTCAAATATTACCTTAAATCATAAATCTATACTGCTAGACTCGCTATTACCGTGGAGCCGCTATGGCCGCTAGACTTATTACACACACTTTGATACGCACTTAGCATATCAGACGCCGTGCCGTGGGTACAACGTACACGCGGCGCGGACGCACACAGATTGATATACAGTAAACCTTAAGTAATAAAACAATGTAAGGATATGCTTATACTTTAAACCTTAGCAGCCTAGTACTGCAAGACTGGTATGCAGACTGGTTAGCACAGTGGTTAAAACCTTAAGTAGCGCTGGCGGTATGAAGTACCCGCAGTGCTTACACCTTAACAATGCTTATACACCTTATAACGATTAATACGCGATGAAAGCCCTTTGCAGGAAAGTGAAAACACAACACAGGTTTGTGGTAAACTACTGGGCTCTAACACCGCAGTGGATTATTCAGAGAAAAGGGGTAAACAGATACAAGTTATACACTACAGGCTAACAAGGAAATCTAAACAGAATAATAGAGAATATTGGCTACAGAGAATATACATACGTGGGGAATCGTTCGCAAGCGCGTCCTGGACCAGTCCTCAGCTATCAGGGAGAAAGCCTTCAGAGTCTTGTGTCCTGGCCAGGCAACAGTGGTCTTTTTATACACAACATACATTCACAATACAATGGTCACTGTAATCTCATTGTTCATTGGACACAGGGATGTGTCTCTACATTACAGCAAAGGTCATAGGTGGATTGAACAGGTAGGCGATGTCCTTTCCCAACTGCTCTGGTGGGAGGTATCCTCTGGATTCCCGCCGCATGTGTAATTTACAGCAAATACAGTTAATGTTCATAATCTACTTCTGTACATAACTATACGCAGGAGCAAGCAATCTTTTCCTAACTAACACCGGAATGTTACCCTTAAAATACCCTACAGCTGGATACTAGACATCACCTTCCAACCTTTGTCTGACCCTTCCTATCATGCAAAGACGAATCTCTCTGTCCAGGAACTGTTTAAAATAAGAATTTACTCACCGGTAATTCTATTTCTCGTGGTCCGTAGTGGATGCTGGGACTCCGTAAGGACCATGGGGAATAGCGGCTCCGCAGGAGACTGGGCACAACTATAAAGAAAGCTTTAGACTACTGGTGTGCACTGGCTCCTCCTACTATGACCCTCCTCCAGACTTCAGTTAGGATACTGTGCCCGGAAGAGCTGACACAATAAGGAAGGATTTTGAATCCCGGGTAAGACTCATACCAGCCACACCAATCACACCGTATAACTCGTGATACAATACCCAGTTAACAGTATGATAACAACTGAGCCTCTCAACAGATGGCTCAACAATAACCCTTTAGTTAAGCAATAACTATATACAAGTATTGCAGACAATCCGCACTTGGGATGGGCGCCCAGCATCCACTACGGACTACGAGAAATTGAATTACCACTGAGTAAATTCTTATTTTCTCTAACGTCCTAAGTGGATGCTGGGACTCCGTAAGGACCATGGGGATTATACCAAAGCTCCCAAACGGGCGGGAGAGTGCGGATGACTCTGCAGCACCGAATGGGCAAACTCTAGGTCCTCCTCAGCCAGGGTGTCAAACTTGTAGAATTTAGCAAACGTGTTTGACCCCGACCAAGTAGCTGCTCGGCAAAGTTGAAGAGCCGAGACCCCTCGGGCAGCCGCCCAAGAAGAGCCCACCTTCCTCGTGGAATGGGCTTTCACTGATTTAGGATGCGGCAGTCCAGCCGCAGAATGTGCAAGCTGAATCGTACTACAGATCCAGCGAGCAATAGTCTGCTTTGAAGCAGGTGCACCCAACTTGTTGGGCGCATACAGGATAAAGAGCGAGTCCGTCTTTCTGACTCCAGCTGTCCTGGAAACATAGATTTTCAGGGCCCTGACTACGTCCAACAACTTGGAAGCCTCCAAGTCATTTGTAGCCGCAGGCACCACGATAGGTTGGTTCAGATGAAAAGCTGATACCACTTTGGGGAGAAACTGGGGACGAGTCCTCAATTCTGCCCTATCCATATGGAAAATCAGATAAGGGCTTTTACATGACAAAGCCGCCAATTCTGATACACGCCTGGCCGAAGCTAAGGCCAACAACATGATCACTTTCCACGTGAGATATTTCAAATCCACGGTTTTCAGTGGCTCAAACCAATGTGACTTTAGGAAATCCAACACCACGTTGAGATCCCAAGGTGCCACTGGAGGCACAAAAGGGGGCTGAATATGCAGCACTCCCTTAACAAAAGTCTGAACTTCTTCTCTGGAAGAAAATCGATAGAGCCGAAATCTGGACCTTAATGGAACCCAATTTAAGGCCCATAGTCACCCCTGACTGTAGGAAGTGCAGGAAACGGGCCAGCTGAAATTCCTCCGTTGGGGCCTTCCTGGCCTCACACCACGCAACATATTTTCGCCATATGCGGTGATAATAGTTTGCGGTTACTTCTTTCCTAGCTTTAATCAGCGTAGGAATGACTTCCTCCGGAATGCCCTTTTCCTTCAAGATCCGGTGTTCAACCGCCATGCCGTCAAACGCAGCCGCGGTAAGTCTTGGAACAGACAGGGCCCATGCTGCAGCAGGTCTTGTCTGAGCGGTAGAGGCCATGGGTCCTCTGATATAATTTCTTGAAGTTCCGGGTACCAAGCTCTTCTTGGCCAATCCGGAACAATGAGTATAGTTCTTACTCCTCTTCTCCTTATTATCCTCAGTACCTTTGGTATGAGAGGAAGAGGAGGGAACACATAAACCGACCGCTACACCCACGGTGTCACTAGAGCGTCCACAGCTACCGCCTGCGGGTCTCTTGACCGGGCGCAATACTTTTCTAGCTTTTTGTTTAGGCGGGACGCCATCATGTCCACCTGTGGCCTTTCCCAACGGTTTACAATCATTTGAAAGACTTCTGGATGAAGTCCCCACTCTCCCGGGTGGAGGTCGTGCCTGCTGAGGAAGTCTGCTTCCCAGTTGTCCACTCCCGGAATGAACACTGCTGACAGTGCTAACACGTGATTTTCTGCCCATCGGAGAATCCTTGTGGCTTCTGCCATTGCCGTCCTGCTTCTCGTGCCGCCCTGTCGGTTTACATGGGCGACCGCCGTGATGTTGTATGACTGGATAAGTACCGGCTGGTTTTGAAGCAGGGGTTTTGCCTAACTTAGGGCATTGTAAATGGCCCTTAGTTCCAGAATATTTATGTGCAGGGAAGTCTCCTGACTTGACCATCGTCCTTTGAAGTTTCTTCCCTGTGTGACTGCCCCCCAGCCTCGAAGGCTGGCATCCGTGGTCACCAGGACCCAGTCCTGTATGCCGAATCTGCGGCCCTCTTGAAGATGAGCACTCTGCAGCCACCACAGCAGAGACACCCTTGTCCTTGGAGACAGGGTTATCAGCCGATGCATCTGAAGATGCGATCCGGACCACTTGTCCAACAGGTCCCACTGAAAGGTTCTTGCATGAAACCTGCCGAATGGAATCGCTTCGTAGGAAGCTACCATCTTTCCCAGGATCCGCATGCAGTGATGCACCGACACCTGTTTTAGTTTTAGGAGGCCTCTGACTAGAGATGACAGCTCCTTGGCCTTCTCCTCCGGGAGAAACACTTTTTTCTGTTCTGTGTCCAGAACCATCCCCAGGAACAGTAGACGTGTCGTAGGGACCAGCTGTGACTTTGGAATGTTTAGAATCCAGCCGTGCTGTTGTAGCACCTCCCGAGATAGTGCTACCCCGACCAACAACTGCTCTCTGGACCTCGCCTTTATCAGGAGATCGTCCAAGTACGGGATAATTAAAACTCCCTTCTTTCGAAGGAGTATCATCATTTCGGCCATTACCTTGGTAAAGACCCTCGGAGCCGTGGATAGACCGAACGGCAACGTCTGGAATTGGTAATGACAATCCTGTACCACAAATCTGAGGTACTCCTGGTGAGGATGGTAAATGGGGACATGCAGGTAACCATCCTTGATGTCCAGTGATACCATGTAATCCCCCTCGTCCAGGCTTGCAATAACCGTCCTGAGCGATTCCATCTTGAACTTGAATTTTTTTATATATGTGTTCAAGGATTTCAAATTTAAAATGGGTCTCACTGAACCGTCCGGTTTCGGTACCACAAACATTGTGGAATAGTAACCCCGTCCTTGTTGAAGTAGGGGTACCTTTACTATCACCTGTTGTGAATACAGCTTGTGAATTGCCTGTAACACTGCCTCCCTGCCTGAGGGAGTGGTTGGCAAGGCAGATTTGAGGAAACGGCGGGGGGGGAGAAGTCTCGAATTCCAGCTTGTACCCCTGAGATACTATCTGAAAAATCCAGGGATCCACCCGTGAGCGAGCCCACTGATTGCTGAAATATTTGAGATGGGCCCCCACCGTACCTGGCTCCGCCTGTGGAGCCCCAGCGTCATGCTGTGGACTTAGAGGAAGATGGAGGAAAAGCTACTGGTAGTTTTTTCTCTCCAAACATAATACCCTTTTTTGTGGTACCGGGGGTAACATCAGAAATGTGCAACACATTTTTCATTGCCTCAGTCATGTAACGTGTGGCCCTACTGGAAGTTACATTAGTCTCATCGTCGTCGACACTGGAGTCAGTATCCGTGTCGACATCTGTGTCTGCCATCTGAGGTAGCGGGCGTTTTAGAGCCCCTGATGGCTTTTGAGACGCCTGGGCAGGCACAGGCTGAGAAGCCGGCTGTCCCACATTTGGTATGTCGTCAAACCTTTTATTCAAGGAGTCGACACTGTCGCGTAATTCCTTCCACAGCACCATCCACTCAGGTGTCGACCCCGCAGGGGGTGACATCACATTTACAGGCATCTGCTCCGCCTCCACATAAGCATCCTCATCAAACATGTCGACACAGCCGTACCGACACACCGCAAACACACAGGGAATGCTCTGACAGAGGACAGGACCCCACAAAGTCCTTTGGGGAGAGAGAGAGAGAGTATGCCAGCACACATCAGAGCGCTATATAACACAGGGATCCCACTATAAATGAGTGTTTTCCCTTATAGCTGCTTTTTATATATATATATATATATATCCTGCGCCTAAATTTAGTGCCCCCCCTCTCTTTTTTACCCTTCTGTAGCTTGCAGACTGCAGAGGAGAGCCAGGGAGCTTCCTTCCAGCGGAGCTGTGAGGGAAAAATGGCGCCAGTGTGCTGAGGGAGATGGCCCCTTTTCCGGCGGACTTCTCCCGCTTTTTCTGGAATACTGGCAGGGGTATTTTTACATCTATATAGCCTCTAGGACTATATATGATGTAGATTTGCCAGCCAAGGTGTCTTATATTGCCCTCAGGGCGCCCCCCCCAGCGCCCTGCACCCATCAGTGACATGAGTGTGAGGTGTACATGAGGAGCAATGGCGCACAGCTGCAGTGCTGTGCGCTACCTTGGTGAAGACCGAAGTCTTCTGTCGCTGATTTTCCGGACCTCTTCATGCTTCTGGCTCTGTAAGGGGGACGGCGGCGCGGCTCCGGGAACGAACACCAAGGTCGGGTCCTGCGGTCGATCCCTCTGGAGCTAATGGTGTCCAGTAGCCTAAGAAGCCCAAACTACCACCTGTTAGGTAGGTTCGCTTCTTCTGCCCTTAGTCCCTCGCTGCAGTGAGTCTGTTGCCAGCAGATCTCACTGTAAAATAAAAAACCTAAATATACTTTCTTTCTAGGAGCTCAGGAGAGCCCCTAGTGTGCATCCAGCTCAACCGGGCACAATATTCCAACTGGAGGAGGGTCATAGTGGGAGAAGCCAGTGCACACCAGTAGTCTAAAGCTTTCTTTATAGTTGTGCCCAGTCTCCTGCGGAGCCGCTATTTCCCATGGTCCTTACGGAGTCCCAGCATCCACTTAGGACGTTAGAGAAACTAACATTACTCGCTGATGATCTAAGGGAACTATATCTACAAAAAGCACTGTTTGGGTTAAATATGCTATGTTCGAGTCGCACGCTACACGCTCACAAACTCCGCCGTAAATACACATATCATGCACACGAGTCACCGGAGCGTCTCTTACGCAACTTGCGGATATGTGTACGCACGGGGGACCGGGTGCACGAGCAGCGTGCATGTGCATGAGGGGTTAGTACAAGGGATATGTATTACAATATTTTTCGACTTTGACAGAACCTTGACCTTTTTATGATATCGCATAAGGATCCATTACCTGAGATTTAATATGTTGTATTTTGATTTTGATTATGTCTATACATATATATGTATTGTTTATTATTCAGTGGTACACATGGAGCTGTGGATTTACTCTTTATTGGGTGAGGCTATACTTACTGTTCGTTAATTTGAAAATACTTGTACTTACCTAATGTTACTTGATACATATATTATTGACTATTGGTATGCTCCATGTGCCCACTATTTGCATATTGATTATTGTTTGTGTAGTTGTTTATTTATTTATGATTTGGATTTTTTACACCTGGGAACCTTTTCTCCACTCCCGGGAATTGGGATGGTGTTCTCTTGGTTCCGGGTTTTCGGACTCTTGACTGATCGGACACCTTCCGCATGTTGTCATTTACTGTGCGCCTGCAATGACGCGCGAGACTTGGCGTCATGAGTCACGTGGTCGCACTCTCGGAAGTATCTACTTCCGTGTGGGGGATGGCTGGCCGGTTCCTTCTGGTGCTTTTGACGGGAGGTGTCGCGGGTATGTCCTTCCCCTGACGTCACTTCCTGAGCGCGTCTTTGTGCGGCGCTTTTGGATGACGTCAGATGCGTCCACGTGTGACCGGGCGGGAGAATCAGTTCCCAGGTAAGCACTTCTCACACTATAAATTGTATTGGTGTGGCAGGCTCATTAGGCACAAGACACTTTGAAAACTGACACTGCAGTGTGTGCAGTGGTCGGCACTATGACACTTTATTCATTCCTCTGAAGAAGATATTCGAAACAGCTGTCGGGATGTTAAGTATCTACTGTTCATTCATATATGCTGCTACAGATATGTGTGCTATATGCTTGCTACTTTAGTTTGCACCTTCTTTGAAACAAGTAAAACGTTTTTCATTCAAGCAGTGTGCTGGTCTATCTGCGTTTGATCCCTCTGGTGGTTACTCTTGGACTTGCTATATATATATATATATATATATATATATATATTATTTTTTATTTATTATTATTATTTTTATTTGTGATATCAATCGTTACCTATTTTTTCATGAGATATTGAGATTTCTGGTTACAGGTAAAGCTAAAGACACCTGCAACATCCGTAATACATTGAAAAGTCTTTGCTGGTGCCAGCATTGATTCGCCTGGCACTGGCGGAACTCTTGGATTGGTGTATCCAGAGAGTGGTGCAGCCGGGGTCCGTGATAGAGGGCATTAAAAATATTAGATAATTTAATAAATCATAAATACATAAAAAATAACCTTCCAATATACCTGAATATACATAAAACATGTTACAAATATACATAAAATCTCTCTGTGCATTTAAGTATATTGTTGCAACATGTTACTTTGCAGTATAGCATTTAAATTTCCAAGTTTTATGTATCTTGAGATATATTGGATGGTTATGCTTTTTTATGTGTTTATGATTTATTAAATAATCTAATATTTATAATGCGCTCCCTTCTTCATAATTATTTGAGATTGAAGTAATTGATATTTTCTATAGAGATATCCAGATTGTCAAGTGGGAGCAGCATTAGGTAATTAAGGTGACTTTTATACAGTATACATAAAAAGGTGATTTGTTTATTTAAAAAGGGTTCTCCTTTTTATATATATTATATATTTTTTTATTATTCTTTTGCACCTGAGTTCTTTATATGTAAAGAGTTGCTATCCATTATATAGACGTGTCCAGCCTCATCTTACCTGCGGCAATGCGGGTGTGATAAGCATTCCCGTGAATGGGCACATATATTGCGTTTGCACCTGTGTCCCATAGTGAATAAGCGCATGAATAGCTGCATGCCACAATGCGTGTGCACGTATGTGCCCATCACTGCAAAGATAAGGCTGGACTTTTCAGTATGTCTTTAGTTCATGGTCAAAGCCATAGTTTAGAAGTTGCAGTATGGTAATTGTAACTGAATGGTTGGGAACTGCCTAGCACCTGAAGATTTAGGGAATTTGATAGGTTTAAATAAATTTGAGCTAATTTTAGGGGTAATTCAGACCTAATCGCTAGGGTGTGTTTTTTGCATCCCTGCGATCAGGTAGTCGCCACCTACAGAGGGAGGGTATGGAGTGTGTGCAGGTGTGTGATCGCATTTGTAGCAGAACTGCACAAACATCAGTTTGTGCAGTTTCTGCTCAGCCCAGGACTGACGTCAGAATACCTCCCTGCAAATCCCTGGTCCCGCCTATGTTTTCCTGGACACTCCTTGAAAACAATCAGTTGCCACCCACAAATGGCCTTTTCCTGTCAGTCTCCTTGCAATCGCCCGTCACCGTCGCTGACGGTGTTCCCCATTGCTGCGGTCCGTCGCACCTGCACATTGCGGTGCATACACATGCCCAGTTCAGATCTGATCACAGGCTGTGAGAAAATGCAGCCTTGCGATCAGGTCTGAATTACCCCCTTCATCTCGTCCACATCCTGCCAACTTCCTAGTGAAGTGCAGGATAATGGTGGGAATCACATGTTTATAGCGCGAGACCTATATGATGTTATTCTAGGAGAATTGCATAATTTTGTTCCTGCCCCTTCTTGATGGAGCCCGCAATTTGTAGCATCACAGCATGCAAGGTTCCCATACCTATCCCCACCACCAGTCAGCTGTGTTTCTCCTCTGGCCTTCTTCCAGAGGAGAGAACTCAAAAGTAGTCAAGTATGACTAAAAGTATCTTTGAGTTCACTTAAATAGGTTAAAAAGTATATAAAGAGATTTCTGGTTCTAGGTACTGCTAAACAGAGCAGCTCTGCTACGTCCGGCTGCCACACTATTTCATGCCCACTGACAGCCTCTGTATAGTGGCCCCTCACCTCCAACACACCTGGAGGCCCCAAAGAGTTATATGGAGAGATTCCTGATGCTGACAAGACAGCGCCATCACCAAGATATGCGCCAGATGCTGTGGGACTTCTGCTCCCACCTGTGAGGCTGAAGACACAGTAGTTCACCCTCCACAACATTCTCCAGACCTATCCACCACCCTCTTCAGGTACCATCTCCTGCAAATGCCCCAATTACATATGGGTAAGAGAAGCTTTTGGCCCTTTAATGCAAGCACAAATTGCTGACATGTAACCCCAACTTTAATGGTTACTTAGTTAAGTGATGGGTAATAGTTAAATGTGGCTCCACCTAAGCTGATTAATATAGTAGGCTTGCTTGGGAAAGCCTGTGACTGGATGTATGTACAATAATGTACTCTCTAATAACACTTCTATGTACTGATATACCTGTTCTTCCCTTAGCGTCTTCAGTTCTTCTTCCAAACAAACCAGATAGAGCATAAGTATAACACACTTTTAATATAAATTATGCCATAGCATCATATCAATCTAAAGGCCCTACAGACTCGGCAACCCGCTGCTATGCTGCCCTACCGCCGATACGGCAGATGGGCGACCCAGCAGCGGGGGGGAGGGGGGGTGACGGCAGAGTGAAGTTTCTTTACTCCCCCCATCACCCGGCTCCATAGCAATGCATGCTAATATGGACAATATTGTTCATATTGGCCTGCATGTTTAAACGAGCCGGCACCAACGATGAACGAGTGTTGGTGCCTACACACTGAAAGATGTGAACGGTATCTTGTTCATTAATGAACAAGATCGCTCATATCTTTCACTGGTATCGGCCCTTAACATTTCAGGCTAGATAAACATACACTCTAATCCCCACTAAACCTTTACTTAACTGCCTATACAATTTTATGCAATGCAATACACAATTTTGTGCAATTTTGTGCATGCAATACAAAAAACGTTCTGTAAAATGACGCCTTCTGAATATTAGAGTGACCCGGGTACTCTTAGTTTTATTGTGCACTGATGGGGCCCATCAATTCCAATAATAGATAGCAGTACAGCTCAGATGTAGTTATAATACACAAATTATAGTATCCAGGTCTGTTAATTATTCTTCCTGCTCCAGGTACAGGAGTTAAGGTTGCCTGACAAAGTAGCAATTACTATCCAGTTTTGTGACACTTATGTTTCCATTTAGAAAGTCAATAAAGTATCTCTTTAGTGGGTATAAAATAAACAATAGCAACTGGCTGGCAATGTATCCGTCTCCTTTAACTAATATAACAGTAGCTGTTCTACTCTGAGATAATCTTCCTTAGGTAGTAGATGATATGTACAGGGGCAGCAGGGTTTTATTTCTCTGTCTGTACTCTATTACACAGGTTCTCAAACTCGGTCCTCAGGACCCCACACAGTGCATGTCTTGCAGGTCTCCTCACAGAATCACAAGTGAAATCTGTGGACCTTTTAAAATGTGTCAGTGAGTAATTAATACACCTGTGCACCTGCTGGGTTACCTGCGAAACATGCACTGTGTGGGGTCCTGAGGACCGAGTTTGAGAACTACTACTCTATTATAATATATATGTCCTCTCAGTAACTTTCAACCTCCAATGTAGAGTTTTATATTAGGATCTGTCAATTCCTAACTAACTAACTCCGCCTTGTAGACATTAAACCTCAGCCGTTACTCCTATAACTTCCTCACCATATACAGTAGTATTTTAGGCATATGTGAACTGAACTATCTTCTCAGCCCCAGTTCATTAAGTATTCTTGACAGTAAGTCAAACTAATATAACCTAGAGAGATTTTGAGAGTCTTCGTGGAATATAATCAACCAAAATGCTGACAACGAATACTTGTGCCTTTACAGTGTCGAAGGTTGTGCATCATACAGGGAACAAACAAGAGTATGTATTAAACTGGACCTTAGGGTTAATTTATTTATTACCAGTTATTTATATAGCACACACATATTCCGCAGCTCTTTACAGAGGATATTTTGGCCATTCACATCAGTCCCTGCCCCAGTGGAGCTTACAGACTGTATTCCCTACGTTAATAAAGTTCATATGATGCAGCTGACTAATAGAGAGATATACTGGTTTTCATTAATCAGAATCAGAATCAGCTTTATTGGCTAGGTACACTAGCGTATACTAGGAATTTGTTTTCGGTTTAGAGTGCAGCAGCCAGGAGGAAACAAGTAGACAAGAGGGGGGGGGGGGGGGATAAATGCAGTATACAGATTAAGTAAAAAGTACACAGTGTTCGTTCCAATCAGAAGATCGGAGTAGAGTGACTGGACAGTCAGTCCGTCCAGCGGTTTGTCAGGAGTTCAGCAGGTGGACTGCTTGTGGAAAGAAGCTTTTGAGGCTTCTATTGGTTCTGGTGGGAATGGCCCTATATCTTTTCCCGGATGGCAGCAGGATGAGCTCGCCATAGCCTGGGTGCGGCGGATCATTGGCTATCCTAGTCGCCCGTTTTTTGGCTCTGGACCTGTACAGGTCATGGACAGGCGGGAGGTCAACTCCGATGATCTTCTCAGTGGACCTTCCCACTTTTTGGAGCCTGCGTTTGTCTCTCTCGCTGTATTGCAGAAGGGTTAGTGGTTACAGTAGTGCTTCACAAACAGAGAGTTAATAATGGTCTATATTTATCTGCTATGTTATACAGTGTACCAGCATCTGAGACCATGGACAGGGTGGCACTTGAATTATATCTGCCTTTCTCTCCACAAATGGCCAACTATATGTCAGTGGGGTCTGCAGCTACTGACAGTCATATGCCTATCAGGCACTCTTGCATTCTCCTATTATCTTCCTTATAGAAAATACACCCAGTAAGGACTGTTAATGTGTTTAAGGTCACCACTGGGTTCTTCTGTGCCTAATATTAAAGTCTTATCGTCCATACAGATGTACTTGCCCCTTATATGTAGCCTGTATGCAGCATATCTTGAGGTGCTTGGGTGTGATGTACAGTCAGTACTTAGTGCAGTTCACTCTCGCCTCCTTTAGTCTGAGTGGCTGATGCTCCCCCAGCTCTGCCTCAGCTTACTCATACATGCAGCAGCAACCATCCGCACCAGCAGATAGTTGATCAGCGCTACCCGCCTCATACTCTGCCTCCCGCTGACTGTCAGGACTCGACCACTACTACTGATCCGCAGCCACCAAAGTGAAGGCTCACAGCACAGCACTTTAACAACTGTGCTGAGGTTTCCAAGATGCGCACTACTAGGGGGGTAATCTACCGTCTCTAAATTTTTCCTCCCCTGACTCCCAACTAGCCTATCTGTGTTGCACTGTAGCTCTTGTGATGAGGATGGGCTTGACCACTAGCATGAGACGGCAGACCAATTCTCCTCCTACCGCCTCTCTGGATGGGGACCCATACAAAAAACTGCCGGTCACCACCCCTATGCCTGCCATGGTAATTGCTGTCCGTTGCCTCCTCCGGTCTAGCCACTCACCTCCCCCGCCAGATCACTCCACACCTCCCTCTTTGCTAGCTGTCGGCCCACCAAGTGCTGCTCTCCACTCCTTTCCTGCCAGCACACGGTCCTCTCTTCATCTCCTGGCTACACGTGCCACAACTCGCACAGAAGCATGCAGCTAATGTTAACATCCTCAGCACTCCCAACATACCAGCATGTAAACAATTAAGTATTAACAGTACATCTATTATACTAGATATAATTACATTATATACAGAGAATAATTACATTATCTTCATTATGCACAGTATATCTCACTGGATTACACTCTTCCCCTGGGGATCCCACTAAACACAAAAGTGGCGATCAACATCTAGATAACCTTTCACTTAGTTGACTAATAAGTCACTCATCCTTTGAGCTACCAACCCAACGGTCAGTGTGTATATCATGACCAAAGTAGGGCCAAGTTATTACTAGGCTGTGGTGCAACACCAATGGAATGTTAGTAGGAAAACTCAGCTGATCACACGTAAGTATTTTTGGAGGTCTACATTCCCACTGTGGCCTTGGGGTGAACACACCCTCCCACCAGCCCGCTACTGTGGGCATCACCATCCCTGAGCAGAGTCTCAGACTCTTCTATACTCTCCCATCTCCCATTACACTCCCCTTCTCCCCAATCATCCAATGAATAGTTAATGGGTGGAGAATGTTGACTGATGGGGTCATCCCCTGCATCCCAACTAGGATTTACAGCAATGGGGTCCTTATAGTAATACCCGGGTCCCAACCAATCTTCAGTTCCACGGTTCATCTCTTCTTTATCCTCGATTCCACTTGCAGGGGTGGAGTCATCCATGGAAGCCACATGACTCTGGTCATGACTTTTGATAGTCTCAGATTCAATCTCCTCCCAACGCATATCCTGGGCAACTGGTAACAAGTGATGTCTATGATAAGTTAACACTGGTCTGGTATGGCCTTCAGGTATGAGCTGATATACTGGGAGATTGGACAGTTGTTTCACTATAGTATAGAGTTCTGATATGAATCGATGGTTGAGCTTTTGATGCCTTGGGGCCCCCAGGATCCTTAGCAATACCAGGTCTCCCAGGTTTAATTGATGTTCCTTTACTTTGGCATCATATCATTGTTTGTTTCATTCCCCTAGCTTCTGTACCTCCTGCTGCACAAGCTGATAGACTTCTTGCAGATGTTGCCTAAGCTGCTTTATATCATAGAAGATGCGTGTACCTTGGTCCCCAAGCTCAGATTTATAGGTAACTGGGCTTCACACCCAAACATTAACATATACGGTGAGTACCCAGTGGCCTCATTCTTAGTACAATTGTATCCATGTGCTAGGTGTGACAGGTACTGCTTCCAATGATACTTCTTATCATTAAAGGTGCCTAACATGTTCAGTAGGGTTCTGTTGAACCGCTCCGTTTGGGGATCCCATTGTGGATGATATGGGGTCGTTTGAGACTTCTGAATTTCACAACATCGGCACAGCTCCTGGATTAATCGGCTCTCAAAATCCCGACCCTAGTCAGAATGTAGTCTCGCTGGTAAACCATAGTGAATAAAAAATGTTCCCCATAGAGTCTTTGCCACAATTACTGCTCGTTCATTAGGAGTTAAATAAGCTTGCGCATACCGAGTAAAATGGTCACTGACAATTAAGATGTTGCTATCTTGTCCTGGTTCATAAACAGGCAGTAGAATCAATCAGCAATCAGGCCTTGAGTTTTATCGTAACCTAAATGGCTGTGTTTGTCATGCAGATTGTGTAACACCAGATTGCTATATTTTTCGGGAAGTACAAGTTGCAACTCGGAAGTGCCATCCCCTCTTCATGTGCTGCTGGTATAAAACTCCTTGTTTGATTCTCAATTTCTTTATTTGCCTCAATAAAACTTTGGACCGAACAGACAGCTGGGTAGTGGGCTCATTGATTGCGGGGAAATTGCTACCTAATCATTGGAGAATGGGCAAGATATCCTTATCAGCATGTTGTTCTTCCACCATCTGTCCCACGTCTACTACCTCCAACCCCTTCATTGCTGCCCTGTTAATCCAGCAATACATTTGAGGGAGAGCTGATAGCAAAGCTCCTATAGTGACTATAGCAGGGCTGTGTGTTTCCTGCAGTACACAAATCTGATGGCAAAATCCCTTCACGGTAGATGCTGGCACTTCCACCCAATCGTCTACATTGTTATAGGAGCTTGAGCGGGGTATTCTGGACAAAGCATCCGTGTCTATGTTGGATATTCCTGGGTGATACTTAATAGTAAATTCATAGTTTGCTAAGGCTGCTAATCATCAATGCCCGGTTGCATCCAGCTTAGCGGTGGTTTGTACATAAGTTAATGGGTTATTATCTGTGTGCACAGTGAAAGGAACCCCATACAGATAATCATGTAATTTCTCCACATTAGCCCACATCAATGCTAAAAACTCTAGTTGGTGGACTGGATAATTCTTCTCGCTGGGAGACAATCCCCTACTAATATAGGAATTTGGCTTCAACTGTTTTTCCTGTTCTTGATATAGAACTCCTCCAATGCCATTGCATGAAGCGTCAATATGCAGCTCATAGGGCAGTGAGGGATCTGCATATGCCAGCACATGCGAATTGGTCAAACTCTGCTTCAAATTTTTGAATGCGTCTTCACAATGAGTGTCCCACCTTTCTCCAAACGGTTCATGCGTTGCAAAATACCCATTATCCCTTGCTTGCTTAGGTGAGTACTTCCGGTGGTTTGGGGGATAACCCTTAGTTAGGTCGGTTAATGGTTGTGCTATCCATGAATATTGTGGAACAAATTCTCTATAGTAGCCACAGAAATCTAGAAAAGACTGCAGATCTTGAAGGGTAGTGGGTCTAGGCCAATTCCACACTACTTCTACTTTATCTGCAGACTAACTATATGGCCCAAATACTTGACTACGGACTGGCAAAATTCACATTTTTCCACGGACAACTTCAACTCTCTTACTTGTAAACGGTCCAGTACCTTCAACAACCTCTCGTTATATTCCTTGAGAGTTTGGCCAAACATGATGATATCGTCGAGATAGACCAATACTTCCTGGTATCCCATATCCCCGACAGTTTTCTCCATCATCCTCTGAAAAGTAGATGGTAACCCTTTGAAACCTTGCAGCATTTTGAGGAATTCAAAGAACCCGATCGGGCATATGAAGACAGTCTTGCATCGGTCTTCCACACTAATGTGGATCTGATAGTACCCACTGTGTAAGTCCAATACGGAGAACCACTGACTCCCATGAAGACAATCTAGTGCTTCTTCAATTTTGGGCACAGTGTACTGATCAGTCACAGTGTGGTGAGTGTTTAGCGTTCGATAGTCTATTAATAGTTGAATTTCACCATTCTTCTTTCTGGCTACAACTATTGGTGATGCATAAGGACTCTGTGAATCAGCGAGAACTTGATTCTCCAGTAACCCTCGTAGATGTTTCCTCACATCCTCAAAATCGGCGGGGGCCAGACGTTGGGACCGCTCTCTAAAGGGAGTGTTGTTAGTCAGCTGGATAGTATGTGCCACCCATTAAACGCGGTTCCTAGATCCCAGTCCCCTCAAGAGAACACTGCTTCTCACTGGTACAAGCACTCCAACAATTTTATCTTACTTTCTGGATCGATGTCACTACCCTAAAGGCATCCTTCAAGCAAAAAGGGGTATCCAGATGATTCATTATCGGGTTTCACATTTGTCGGGTTTTACATTTGTCCCCAGGGTTGGGGCTACATTACCGTCTATCATCTTACTATGGCTAACGCATCCCAACAAAAGATTGGTGGTGGGGTCCTGCTTGTCACACCAATTTCAAAGAGTCTTAAACAAGTTGATGTTGGTACCTACAATCACAGGCAGCTTGCCATTGTCCCCAGGACAATCTGGACATACTAAGGGGACTAAAGGGACTGTTTCATTAAGAGCACTCAACCAAGATTCGAAGGTAATTCGAGTGACAATGGACCCCAAATAAGGATATTTTTGCTCACAAAGACCCCATATAGTGAGCCCGCTTAGGGGTTGGATAAGGACATTGGACAGATAAGTTTGATACCACTTCTCAAATACTATGGACACCTGAGATCCATTGTCCAGTAACACAATACACTCATGTCCATTAACCATGGGTTGGACTAATGGGGCCAGGCCCAATAAACTGTCTGGAATACTTTCAGATCACTGAGCACTCCCCATTGCATGTACATTTATAATTGGGGAGCCTGTGAGGGGGTCACAGAACTCCTGTTGGAGTTTTCCAGTGGTTCAGCCCACTGAAGGGTGTATGTGCAACATTACCGTCTATCATCTTACTATGACTAATGCATCCCAATGAAAGATTGGTGGTGGGGTCCTGATTGTCACACCATTTTCAAAGAGTCTTAAACAAGTTGGTGTTGGTACCTACAATCACAGGCAGCTTGCCAATGTCCCTAGGACAATCCAGACATACTAAGGCGACTAAAGAGACTGTTTCTTAAGAGTACTCAACCCAGAGTCGAAGGTAATTCGAGTGACAATATACCCCAAATAAGGATATTTTTGCTCACAAAGACCCCATATAGTGAGCCCGCTTAGGGGTTGGATAAGGACATTGGACAGATGAGTTTGATACCACTTCTCAAATACTATGGACACCTAAAACCCACTGTCCAGTTATACAATACACTCATGTCCATTAACCATAGCTCGGACTAATGGGGCCGGCCCCATTAAACTGTCTGGAATACTTTGAAATCACTGAGCACTCCCCATTGCATGTACATTTATAATTGGGGAGCCTGTGAGGAGGTCACAGAACTCCCATTGGAGTTTTCCAGTGGTTCAGCCCACTGGGTGTACATGCTATTCCCTCTCTCTTGTTGTCCAGTAGTATTAAATGTACACTTGAAAGCTCTATGCCCCACTTGCCCATCGGAGGCCTATTTGGCCTATTTTCCCCCTTGTCGACTCAGCCCTCTCCCAATACCAGAGGGCATATACTCTCGAGCTCGGCTGCTGGTCTGAAGAGCAATTAATTGTTTGATTTTCCTTTTTTGCTCCTCTAGCAGGGTCAGCAATCGCTCATCCAACAAAGGTTTCTCGGCAGCCAGTAGAACTACCTTCACTTTTTTTTATAGTTTTGTCTCAGTTTTCAATCTGCATTTGTTCTAATTTAACCTCCTACACTAACTCATTCAAAGTGGGAAGAATAGCCTTGGCCGAAGTACATCGTAACTTCCAAGCCATAGGACAGTTGGTAAGGGCTCCTTTTAGCACCTGTTTGATCCGTCGATCATCTACTTGTTCCCGGACAATTCTTCCTTTGTCTATAAGCTTATAGATCAGTGGATCCACCCGATAAATTTACTGAGTTAAACTCTCCCCGTACTCCTGATAAGTACTATTCAGTCGAGCCAACAGATCGCCTACATCATATAGTGTTCCGTATGAATAATCCAATGCTTCAATGTAGTCAAGGAGAGAGGGCTGTGGGTTGCTCCTCCTAGTAACCTGGATAATTCCCACTGCAGGTCCCCTCAGACTCTCTACAACTCAACGTTTTACATGCTCCAGACATTGCTACTCTTTGAAATGCTATGTAGCTGCATCCCTCCTAAGATCATAGGTTTCTTATCCTGCAGGCACTGCAAGGATCCCAGAGAAGATTCATTAAGTGACGATACCCACCCTCAAAATGCCAATGCTCCAAGTGACTCACCACTTGGTCTACTATTGCTTCAGCCTGAGAATTACTGATAGCAGCGTCTTTGTCCATTTACTGCTTTAGTTCAAGCCGGGGGCGACTTGATTGGCCCCAAGAAACCGCCTGCTGTCCGTAAGTTTGGCCGTCACCAGGCGTAGCTCCTTCCTCACCTTCATCTGCAATCTCTGGCCACAACAATTTCAACCTCCTCTTAGGAACACTAGGCAATACAATCATACCCGGGAGTAATATAGGATCTAATGGGAGTTCATTGCTAAAAAGCAATGCTAACAGGTCCCCGAATTGTTCCCTCCAACGATCAAACACTTGTGCCTGTCTTACACCATATAGTTTGGTAATTTATTTTAAAACACTGTCCGCATTAAAGTTCCCTCCTAACCCAAAACTACACTGGGCATCTATTCCGTTTTCCACACACCACCACTATATATCTTGCCAGTTACGGCTTCCATCATGGATTATGGCCTGTCTGGTACTGTAAACAGGAGATCCACAACAGGTGTTGGGCTACAATCTCAGCAGTGCCTCCAAAAATGTACCCCACCTTCAGTGGTTACTTAGTTAAGTGATGGGTAATAGTTAAATGTTAAATGTGCCTCAACCCAAGCTGATTAATATAGTAGGCTTGCTTGGGTAAGCCTGTGACTGGATGTATGTACATTATTATACTATCTGATATCACTTCTATGTACCGATATACCTGTTATTCCCCTACAGTCTTCAGTTCTTCTTCCAAACAAACCAGATAGAGAATTAGTATAACACACTTTTAAAATAAATTATGCCATAGCATCATATCAATCTAACATTTCAGGCTAGATAAACATACAATCTAATCCCCACTAAACCTTTACTTAATTGCCTATACAATTTTATGTGCATGCAATACAAAAAACTTTCTGTAAAATGACACCTTCTGAATATTAGAGTGACCCGGGTACTCTTAGTTTTATTGTGCACTGATGGGGCCTATCAATTCCAATAATAGATAGCAGTACAGCTCAGATGTAGTTATAATACACCAATTATAGTATCTAGGTCTATTAATTATTCTTCCTGGTACAGGAGTTAACATTGCCTGACAAAGTAGCAATTACTATCCAATTTTGTGACACTTATGTTTCCATTCAGAATGTCAATAAGCTATCTCTTTAGAGGGTATAAAATAAACAATAGCAACTGGCTGGCAATGTATCCGTCTCCTTTAACTAATACGGATTAACAGTAGCTGTTCTACTCTGAAATAATCTTCCTTAGATAGTAGATGAAAGGTACGGGGGCAGCTGGGTTTTATTTCTCTGTCTATACTCTATTATAACACGTATGTCCTCTCAGTTGCTTTCAACCTCCAATGTAGAATGTTATATTAGGATCTGAGTCCACTTCACCTTGTAGACATTAAACCTCAGCCATTACTCCTATAACCTCCTCGCCATATAGTATTTCTATTTCTAGTTTTTCACAGTAGTGCTTCACAGAGGGTCAAAAATGGTCTATATCTATCTGCTATGTTATACAGCATACCAGCACCTGAGGCCATTAATGGGGTGGCACTTGAATTATATGTCTTTCTCTCCACAAATGGCCAACTATATGTAGGTGGGGTCTGCAGCTTCTGACAGTCATATGCCTATCAGGCACTCTTGCATTCTCCTATTATCTTCCTTATAGAAAATACAGCCAGTAAGGACTGATAATGTGTTAAGGTCACCACTGGGTTCTACTGTGCCTAATATTAAAGTCTTATCCTCCATACAGATGAACTTGCCCCTTATATGCAGCCTATCTTGAGGTGCTTGGGTATGATGTACAGTCAGTACTAGTGCAGTTCACTCTCGCCTCCTTTAGTCTGAGTGGCTGATGCTCCACCAGCTCTGCCTCAGCTTACTCATACATGCAGCAGCAACCATCCGCACCAGCAGATAGTTGATCAGCGCTACCCACCTCATACTCTGCCTCCCGCTGACTGTCAGGACTCGACCACAACTACTGAGCCACAGCAACCACAGTGAAGGTTCACAGCACAGTGCTTTATCAACTATGCTGAGGTCTCAGAGATGCGCATTACTAGGGGGGAATCTACCGTCTCTCAATTTTACCTCCCCTGACTCCCCACTAGCCAGTCTGTGTTGCACTGTAGCTCTGGTGATGAGGATTGGCTCGACCACTAACATGGGAATGTGGACCAACTCACCTCCTACCGCCCCTCTGGATGGGGACCTATACACCAATCTGCCGGTCACCGCCCCTATGCCTGCAGTGGTAACTGCTGTCTGCTGCCTCCTCCAGTCTAGCCGCTCACCTCCCCCGACGGATTTCTCCACACCTTCCTCTTTGCTAGCTGCGTCAACCAACCAACCAGAGCTCTCCACTCCTTGCCAGTGCGCGGTCCTCTCCCCACCTCCGGTCTGCACACACCGCCACTCACGCAGAAGCCCACAGCTAATCCTCAGCACTACAGTGTTCCCACCATACCAGCATTTACACAATTAAGTATTAACAGCACACCTATTATACTAGATATAATTACATTACATTCCATAGACAAAAAACCTTACGGTTTCACATGTCCCATTAAGGCTTCTTACACATGATCTGGCATTTCAGAAACCTGTTGTAACTCTTCCACTCAAACTCCAAAAAGCAATGAAATTCCGATCATTAAGGTTGACGCCTTAATGGACGTGTTCCTTGTGCAATACAGATATTGTATGCCATCACAGCCTGTGGGTAAGTACAGATTCAGCACTCTCACAGAGTGAGATTGCTGTCACTCACATAATGGTGGAGCTGCTAATTCACACATGCAGTCTATGCAACTGAAGGTCTGTGTAGTTATGTAGTTCACCCATCCTGCTCAGTGTCCACAACCATCCCATTTGGTCACCACAACAATCCCCCCTTGTTCCAACATCCTTCTCACTCCATACATCCATCTTAATTTAGTATACACATTTAGCTCCCTCAAGCATCTTTGTTAATTGCTAAAAATATAATACCCCATCTACGCTCTATGCATCTACACTTACTTCCTCTATATGCCTCCATGCTGCTCTGCAATTATTCGAAAATACGGAACAATCCGATGACCAAAATACTTCTGGTCCCAAGTATTATTGATATGGGATACTCAACCTTTCTATACAGTATATATATGTGTGTGTGTGTATATATATATAGCTATATACATCTGACGAAGTCCAACGGTGATGGAACGCATTGGACGTGGCTAACGAAGAATGTGATCTTACCTGATGCTATTAGCATGAAGTCCGAGAGCTGAGATGCTTATCTACGAAAATCTGCAGCCAGAGTTGTGCGGGGCGAGCCTCAAGCTGTGATCCGGAGGCATCGGTGATTCGTCTTCACACTGGTGCTTTTAAACTATGATGTACGTGAGCATGTGTTATTTGTAAAATTACTGGATATTTTATCTCACTGAGTGCGCCCTCATTTCTTTCAGTGCATTTTCCTTGGAATAACAATGTTGGTAACATTGTTTAATTAGAGGTGCCGGCACTTACATCATTGGAGAACTCGGACTTGACTTTTATAAGGACACAGAACATTGATAGCGTGACCATTTTCTCTACTTATATATATATATAATGACCAAATGACCAAGTGACTTCAATAAAGCCAGTATATTACCATGCCCCACCGCACAAAATAATCTACACAACGCCCCAGAACAAATACTACACCCCTCATCCCACCTCACTACTCCACAAATATGTTGTTATACAACCCTCTACAATACATTATTACACCCCCCCAACCTCCCTCCCTCACCAGTTTATATAAATATACAACCACACAGATACATTACACCCCTCAACCTATTTCTTTCCCCAGATAATATATAAACCCACTGATAAATTGCTATACCCCCAACACCTCACCCCCCAGATACATTACACCCCTCAACCCACCTGCCCAAGCAATATAAGAGTACACCCTCCACTTCACCCATATAACACAAATAAGTACACAGACCTTGTCAGGTACTTACCTCTGTTTGAAGCATTGTAGGAGGCTCTGTGTTCCCTCCCACATCAGTTGCAACAGCATCCAGACCAGGACTCGGGAAGAAGTCAGTACAAGCCAGGCAGTGCAGGTGGGGGTGGGGACTCAGTAATAGGGGCTAGAAGATGGGACCTTCTGCCTGCAGGGGATGACATTCTGTGCAAAGCATGAGAGAAGGTAGGGTGAGGGAGTAGGAGTAGGGGTTCTCGGGATAGGCTATGCAGAGCAGGAGAGAGGGAGGGGGGGTCGGTATAAGCTGTGAGCAGAGCAGGAGAGAGGGAGGGGGACTTTCTGTGCAGAGCAGGAGAGGGGGGACTCGGGACATGCTGTGTGCAGAGCAGGAGAGAGGGATGGGGTACTTGCTGTGCAGACTGCAGAGCTGGAGGGGGGACTGTGGAAGGGGGTGGGGAGAGGGGACATCACTCATCGCCTGCAAGAGAGGACTGGTCTTGCAGACGCAGAGCCTGTATATGTTGAGCAGTGCGGCGCCTAGCCAGTAGAAGCAGGGGAAGCAAAGAGGGGAGGAGATCTGAAGGACAGATCACATCCCCCTGTCGCTGGACTACTGTGTATATATTTTCATGCTGGGGACAGATCCACTATAGAGAGAAACGTGGAGTGATAGTGCTCCCCCTACTCGTTTCTAGCCAGACCAACTCCTCTTTGTTCTTTAGGGCCTGTGGCCGGCCGTGACATACTGTAATAAGTCAACATGACTCATTAGTAGTACTGCTGATGCCAGGGGCTTGCTGGGGGCCACCCCTTCAGGTCCCCCATCCATAGGCAGCTGCTTAAAGCTGTCTAAGGGAAGTGCCAGCCCTGATCACTTGGTAAATTGTCCAAGCATAGAATTAAAATAATTATATATTTTTTTAAATTGTGTTATTGGGTTCTCCCTAAAAATCTAACTCCATTATAGGACAAGGAGTAATATTAAGAATGATTTTTACTCTCCAATTTAGATTTCAGTTTGAACACACCCCACCCAAATCTAAATCTCTCTGTACATGTTACACCTGCAGTGCAACATGGTTTTGCTCAGTTGCTTGCTTTTTTGCTTTACTTACAAATAGAGATGAATGGTTTGGATTACCTTAAATCTGAGCTCTCTCGAACTTCCATTTACTGATTCAATCTGAGCCCTGGCGTCGGATTCTTGTGGGTTTTGGATTCTATATAGGGTCTTGGGCGGCAGTGACTGCACCATTTCAACCCCATTTTGACGCTGCTGTGTGCTACACTGTACTCTTCTGTGTCAATCTACAAGTAGCTGTTCTATGTCCATCTACAAGTGGCTTTGCTATGTCAATCCATCTACAAGTGGTTGTGCTGTGTCCATCTACAAGTGGCTGTGCTGTGTCCATCCATCTACAAGTGGTTGTAATGTGTCCATCTACAAGTGTTTGTGCTGTGTCCATCTAAAGTGGCTGTGCTGTTTCCATCTACAAGTGGTTGTGCGTCCATTAAGTGGCTGTGCTGTGTCCATTAAGTGGCTGTATGTGTCCATTAAGTGGCTGTGCTGTGTCCATCTAGAAGTGGCTGTGCGGTGTCCATCTACAAGTAGCTGTTCTGTGTCAATTAAGTAGCTGTGCTGTTGGGATCAGTATGTATTACCGACAGTCGGGATGCCGGCTATCAGTATACAGACAACAGCATCAGTATGCCAGCAGCAGGGCGAGCACAGAGAGTCCCCTTGCGGGATCACTGCACTCGCCGTGCTGCAGGCTCAGTGGCTCGCTGTGCTTGCCACAGGTTCTATTCCCACTCTAAGGGTGTCGTGGGCACCCACGAGTGGAATAGCCCCTGTGAGTCAGGATTCCGGCTTCTGGCATTGTCAGCAGTCGGGATTCAGGCATCGGTACCCTGACCGTTGGGATCCCGACTGCCGGCAATTTAGCTGCATTTTATGCTGTGTCCATCCACAAGTGGCTGTGCTATGTCCATTAAGTGGCTGTGCTGTGTCCATCTACAAGTGGCTGTGCTGGGTCCATCTACAAGTGGCTGTGCTGTGTCCATTTACAAGTAGCTGTGCTGTGTCCAATAAGTGGCTGTACTGATTCCATCCACAAGTGGCTGTGCTGTGTCCATTAAGTGGCTTTGCTCTGTCCATCCACAAGTGGCTGTGCTCTGTCAACCCACAAGCTGTGTCCAGTCCCCTTAGTCTAATTCTGTCACACAGTGGTGCTGCACTGACTCTGCAGGCCATGCCCCACCCACTGCATTCACAAATAAGCAGTGGGACTTTTTATTGTTTGTTGCTAAAAAAGTAAATAAATTAAATAAAAAAGATAATTTAAAAAAAGTATTTTTTTAATGCTTGTACAACCTGTGTGTGCTGTAGCCCAGTGTACTTTGTTCACTACACATACATATAAAATTGGTCTGAATCCACGCAGTGTGAGCCAAGCTGCCAGTTAATAATAAAAAGAATAAAAAATATATTGTTGCATAATTTGTTTGTACTGTTCTGTGTACTCTACACCAGTAAGCTCTGTACTCCAGAATGCTTAGTTCACTTCAAGTAAATGCGGTCTGACTCCACACAGTGGGGGTCATTCCGAGTTGCTCGCTCGCAAGCTGCTTTTAGCAGCTTTGCACACGCTAAGCCGCCGCCTACTGGGAGTGAATCTTAGCTTCTCAAAATTGCGAACGAAAGAATAGCAAAATTGCGAATAGACACTTCTTAGCAGTTTCTGAGTAGCTTCAAACTTACTCGGCATCTGCGATCAGTTCAGTGCTTGTCGTTCCTGGTTTGACGTCATAAACACACCCAGCGTTCGCCCAGACACTCCTCCGTTTCTCCAGCCACTCCCACGTTTTTCCCAGAAACGGTATCGTTTTTTCACACACTCCCATAAAACGGCCTGTTTCCGCCCAGAAACACCTACTTCCTGTCAATCACACTACGATCACCAGAACGAAGAAAAAACCTTGTAATGCCGTGAGTAAAATACCTAACTGCATAGCAAATTTACTTGGCGCAGTCGCAGTGCGAACATTGCACATGCGCAGTTAGCGGAAAATCGCTGCGATGCGAAGAAAAATACCGAGCTAACAACTCGGAATGACCCCCAATGATCAGTTTAGAGAAGAGCAGGAGCAGCAACCAAATACTATCACTGCAGCTGCTGCAACCAGTCATCTAAAGCCAATGCTCAAGGGAATAGAGGGTTTAAGTCAGGGCATCTGAAATAAAAAATAAAAATAATAATTTACTTGGGTAAAGACAAAAACACCTTTATTAAAGGGAAAGTTTAGTGCAGAAAAACATAAAATTGGCAACATGCCATTTACCACATGTAGTGGCAAGGAAATGCTCCAGCCATGGCCTTTATTTATGAGTGGGTGTTCTGAATCTGTCAATGAGGTATCTTCTTTTACCTCTCATGACAAAGCAAGACCTTTCCACTCAGAGTCTAGAAGAGGTATCAAAAAAAGGAGATTTATGGTAAAATTTACCATGGTTAAATCTCTTTCTGCGAGGTACACTGGATTCGACAGGGACTAACATCGGGGTGTAGAGTTCGATCTTGATCCAAGGCACCAACAGGCTAAAAGCCTTGGCTGTTCCCAGGATGCACCGCACCGCCTCCTCTATAACCCCCGCTTCCGTGCACAGAAGCTCAGTTTTGTTAACCAGTCCAATGCAGTAGCAGCTATAAGAAACATTAGATGGTAGTCACATAGAACCACGTTCTCACTACAGGAGAAGGGACCAGTGACTAATGCTATACAAACCCAAAAAAGCTAAGTGCATCTGGGTGGGCGCCCTATGGAATCCAGTGTACCTTACAGAAAGAGATTTAACCATGATAAGTTTTACCAGAAATCTCCTTTTCTGCAGCAGGGTACACTGGGATTCCACAGGGAATAACATTGGGAATGTCCTAAAGCAGTTCCCCATGGGAGGGGATGCACTGTAGTGGGTACAAGATCCTGGCGTACAAAGGAAGCATCCTGGGAGGTGGAAGTTTCAAAGTCATAGAACCTGATGAACGTGTTCACAGAGGACCATGTAGCCGCCTTGCACAATTGTTCAGCAGACGTGCCACGGTGGGCCGCCCAAGAAGGTCCAACAGACCGAGTAGAATGGGCCTTCAAGGAGCTGGGAGACCAGACTGCGCATAAGCTTGTGCAATCACCATTCTAATCCATCTGGCCAAGGTTTGCTTGTTCGCAGGCCAGCCACGTTTGTGAAAACCAAACAGTACGAAGAGGGAATCAGACCACCTGATGGAGGCAGTCCTCTCCACATATATACGGAGAGCCCGTACCACATTCAAAGACCGCTCTTTGAAGGACAGACCAGAAGAGATAAAGGCTGGAACCACAATCTCTTGGTTAAGGTGGAAAGATGACACCACCTAAGGCAGATAACCAGGACGAGTTCGGAGAACAGCCCAGTCACGGTGAAATATCAGGAAGGGTGAACAACAGGACAAGGCGCCTAAGTCCGACACCCTCCTTGCAGAGGCAATAGCCAGCAGGAACAGGACCTTAAGCGTAAGCCATTTCAGGTCCACAGAATCAAGAGGTTTAAAAGGAGACTCTTGCAGGGCGTTAAGGACAACAGACAGATCCCATGGAGCCACCGGAGAGACATAGGGAGGTTGTATCCGCAAAACACCCTGAGTGAAGGTATGAACAGGAATAGATGCAATTTTTCTCTGAAACCACACCGACAAGGCAGATATATGAACCTTGAGGGAGGCCAGACGAAGGCCTAAGTCCAGGCCTTGTTGCAGAATATGCAAAAAAAGGGAGAACCAAAAAGTAGTTGCCTAGTTGGGCGCACGAGTGTAATTTGTAATAAATTGACTATATAAAACTTAGCTTTTAATGACTTATGCCTTCTAAAATGCCCCATTTCTCTGGGCATTACACAGCAAAATATAGAGGTTAAAATCTTGGACACATACAGACAAATAAGTGAAAAGAAATAGATATAAGTGTGAATAGATTTAAAAAGCGGTACTTCCACTAATTACTCCAACAAGGTGTAATATTTGGGATACTTATGGAGCCACTGAGAATCTGAAATATATTAGCTGACCAGATCCCCTAATTCTATTAGGCTATTATTATACAGAAAAGCCAGAAGCCATTAAGTTCTGAACTTGTAGACATCGTAGTTCTTAGCAGCACACCAGGTGAAGTAAGAATTCAAGACACTGTAGTAAATCCGAACCGAAGCAGGTTTTCGTGCCTTCAGCATAGTTTCGATGACCGCCTCCAAGAATCCTTTGGCCCTCAGGAGTGATGCTTCAGGAGCCACGCCGTCAAAGCCAGTCTGGCCAGGTCTGGGTAGACACAAGGGCCCTGAATGAGGAGATCTGGGCGTTGAGGAAGAAGTAAAAGACTCTCCATCGATAGACCCTGCAGTTCTGAGAACCAATGCCATATGGGCCATGCCGGAGCGACCAAAAGTAGGACTCCTCCTTCTTGCTTGAACTTCCTTAGAATCCTGGGCAGGAATGACACCGGAGGGATCACGTACGGCAGCTGGAAGTCCTATGGAATTGCCAATATGTCCACGAACGCTGCTTGATCCCTTGTCCTTGATCCGAAGATTGGAACCTTGTGATTGTGTCGAGACGCCATCAGGTCTACATCTGGTAGGCCCCACCTGTCCACTAGGATTTGAAAGACCTCCGGATGAAAGCTCCATTCTCCTACGTGTACATCCTGACGACTGAGGACACCTGGAATGAACACTGCCAACATTGCTGGCAGATGGTGTTCCGCCCAATGAAAAATTCATGACACTTCCCTCATTGCTGCGCGGCTTCGAGTGCCGCCTTGATGATTTACGTAAGCCACCATGGTTGCGTTGTCTGATTGTACTTGAACAGGCCTGTTCCTTATCAGAGGTAGGGCCAGTGTCGCTACATTGAACACTTCCCGCAGTTCCAGAATGTTGATGGGAAAGAGAGACTCCTCCTCAGTCCAGCGACACTGGAGAGAGTGTTGCTTGAACACCGTGCCCCAGCCCCTCAGACTGGCATCCGCAGTCAAGAGGACCCAGTGGGGAATCCAGAAGGAATGGCCCCTGCTCAACTGTTGATCCTGGAGCCACCAGGCTTGAGACAAGTGGACCTCTGGAGTCAGTGATATCATTTGAGACCTGATCCGATGAGGCAGACCATAACACTTTGACAGGATTAGCCACTGGAGAGGGCGAGAATGGAATTGAGCATACTCCACCATGTCGAAGGCCGACACCATCAGGCATAGTACTTGCATTGCCTAGTGTGTGGACACTCTTGGGCGAGAAAGGAAGTATCTGATCCTGTCCTGAATTTTCAGGACCTTCTCTGGAGAAAGAAACAGCCTCTGGCTGTGCGCATCCAGTAGAGCCCCCAGGTGCACCATGCGCTGAGCAGGGACCAGGGAGGACTTTTTCCAATTGATCAGCCACCCGTGGGCTTGTAGAAATTGCACCGTCAGCTGGAGATGACTCAGGAGGACATCTTGGGAGCTTGCCAGGATCAGCAGGTTATTCAGGTACGCGTCTGAAGTGGCCTTTAACCAGACCTGGGTGAACTGCAGGAGTTGGCATCCCACCCTGGGGTTCCCCAGGGGGAGGCCCACACCGTCATGCTGCAGGCTTGTCCTGTTTGGAAGCAGGCTGACAGGCAGCCCAGGATTGTGTAGATTTGGGTTTACTGGTCTTGGTAGTATGAGGCTGTCTCAAGTACACCTGACCCTTTGATTTACCTGAGGTCTGAAAGGAACGAAAAGTAAAACTCTTGGCCTTCAGAGCAGAAGGAGTAGTATTAGGCAGGCATGCAGTCTTAGCAGAGGCTAAGTCAGTCACGATCTTGTTTAGATCTCCAAAAAGGATGTCTCCCTTAAAACGGAGCACCTCCAGAGTTTTCTTGGAATCCAGGTCCACCTTCCTGGACGGTAGTGGCCGCTTTCTATGCCATGATGCCCGCCTCAGAGGACACCTCCTGAATATATTAGGAAGCGGTGGTAATGTGAGACAGACACTGTCTGTCAATGTCAGAAATATCCGAAGGTAGCTCATCCTCCAATACCTGGACCTTCAATACCTTTTGCAGCCCAGGAGGCTGCAATAGTAGGCCTGTGTATTGTCCCATTTAGGGAATAAACACACTTCAGGCATCCCTCCAAATGCTTATCTGTCAGTTCCTTCAAGGAGGTGACAGTGGTGACAGGCAGAGAAGAGGACACCACAATCCGGGCAACATGAGAGTCTACCGGGGGTGGAGTCTCCCACTTGTTACTCAACTCCACAGGTATAGGATAGCGAGCTAACATCTTCTTAGAGAGGGAGAATTTCTTTCCTGGTGAAACCCATGCCTCCTGACATATGTCAATTAAACTGTCAGAGTGAGAAAAAAACAACTTTAATCACCTTCTGACGCTTGAATTTATTAGGCTTTTTTGACACAGTAGTGGGATCTATTTCATCATCAATCTGCAGAACCATTTTGATAGCTTCCACTAAGTCAGGGACATCAATCGGAGTTGCAGGCTCCCCATCAGAGGCCACTGAATCAAAGTCAGTCGGATCAGTATAAGCCCCATCCTCATCTAAAGAAGTATCCAAAATATGTGTGTACTGAGAGGAGGAAACTACATGCTTGGAGGGCCCCTTAGCCCCAGAGGGCTGAGGTGTAGACTTCTGTTTACTCAAGGATTTATTTAAATTTTGAATCTGAGTAGACAGGGTGTCCACCCAAGGCGGAATCGCTACAGGGACAATTTGTGGCTGTAATGGCACAGGGAGTCCCACAGGGGGCGTAGTACGTGTCACAAGTGTATTCAGCATACTGGAGAAAGCAGCCCAGGGTGGCTCTTGATTGACCACAGAAGCTGCAGGCTGACTGGGAGAGGTATGGGACCCAGCACCCACGTCCACAGTTGCAGCTTCCCCCCCTGGTAAATCCATGGGAACAGCACTGCCTGAGGCAGGAGCGTCTGCTGAATTCCCGCCCTGCGTGACAGACATTATGAGGAAAGTAGCCATGGGGCACAATAGTACAATATAGCCAGACAAAATAATACCGTGGATAACCCCCTGGTTTATGTGCTATGAAAGGTAGGACACAAACAGAGAATCAATTCAGTATGGGGTGACTGATAAATACGTGGAGCTGTATATGCTGTGTAGCACTATATATATATATATATATATATATATATGGACCCTGACACACTTATCCTCTTCAGGGCACAGAATATAGTGATAGCAAGGGTGTGATACACTAAATGAAACATCACACAGCAGCTACAGGCTCACTTCAGTCACAAGTACAATGCAGATATAAGGTACAAAACAACAATACTACACTGAACCAGCAAACTTACATATAACAATAGATATGTATATGCAGAGAGATATAACAATGCACAGTAGATACTTGATATATATCACAGAATATTTGTACAACCTATTCTGAAGTAAGCACACTTGTTCTTAGCTAACACTGTCTAAAATGACATGTAGAATAGTGTCTGTAATAGCACGACATTGCGACAGACGGCTTTACAGAGGAGACAGAACCCAGCAATCCCATTGAGAGCAGCCCAGCTAAGGATATGGTGCCAGATCTCTTCAGGGAGTGAGGAAGAAAGTGAAAGTAGCTCCAGGGCGGGAACACCTTCAGGAGTTGGTGCCTGGAGCTGGGGGAGGGGCTACAGGTCAGCGCCTTATCCCCTCTGCTGGACTTCACCACCCATTACTATGGAGCCTGTGACAAACAGTTTTTAGTAAAACCGAACTGTGCTCCTTGTGCTGGTGGATATGGTGGGGTCCCTATATGAAACAGTATCCACGCCAGCCGCGCAATCCATCTCCCAAGGATCATGCCGGATCGCGATTTACCCACTGGGTCCCACCTGGGGGACCCTCTTACCTCCTCCCTGACAATTTGCAGCCACGTGATCCTGGAGAGCAGCAGCGATGGTGTGCCAATGAACCGGTGCATCCCCGCTGTAAGAACCTGGGAACTAGGCCGCGGGAGTATACAGCGCCGCAAGAGGGAAGTGATGGAGCCGCAGCACAGCATGTCCCCAGGACATAAGAAGTGCTGCGGCCCTTGAAGTCTTCATAAAAGCTCTTTTCTGGGCTACCTAGTTCAGCTTCCCCTGTTAGTAACCTGCACTGCAGGCACTTTAAAACTGAGCTCCTGTGCACGGAGGCAGGGATATAGGGGAGGCGGTGCGGTGCATCCTGGGAACAGCCAAAGCTTTTGGCCTGTTGGTGCCTCGGATCAAGATCCAACTCTACACCCCGATGTTATTCCCTGTGAAATCCCAGTGTACCCCGCTGCAGAAATGAAAACCACTAAGGCAGTAGAACAAACTGTGCTCAGAACAGTCACACATCCTTGAGCAGAGTCTAGGGGTGTTCAAGTTTGCTAAATGTGAGTCTGACCTTTCTCACACTCTCCTCATTCAGAAGCCTCTTTCGCATCCTTCCACTATTTCTGTACCATCTGTACCACCAAAGATAATTTTTCACATTTAATTAAGTACATAAAATATAACCACGGTTTAAAACGAGAAGGTATCGCACGTACAAGAAACAAATGATATTGAAGCTTATCTGTCCATAAAAATAGGGTCCAGGATATCTCCCTTCACATTTACTTTAGTACATAAATTAAACCCACAGTTTTAATTTAAAATTTACGTACAAGATTGACCGCGAGAAGGTGGAATATCTCGACTTGGTGTTGAGAGGAGAAGGAAACAAGATAACTACCTCAAATTTTATCAAGACAGTAGACACTAATAGTTACTTGCACTTTAGCAGTTGCCATGCCAAGCATTGGAAAAACAATATACCTTTTTCACAATTCTCAAGAATCAAAAGGAATTGCAGTATGAAAGAAGATGGAGACCAGCAAATACTAAGATATGCCTAGAGATTCAGGGAAAGGAATTACCCGGATAAGACTATAAGTGATGCCATCGCTAAAGTGGACGTGTGGGAAAAAGACAAAGAAGTAGATGCTACAAAGAAACACGATCCAGGAAATACATTTGTTCCTTTTGTCACCACCTTCAGTTGTCAGGAGGACATTATTAGAAATTCATTAAAGAGAAGCTGGGATATTCTTTTAATGGATCCCATACTCAAGGGTCTTCTTCCACCCCAACCAAAGATCGTATATAGGAAGACAAAAAGCCTGAAGGAGATTTTAGCACCCAGTCTATTCAGAGAAAAAAATAAACCCACAAACACAATTAAGTGTCAAGGATGCTATAAATGTGGTGGATGTAATATCTGCAAGTTCGTACATGTAAAAAGGAAACTATTCGATAACCACGACCATTCTAAAGAATATAAGATAAAAGACTTTATAAACTGCAACTCAAATGTGGTCATATATATACTGGAATGCACATGTAGGATGAACTATGTGGGGAAGACCAAAAGGACCCTCAAATTGCGCATCCATGTCACTTTACTCACACAGTCACTTTATATATTCCTATATATTTCTTATATATTTTACCTTTTTTATGATTGTCACATATGTATGAAATAATACTCATTGAGATTTCCATATTAGCACAGATCACGGAATCAATTGGAATCATCACTTCAGCTGCTTATATATCACTTATACAGGACTACCTCAATTAATGGACCACCAAAGGATTTATAATATCAATTAATCTTATTTAAGATTGGACCAGCACTTTACTGACATCCTAACAGATGAACTTTGCATACAAAATAATATTGTATTAATTTGCTACACATCCTGAGTCAGCAACAACGATTAACTCTCCGTGACCGGAAGTCTTCTTGCGGTCCATGGTCCCACTTCCGCGCTCCACAACCTACAGGAAGTGCATTCCATTAAGCTGACAGGAAGCACGGTGTGCCGGTCAGCAGTGTATAGTGCACAGAAACGCTCGGAAATGTGATCCCTGGCTGACTTTCTTTTAGCTAAAGCCTATTTATATGTTAAGACACTAGTAGCCATATACTTATCTGTTACTCCATTGTTGCACTTATATTGGTTTTAACACATTCGCCGCTTCCGGGGCCGGAAGTGACGTCAATTACATATCACAAATGTGTTTTAAGAAAGTTGCTCTAGTTTTTAACATTAGATTGACATTTTGCAATTAAGCTATAACCCCCCTGTTTTTTAATCTTTCTCTACTCTCCATTACAAATTAAAGCGTTTTTGTATGTATTGCTAATCACTTCCTGTCAGCTGATGACAGGAAGTGAGGTCATGTTGTTTGTTCCACATGTCTCCACCATCTTAAGTGCCAGAGGTATAAATACATCTAAATGCCTCTGGGACATTATCCCCTTGATGAAGTCCTTTGCATTAGGATGAAACGCGTCGGGAGTTACCCTGGACCCTCTTTTGATGGACAGATAAGCTTTTATATCAATTGTTTCTTGTACGTGTGATACCTGCTTGTTTTAAACCATGGGTTTAATTTATGTACTAAAGTAAATGTGAAGGGAGATATCCTGGACCCTATTTTTATGGACAGATAAGCTTCTATATCATTTGTTTATTGTACGTGCGATACCTGCTCGTTTTAAACTGTGGATATATTTTATGTACTTAATTAAATGTGAAAAATGATCTTTCTACTACGCTATTGTGGAGTGTGATATTCTTGGAGCATTTCCAATTAACACTCACTAAGTAGAAAAATGCTATAAGTACATATATGTTTAAACGGTACACACTATTGGTTGTTTCTTATTCTCTTTTGCATATCACTGTGATGATATTGGTCTGAGGACTGAAGATTCCTATCTGAGATAAGTGCTTGTCCCATTGTTTTCACTAAATTTCATTCTATGTCCCCACCGTCATTTTCTGGGCATTATTAGGTGCTGATTACTTCTATTTTTTACACAGATATATATATATATATATATATATACACACACATGCAGAAAAGAGGAAGCGGCACTCAGCGTCTTAAACAGGAAAACAGTGTATTCAACAACACATCTAAAAGACCGACGTTTCAGGGCTTACATGCCCCTTTGTCAAGGTGTACAACAAGATTACAAATGCAAGACATACCTTAATAGTGTGGAAAGAAACCCCATAGGTGCACGGGAAAGGCGCCAATCTCCAGTAGGGTTCGGCGCTGTCTGGTGATGTCATCTGCGAGCGGCCGCCCGGTACCATGGCAACCCAATACACGTCGTTGCCGCATACGTTCGTGGATAGGAAATGAACTGTGAAAACATGAAAGACATGCAAAATACAGAAACCCAACACCTTTAGCAAGCGTGGATAACTTTCACAGTCTGCTACATGCCCTATATATACTTAATTACAACAATAATAAAGAGCTACATTTATCTTCTGTGGTGTTACTATTGAAACACAAGCAAAACAGCACCACTGTAATTACTCAAATGGCATGTAATGATACGGGCTTGAGCTAGCTGTCAAAGCTATCCTACGGTTCTGCGGCAACTGTAGGATAGCTTTGACAGCTTGCTGGTTGTCGGGAGCCCGTCTGCAGGTAAACTGAAGACTACCCCCGCCGTTCATCTACTGGTAATACCAGTAGATGAACGTCGTCCGCCAGTGATGAAGCGGGAGCGCGCATCAGCGCTCACCGCTCATCGCTTGTGCATACACACTGGGCGGCTTTGAGCTGAAAGCAGCTCAACACACCAAAAGTGTGTTGAGCCTTAACTCTCATACTGAATTTAGTGTGCCTTAACTCTCATAGTGTGCCGTAACTCTCATACGGAATTTCCAGAGTTAGACAAGGGGGAATTATAGGTAGACGAGGTTAATCCCCTGTCCTGGGAGTTGCGGCCCTGATTTATGCTATTAAGGAGGTCCTCAACATCCCTGATAAGGAAACAGAACCAGTAGAGGAATTGTTTTAATATGAAACCAAAGTCCTCTGCTTCTTTCTTGTTTCAATGGATTTGAATTTCCTTTCTAAATATAAAGGGATAAATCCTGACAACAAATGTATTACTCTTAAACGGGTACTAAATTATTTTCCCTTCCCTAATGAGAATAGGAAGGTTTGGGAAATCCCACCAACGGTGGATACGTCTGTGTCCAGGCTGTCATGTAAAATTGTACTACCTGTACCTGGGCTATCTCTCTCAATGACCCAGCTGATTGCAAAATTGAGACCACACTCAAGTCAATTTATATTGCAGCAGGCATAACCCAACACCCTACCGTAGTTTGCGGCTGGATTTCTAGAGCCATGGTAAAATGGTCTGATAATATACAAAAAAAGGGTGGTATACACTACCTCAGAATGAGATAGTCACATTACTGCAACATATCCAAGAGGCTGCAAACTTTATGAGTGAGGCTGTTAACGAACTGAGTATCATTAACGGCTGTACCACTGATATGGCAGTATTGGCGCATAGAGCCTTGTGGCTGTGACAATGGTTAGCAGATGCTGATTCTAAAAACAGGGTTGTGAACTTTTTTTTTTTTACAGACGATGCCTTGTTTGGGGAAGAACTGAATAAGTGAATATTTCAGGTGACTGCAGGTAAATCTACATATCTGCCATCTGCTGCACCACAGGCTAGACATCCCTATCCTGCAGTCCTTTCGGGTGGCCAGATTCAGAGGCAAAGCCAGTGGTGCCTCCAATGCTGCTAGAGGAACTCATGCTAAGTCCTGTAAACCGGCAGCTGCTGGAACTTCGGACAGACCTCAGGATCCTCTTCCACGAAGCCCTACGCGTGACGGTTGGCCCCTGCAGCAAGGCGACTTTCAGGTAGGTGCTCACCTTCACCACTTCACCCATATATGGGCAGAATCCTGCTGAGATCCTTGGGTGAGGGACCTCATATCCCAATGGTACCGTCTGGAATTCCAGGAATTCCCTCCTCTCAGATTCTTCAGGTCAGGCTTACCAGCTGCACCCGTAGCAAGAGTTTCCTTTCAAGAGGCAATTCAAAAACTGCTTTCTACAGGAGTTACTGTTCCAGTACCTTCTCTGCTACACACAAAGGGGTTTTACGCAAGTCGTGAAGCCGGACAGCTCTGTACGGCGGATCTTGAACCTCAAATCCCTGAACCCTTATCCTCGAGTGTTCAAATTCAGGAGGGAATCACTAAGAGCAATGATATCAAGTCTGGAGGAGGGGGAGTTTCTAGTATCCTTGGATATCAAGGTTGCATACCTGCATATCCCAATATGGCCCCCTCACCAAATGTTCCTCCAGTTTGCTGTACTGGACCAACATTTTCAGTTTCTGGTCTTACTCTTTGGTCTCTCCACAGCCCCTAGGGTATTCACGAAAGTCATGGCGGAGATTATGCTTGAATTGCATATGATAAGTGTCAACATTATCCTGTGCCTGGACGTTCTCCTGATAAAGGCGGTGTTTCGGGAACAACTGCTGCACAGCAGCAGCTAGACAACTCATCTGCTTACGGATCACGGATGGATTCTGAATTTCCAGAAATCACACCTGGATCCATCTCAGAGACTTAATTCCTGGGGATGATCCTGGATACAGTGTCTCAGAAGGTTTACCTTCCAATGAACAAGACCATGACTATTCAGTCTATGGTCCGCTCGGTGTTGAAACCACACAAGATCTTTGCATTTGCTTTCTGGGCAAGAGAGTAGCCTCATACAAGGCAAAGCCGTACGGCAGGTTCCATACAAGGCCGTTCCACCTGGATCTGTTGGACAATTGGTCAGGATTATACCTACACATGCACCAGTGTATAATACTGTCGCCAGAAGCAAAATATATCCCTGGCTACAGGTCTCCCATCTTGTAGTGGGCCGGGGTTTTCAATACCAAGTCTTGGACTCTGCTAACAACAGATGCCAGCCTCCTGGGGGGGGAGGCTGTGCCCCAGGGGGCCCAGTTCCATGGGAAGAGGTCGAGTCAGGAATCTGCTCTCCCAATATTTGTACTGGATCTCATGGAAATTTACAATGCTTTTCTGCAGGCCTCCTCTCTTCTCCCGGATCAAGCCATCCAGGTACAGTCGGACAATGCCACGCCGGTGGCGTACATAAACCAACAGGGAGGAACAGGAAACAGGGCGCAATGCGAGAGGTGTAAAAAATGTTCCTCTGGATGGAGGCCAAAGCAAGGGCCTTCTCGGCAATATTCATTCCAGGAGTGGACAATTGGGAAGCGGACTTCCTAAGCAGGCCCGACCTCCATCCGGAGAATGGGGCCTTTACCCTCAGGTATTTCAACAACTGATTCAACGGTGGAGTTGTCCACAAATAGACCTGATATCTTCTTGTCTCAACAAGATGCTGAGTCGTTACTGTTCCAGAACGAGGGACCCACAGTTGATTGCGGTGGACACTCTGATGTCACTGTGGACTTTCCAGTTTGTGTTTCTGTTTCCTCCTATTCCTCTAATTAAAGAGTTCTAAAAAGACTCAAAAAGGAAATAGTTCAGGCAATTCTCATTGCCCCAGATGGGCCTCGATGGGCCTGGTAGGCGGACCTCTTGACTATGTCTATGGAAGAACCCTGGCTTCTGCCACTCCTCAAGGACCTTCTTCAACAAGGACTGTTCATCTATCCAGACTTTCTGCGGCTATGTTTGATGGCTTGGAAGTAAGAAGGAGTTCTTAACTAGAAATGGTGTCCCATCAAAGGTTATTTCCACTATGGTCCAGGCCCATAAGGTGGTCAAGTCAAAACATTACCACCGTATCTGGAAGAAATATGTCTCGTGGTGCGAGGATTGAAAATATCCTCCTGCGGAATTTCAACAGCGGTTTTCTGTTTTTTCTACAAACAGGTGTGGAAAAGGGCCTATGGTTAGTCTCCCTCAAAGTTCAGATTTTGGCTCTTTCTATCTTCTTCCAGAAACATCTAGCGATACTACAAGTACAGATTTTCTTAAAGGGGGTTCTTCATATACAGCCACCCTTTGTCCCTCCCACGGCTCCGTGGGATCTCAATGTGGTCTTGACCTTTCTCCAGGTGGACTGGTTTAAACCCTTGCATAGGGTTGACTTGAAATATCTGACATGGAAGACAGTCATTGTTGGCTGTAGCCTCTGCAGGACAGTTGTTGGCTGCAGCCTCTGCAGGATGTTTATCAGAATTGTGGACCTTATCCTATAAGAGCCCGTACTTGATATTTCATGGGGATAGGGTAGAACTCAGGACTCACCCACAGTTTTGCCAAAGGTAGTGTCGGCTTTCCATGTAAAACAACCAATTGTGGTTCCTGTGTTGTCTGACTCTTCGGTTACTCCAAAGTCCTTGGTAGTGGTGAGGGCTTTGAAAATTTACATCAAGAGGACTGCTCATCACAGGAAGTCTGACTCGCCTTTTGGCCCTCATTCTGAGTTGATCGCACCAAGCAACTTTTTGTTGCTGGTGCGATCAACTAATCTCTGCTTGTGGGGGAGTGTATTTTAGCATAGCAGACCTACTCAGAAACTGCACTAACTGCTTTTGTACCGCTCGGCTGCACAAGCGTTCGTACACTTGCAAAGCGAAAATACACTCCCCCATAGGCGGCGACTATCTGATCGTAGCGCTGCAAAAAATAGCTAACGAGCTATCAACTTGGAATGACCCCCTTTGTGTATATATCCTCCTCTCCAAGTTTGTCCGTCTCCTCGGGCACAGTTTTCCTAGACTGAGTCTTGTCACAACTGAGGGCTGGTGTTGGTAGCTGGAGGCCTCAGTTGTAGGGGCTGATGGTACGTGTACTTAGAAGGTAGGAGAGGACTCCTAGACATGTGCTGAGATTGTAGTACCAATTGCCCGAAGGCGTGACCACGACAACAGGAGGTGTCTTTGAGGGTTTTTATTAAATCATAAAAGTCAAGAATGTGCAACCAAACAATAAATATCACAAGTGAGTCTCTGAATCACAACTGGTAAAGACCAGTAATCCAAAGTTTAAATGGGAGTGCTTTATGACACGTAAGAACACAGGTGAAACATAGAGTGAAGCTAAGGATCGCAAGTAAAGCTTGAGTGATATTGGGGATCACAGGTGAAGCTTTGAGTGATGCTGGGGATCGCATGTAAATCTGAAGTGATGCTAGGGATCGCAGGTAAAGCTGGAGTGATGCTAGGGATCGCAGGTAAAGCTTGAGTGATATTGGGGATCACAAGTGAAGCTTGAGTGATGCTAGGGATCGCAGGTAAATGCCCCACTACTATGGTGAGTAGTGGAAACAGAGAACTGCAGAGAGTGGCTGCTGGAAGCCGGAGTTATACACTCTGCTAACGCTGGGTGCGGGAACTAAGGAGTCAGGTTGCACCACAGAGCATCAGCACAGGAGAACTGGAGCTGCACCGCAGAGAGGAACCACCAGGGAGTCAGGCTATACTGCAGGGAGTATTCACAGGAGAGTTCTTCGATAAGCTGCATACTCGAACGCTGGAGAGACAATGGAAGCACTGACCACCTTCTGGGTGCTGAGACAGGATATTTATACCTGCTGGATAGCAGGGATTGGCTGACAATTAAGCTCAGGCTCCGGCAGCCCTGCGGATAGGTGAGAAGAGCATCATGTGACTAAATCCAAAATGGCTGCGCCCAGTGACGGTGATTGAAGGGGAAAGAAGCACTCAAAAACCTTGTGTCAAACGGTAATGGCGGCGGAGGCCGCAGCAGCAGAAACTCCACGCGCCCAGACGCGCACAGCAGCCACAGGGATGACAGCAGCGACCGCGGCACACAGAGGATGCATATCCAATGGAAGACCACAGGCGCGACAGTGACAGCCGCGATGGGGCTGAGAGCGCCACACCACCGTAAGTGTACACACTAAGGAAGCCGCTGAACCAGCTCTGCAGGCAATACCCATGAAATGTAAGCCAAGACATAGCTATAGCCCGGCCCTGGCTCGCTGAGCCAACCTCAGGAGACACCTAACAGGCAGGAAACGGCATCCAGTTACCCGGATCGTGACAAGTCTGCTAGGAGGGGCATAGACGGGAGGAGCCAGCACACACTAATGATTTCTTAAAGTGCCAGGCTTTATTGGACCCGATCTATACCCATGGCTAACTACGTTTCCCAGTATCCACTACGGACTATGAGAAAAGGAATTACCGGTAGATATTAAATTACCCTTATTACTACTACTCTCTGTATCATTGGCTTCACTAAGTGGCATACTACTGACAACCTGCTAGAAAAAATGTCATAGCAAAATGGCTTACCTCACTTGGATTCTCCTCAGGATTTGTGATTTATGATAACGCCACAAATATTGTGAAAACATTACAGCTGGATGAATTCTAATATGTCAGATGTTTTCATCACACAATCAACTTGGTGATACAGCGTTTTTTTTAAAGAAATGACAGGTATGTGCAGGAGATGCTGTCTGTGGCCTGAAAAATTTCAGAGATTGCAGTGGCTACATGAACAGGTCAGTTTGCCCTGACACCAACTGAAGCAAGTGGTAATAATAAGGTAGAATTCCACCTTTTATATGCTTCAGCGGATGGAGGAACATCAACAAGCCATCTAAAGCTACACAACAAACCATGGCTTTGGGAAATGAGGGAGAATGTACTGCTAGCTTGAGTCAGCTGATTCCCCTACTTAAACTTATGGAAAAGCAGCTTGAGAAACTTAAAAAGGAGATTAAACAAAGTGATTTCGCTAAGTATGTTGGACTTCTAGATCAAGTACTTTATTTGCTTTTCCAGGATCCAAGTGTTGTCAACATCTTGAAATTGGATCACTACATTTTGGTGAACATGCTTGATCCTACTGTAGGTTTAAGTCATATGTTGTGTCTTTTATTTCCAACTGACCCAGATCTTAAGAGATGCAAAGATCTCTTGGTGAGCAAGTTGTCAGCTGAAATGGTACATGACACAAATATGCCTCCTCCAGTTTCTCTGGCAACTGCTACTGCCAGGAAGAACCTGAGCTTTCCAAAGAGACCCAGTGGTGATACAAATGAGTCAATACAATATTTTGACATCTGGTTGGGTCTAAAAGAATGCCCCAAAATAGTGACACCTCTACATTAGCTCCATCTAATATGGTCAACATACAAATAATGCTTGAAGATTATTTTAATGACGGAGTATAAATAGGCATGTCACAGAATACCTTTGAATACTGGAAGGAAAAAAAGACAATTTGGAGACCCACTCACTTTGCATTACTTAAGCTGCTCAACATCCAGTGTGTACTCGGAAAGCGTTTTCAGCACAGCTGGGAACCTTGTCAGCAATCAGCGTAGGAGGCTACTTCATCAAAATAAATAAAAAATAATGTTCATTAAATTGAGCTATAAATTCCTTGAGGAAGACCTTTACCATCAATTATATCAAAGTACAGAGACTTCTGTCATGGTGGATTCAAGCAGGGATGAATTAATATTTATGAATATGATGTAAACACTGATAAGTGTGAGGACAGGGGTGTAAGTAGAACTTTGTGGATCCCATAGCAAAATCTTGAAAGCCCCCCTCTCCCTGCCATTGTCACTACAATACCCCTTATGGGAGCAGAAGAGAGAGAGAGAGTGAGAGAGACACAGGGGTGTCAGGGGGAGAGAGGGAAAGAGAAAGGCACAAGAAAGAGAGGGGGCAAGTGAAAGAGAGTTTCATGGAAAAATAGGGAATAAGAGAAAGAGAGCCAGGAGCGAAAGAGTGGGTGTCAGGGAGTAAGAGAGAAGGGGATGAGGGGGAAGAGGGCATCAGAAAGAGGGAGAGAGTGTCAGATAGGGAGATAATGGGGAGTAGGAAGAGAGAGAGGGAAGGGGGCAAGTAAGAGTGTGAGGGAGGGAGGGAGGGAGGGAGGGAGGGAGGGAGAGAGACAGAAAGAGCGAGGAGCAAAAGATAGTAAGAGTATCAGTGAAAAAAAGAGAGGGATAGATAGAATGAGAGAGAGAGTGTCAGGAAGGGATAGAGAGAGTGTATCAGGGAGAGAGAGAGTGTGTCAGGGAAAGAGAGAGAGTGTCAGAGATAGGGAGGGAGATACAGTGTCATGGAGAGAGAGAGTGTCAGGGAAAGAGAGAGAGTGTCAGAGATAGGTAGAAAGAGAATAAGAGAGTGTCAGGGAGAGAGAGAAAGAATCAAGAGAGAGACAGTCTCAGAGGAAGAGATAAAGTGTTAGAGAGAGATACAGTATCAGGGAGGAAGTGAGGGGTGCAGTATCATGGAGAGGGAGAGATAGTGTCAGAGAGTGAGACTGTCAGGGAGAGAGAGACAGTGTCATATAGACAGGGGGCAGTATCATGGAAAGAGGAAGAGATAGTCTCAGAATGCAAGACTATCAGGGACAGAGAGATAGTGTCAGATAGAGCGAGAGAGGGACAGTATCAGGAAGAGAAAGACAGTCTCAGAGAGAGTGAGAGTGTCTCAGGGAGAGAGAGGGGGAATGAGCAGGAGATACATTACCTGCCCTGGATACAGCAGATGTCTCTGATGGGGTGGGCATGGAATTAGGCCACACCCCCTATATACCCGTGAATCCCAACATCAACAGCCGGGACTTGGAGCTAGTCAGGTAGTGCCACCACACCGCTATCAGTGGCTGCCATTCTCACAGTGGGTGGGGGTGAAGGAGGGAGCAGTGGTCCTTGGAGACAGCTCTTTACTGGGTGCAGGGGGAGCAGTGGTCCCTGAAAGCAGATTGGGCCCCATAGCAGCTGTGCCCAATGCACCACTGTGTGAGGATGATAATGACCACGACATCTTGCCACTGCAGAGATCATTGACAGCATTGTTAGCTTATCTGCCTTCAGCTGATTGGTCGTTTATTTTGTTGTGGCCCAAACAAACCAAGCACTTCAGACACAAAAGTGTCAGTCCCTGTTGCTGAAGTGCTTGGTTTTTTAAAACTGTGCTTTTTACTATCCAACATAAGGTTGGGTGGGAAGGCCCAAGGACAATTCCTGTGTTTAAACTACCATGTGTTTGTGCCGCTGCTCTGTTGCTTAGTAACCAGCCGAGCTGCAGCCTTTGGCCTAAACTGTATGAAAACAATATTTTGAAGTGGTCAAATTTGACTGGAAATTAATGTTATTGAGGTTAACAGAGGCAGACTGGGCCAGTGTGCCACCTGCCGCCCGGGCCGCTACAACATTAGTTCTCCTGGGACGCAGCTGCATGTACATGACTGGTTATGGGTGGCAGGCTGTGAGTAAGGATGCTCCTTGGCTCCTCAGTCTCTGCTCTATTACCATTGGAGGCTACAGCTTGCAGCTCCGCCCCCCTGAGCTCCTATCTCACAGCCTCAGGTGCTCATGTGCAATCATAACATTATGTTACGTCAGGACATACTGCTGTGAGGACGGTCCAAATTAAATAAGGTATGTTTGTTAACGCGAGAGGGGATTGAAAGGGTTGTTGTGAGGGGATTATTAAATGGAGTACAAAGCATTTAAGAGGGAGAGTGCTGTGAGAGGTGATCATTAAAGGGGTTTGGGGGGAGGGGTGCTGAGACTGGATCTGTGCCACAAACTCGACCCTGTCAACCGCTACATCTAACTCCCAGACACTACCCTGGCTGTCACCCACCACATCTGCCCTGCAGACACTACCCTATCACCCACATTTGCCCAGCAGACACTAGCCTGTCACCCACCACATCTGCCCCACAGACACTTCCCTGTCACCCACCACATCTGCTCCAAAGACACTACCCTGTCACCCACCATATCTGCCCATCTTTCCCTTAGACTCAACCTGTCACCAAACACATCTGCCCTGCAGACTCTCTCACCTTGTCACCCACTGCATCTGCCCTGAAGACTCTCACCCTGTCACCCACATTTGCCCTACATAATTTCTCACCATATCACCCACCACACCTCACAGGCTCTCACTCTATCAAACACCACACATTTCCTGCAGACGCTTTCATCCTGTCACCAACCACACCTGCCTGATAGACTCTCTCACCCTGTGACCACCCACTACATCTGCACAGGCTCTCTCACCTTGTCACCCACCACACCTGTCCCCACGGGCTCTCTTATCATGTCATCCACCACACCTATCCTTGCAGACTCTTTCACTGACACCCACAAGACCTGCATCACAGATTCTCTCACCTTGTCACCCACCAGATTTGCACCATAGATTCTCTCACCCTATCACCCACAGCTCATGACGAGGGAGGGACTGGGAGCTCCTCTCTCTTCTCTTCTGATACCAACAATCCAGGTCAGACTTCTGTGGGGGAAGGGGGGTGCTCATATATAGTGTGTGTTTTATTTTTTCCTATAGGTGCAAATGCGTTTGTGTTTTTTTTAATGGGGGCCAATGTGTATGTGTATCTTTTCCTGTGGGGGCAAATATGTTTGATTTTTTTTTTGTCAAAGTGTTATATATGAATGTGTTTTTTTTCCCCTTTGGGGGCCAATGTGTTGTTGTTTTTTTGTGGGGGCCAGTGTGTTTTTTTGTCTTTTGGAACCAATGTGTTTTTTTGCTGTGGGAGCCAATGTGTTTAATGTTTTTTCCCTTTCAGGGCCAATTTGTTTTCGATATATTCTGTGGAGCCAGTTGCGTGTGTTTTTTGGACCATGGGGGCCATTGTGTTTTATTTTTTTCAGTGGGGACAAAGTGTGTGTATTTTTCTCTTCTTGGGGAGAGCAATGTGTTTGTTTGTTTCTTTTCTGTGGGGGCCAATGTGTAATTTTTTTTTCCAATGGTGGTCAATGTGAGCCAGTACCAGCAACCTCTGCAGCTGATGTGACGCGGCATCCCGGTCACCTAGCAACGGACAGGACCAGCAAACAATGATGAGCTGCGACTGATCAAAACAGTGGGGTGCTAGGGACTCAGTGTTATACTGTATATGCAGGGAGAACATCAGACAAGTACGTATCAGGGAGCTATGAAGGGAGGGCTTGGAGGGGCAATCAGAGAGCTATGCATCGGACAATAGAGAGAGAAATCAGAAAGCTATGAGATACAAAGGAGACAGTAATCAGATTTTGCCATTTTTTTCACATCCATTTTGACATTACCATTTGCTGGGAGAAAATCTGGGGCCACTTTATTTCCCCCAGGCTAAAAGTTGCCAGCCAGCCCCTGGAGGTTACTAATACTGTAGGAACAAAAAAGGCTCAAATTATGTGATTTTAGCTGTTTTTATCAATTTAAAAAAAAAATACAGATCTAAAACCAAACCAAAACCAAAACACAGGAGGGCAGTTTTGGCAAAACTAAAACCAAAACATGAAGTTAACACAGATCCAAAATACGGGGTCAGCACACATCTTTATTAATAATGGGTATTTTGACCATGCATGTATAGCTGGGCTCTTCATGCTCAGAAACATCTCGGCGCCAGTATGCTGAGCACCGGGATCCCGACAGCCGGGATATTGAATGTATCCCATAATTCATACCTACAAACTAATAGAAGCATGATGATTTATTCTCACATTGCCTCTATAGGTTAATATGTCTTGCCTGGGTGCTCTGTATTCTGTCATTACCCTGTGTACTGAGACTGAGTTGACCTTTGACTCTATTTGAACTCTGACAGCCCTGGTCTGTATTCTGTCCAAAAGCTTACCTGTGTTTGCTGAGTTTGTACGGTCATGATGATCTGTTTCCTGACCAAGGTTAATTTGGCATTATTTGCCTTCTCCTCTGACTTTTTGCACCTAACTTATAAGCACTAATAACTCAAAGTCTTGGTGGCAACTGAATTCCAGTGCATATACTGTATCCGAGAAGCATTGAATACCCCCCCTTAGTATGACAAAGAAACATTTTATATAATCATTTCAAACTCTTATGCTGTGTACACACCTGGCTGACGGATTGGCTTATCCGCTGACCTATCAGATGATTGGTAAGTGCATACACACTTACCAATCATTTGCCTGATGTGTCACACTTGACATGACAACTGGGTTGCCATTCAAATGTGCCCGTCCAGTTGAGATGTCATCCACCAGCAGTCCCTGCAGCAAATACCACCCATACACACAGCCAGATGTGCCAATATATAACGACGTCATTCATTGGGGGTATACTCGAAAAATGGCTGAAATATCACTCATTGTGTACCCAGCTTTAGAAACTAATACCCCTTTTCCACTAGCTCAAAAAACACGGGTAAATGCACGGGGGCGCGCATTTACCCGTGTTTTTTGCTAGTGGAAAAGGGTAAACCCGGATCAAGTGATCCGGGAATCCTACCCTGGTAGCTAGCCGGGTTGAACACGTGTTCAACCCGGCTAGCTGTCTAGTGTGAACGGGAGCCGTGTCGAGGTGACACGGCTCCCGTTCACAGTGCATAGGGAAGGCGGCGCTGGGAGATCATGTGATCTCCCTGCGCCGCCCCTGCCGTGTCACTAGAAGCGTCACCAACCCGGCATTTGCCGGGTTGTGACTGCTAATGGGAAAGGGACCGAGCACGGGTCGCAGCAGGGGGCAGCTCCCGTGTCAGGCTCCCGGCTGCGACCCGTGCTCGTTAGTGGAAAAGGGGTATCAGTCAATTTAGTGCAAGGTTATAAAGCAGAGGTGGCCAACCAGTCAGAAGCAAAGAGCCAGAAAAGATCTGTAGTCAAGAGCAAGAGCCACTATCATGCGTGCACCATAGGCGTGTGCGCAAAAATGGGGGCGTGGCATAGTTGTCACAAAGCCACACCCCATTTCTCTTACGTCCTAGTGGATGCTGGGGTCCATTTTAGTACCATGGGGTATAGACGGTACCGCAGGAGCCTTTGGCACTTTAAGACTTTTCAACAGTGCAAACTGGCTCCTCCCTCTATGCCCCTCCTCCAGACCTCAGTTTAGAAAATGTGCCCGGAAGAATGGCTACACATCAGTGAAGCTCTACTGAGTTTTGCTGAAAAAGACTTAGGTTTTTTATTTTACAGGGAAGCTGCTGGCAACAGTTTCCCTGCTTCGTGGGACTTAAGGGGGAAGTAGGAACAAACTTCTCAGTTAGTTTAATGGCTCTGCTTCCGCTGAAGGAAACCATTAGCTCACGAAGGGTACTGAACACAGCCCTTGCCTGGCTGCTGCTCACTCCCACAGCACTGCCGCCACCTCTAACAGAGCCAGAAGTAAGAAGGCTGGTGAGTTTTAACCGGAGACCTGCAGAGAGGGGCCCTCCGGTCATCATGGTGGCATAAAGGTGCCAGCGCAGCGCGGGACGCTGCGCAGCAACAGGTCTCTCAGCACAGGGTGCAGGGCGCGCGGGGGGGTCGCGCTCTGAGGAACATGATAAATCCTTACTCTCACTGGCAAAATGTACATACATGTGAGCCACTGATGTACACTACCCCCGCCAGTATAAATATTACTGTGGCTGAACCACGCCATTACAGGGGGCAGGGCTTCACCTCAGAATTGCTTGTAACACTCATATGGCGCCATTTTCTCCTCACAGAGACGCCAGAGCGCTGATCCTACAGGCTACTTCTCCTCACACATCGCTGATACAAGTACCAGGGTGTTATAGAAGGGGAGGGGAGCACATAATTTATTGAAGTCTGCGGGCTTCACATTGGATATAAAGCGCTGTTTTGGTATATATATATATATATATTCATTGTATGTAATACATATAGGGTGCGTGGTGTGGACTGGCAATCCCCTCTGGGTCTCTCTGACTGACTTTAGGTAGATCTGTCCCCAATAGCTACCCTGTGTGTGTGAGTGGTGTGACTGTACACGTGTGTAACATGTCTAGAGAAAGTTCTTCCCCAGAGGAAACCATTTTGGAGTGTTCTGAGCCTGTGTGGGTGAGAAAGCTGCAGAGTAATATGTAAATTCTCTGAGTCTGAACAACAGACAAAGCAAGACAGTCTGTGGGCATGCTCTGTTTGCTGATTCCTCCACGTCACCCACTCGGGACCCCTCCTGTTCCCAGAAAAGGTCTCTGACCCAAATTATGCAAAGGGACAGTGACACAGAAGATTTGAGGGGGGTAGATCCCAAACTGGCTAAGAGCATTCAATGTATGATAGTCACTATAAAAGAGGTGTTGGAATTTCCTGACACAACACCTCCACCTGAGGAAAAAGATTATTTTAAATTAAATAAAAAAACAGGTGGTGACTTTTCCTCCATCTAAGGATAGCATACCCTTTCCCTGAAGAGGATAGGCGTAAGTGGGAGTCACCCCCAATGATAGACACCTTAGTCTCGAGGTTGTCAAAGAAAATAATTTTACCTGCCCCAGGGTCAGCTTCATTAAAAGAACCTACTGACCGCATATAAGAGACGACTTTAAAGTCCATCTATGTTGCTACGGGTACGTTACTCCGGCCCGCGTTTGCTTCTGCGTGGGTAGGTAACGCAGGGGAAAAGTGGGCAGACAGTTTAATTGTTAATATTGACACGGTCGATAAAGATGATATGCCACAAATTCTAGGTCATATCAAAGATTCTGCAGGTTACTTGGTTGAGGCTATGAAGGACATAGGCTTACTGGGCTCAAGGGCCTCTACTATGGCGATTTCAGCCGCAGGGCGCTCTGGATCCGCCAATGGAATGCTGATGCTGAATCCAAAAGAAATATTGGGCGTCTCTTTGGAAACTAGATGCCATGATATCAACTACTACATCTGGCAAGTGAGCATTTCTGCCGTCGGCAGCTACACCGACTAAAAAAAAAAAAAGTATATCATTCTTATACTATGCAGTCCTTTCGGCCCAACAAGTACAAAAAGGCTAAGAGTACCCCTTTTGTCACAGGAAAAGGGAGAGGAAAAGGTAGAAAATCTACATACAACACTGTCAAGCTCCCAGGAGCAGAAGTCAGCAACTACTTCTGCAAAAGCCACAGCATGACGCTGGGGCTCCTCTGCGGGAGTGCGATCGGGTGGGGGCACGTCTATTATATTTCAGCCAGGTCTGGCTTCACTCAGACCTGGATCTTTGGATATTACAGATAGTATCCCAAGGTTACAGGTTGGAATTTCAAGACCTTCCCCCATGCCGATTTTTCAAATCAGCCTTGCCAGTTTCTGCTCAGGATGGCACAAATGTCCTGAAAGCAATACACAAATTATGTCAAGACAAAATAATTGCCTTGGTTCCTGCCGAACAAGGAAACCAAGGTTTTTATTCAAGCCTGTTTGTGGTGCCGAAGCCGAATGGCTCGGTCAGACCGATTTTAAACCTAAAATCTCTGAATCTTTATTTGAAAAGGTTCAAATTCAAGATGGAATCCTGTAGAGTGGTGATTTCCAGTTTGGAAAAAAAGGAATTTCTGGTGTCGGTGGACATCAAGGATGCTTACTTGCATGTCCCCATTTACCCCCCACATCAAGCATACCTGAGGTTTGCGGTTCAGGATTGCCACTACCAATTCCAGACATTACCGTTCGGGCTCTCCACGGCTCCGAGAATATTCACCAAGGTGATGGCGGAGATGATGGTTCTCCTTCGCAAACAAGGAGTCAACATAATTCCATACTTGGACGATCTCCTCATAAAAGTGAGATCTAGGGACAAGCTACTCCAGAACATAGCATTGTTCCCGAAGGTGCTTTAACAGCACGGTTGGATCATCAACTTTCCAAAATCGCAGTTGGAACCGATAATGAGATTATCATTTTTGGGAATGATACTGGACACCGAGATACAGAGAGTATTTCTACCGGTGGAAAAGGCTCAGGAGATCCAGAGTATGGTCAAACAACATTTGAGACCAAGAACAGTATCAATTCATCAGTGCATTCGCCTGTTGGGGAAAATGGTAGCGGCTTACGAGGCGCTACAATATGGCCGATTCCATGCCAGGGTTTTCCAGTGGGACCTACTGGACAAGTGATCCGGGTCACATCTCCACATGCATCAAAGGATAACCTTTTCAGCGAAAGCCAGAATTTCGCTCCTGTGGTGGCTACAAATTTCTCACCTCCTGGAGGGACGCAGGTTCGGGATTCAGGCCTAGATCCTGGTGACCACGGATGCAAGTCTCTGAGGATGGGGAGCAGTCACGCAAGGCGAAAGCTTCCAAGGCAGATGGCCAAGTTAAGAAACTCGCCTTCACATAAACATTCTGGAGTTGAGAGCTGTGTACAACAGTCTTCATCAAGCGGCACACCTTCTTCAAGGTCGTCCCATACAGATCCAGTCAGACAATGTAACGGCAGTAGCTTACATAAACCTTCGAGGCGGAACCAAAAGCAGAGCAACAATGGCAGAGGTGACAAAGATACTCCTCTGGGCAGAAAGACATGCAAAAGCTCTGTCGGCAATTTTCATTCCGGGAGTGGACAACTGGGAAGCAGACTTCCTCAGCAGACACGATCTCCATCCAGGAGAATGGGGCCTCCACCCAGAAGTTTTTGCGGAGGTAACAAGTTGTTGGGGCGTTCCTCAAGTGGACATGATGGCATCTCGTCTCAACAAGAAGCTTCCGACATATTGTTCCAGGTCGAGAGACCCACAAGCAATAGCAGTGGATGCACTGGTGACCCAGTGGGTTTTTCAGTCGGTGTATCTGTTCCGTCCACTTCCACTTGTTCCAAAGGTTCTCAAGATCATCAGAAGAACAAGAGTTTGAGCAATTCTCATTGCTCCAGACTGGCCAAGAAGGTATCCAGATCTTCAGGAGTTATTACTGGAAGATCCTCGGCCTCTTCCTCTTCGCGAGGACCTGCTTCAGCAGGGGCCATTAGTTTATCAGGACTTACTGCGGCTGCATTTGGCGGCATGGCTGTTGAGTGCCAGATCCTAGCCCGTAAGGGTATTCCCAATGAAGTCATTCCCACACTTATTCTGGCCAGGAAAGGGGTAACATCCAAACATTACCATCATATTTGGAGAAAATATGTGTCTTGGTGTGAATCCAAGAAGTTTCCCATGGTGGAGTTTCAATTAGGACGTCTTCTCCTATTTCTACAGGCGGGTGTGGATGCTGGATTGAGATTAGGATCTATCAAGGTTCAGATTTCGGCCTTGTCAGTTTTCTTTCAGAAACAATTGGCTTCTCTTTCTGAGGTCCAGACGTTCGTAAAGGGGGTTCTACGCATCCAACCTCCCTTTGTGCCTTCTGCGGCGCCATGGGATCTTAATGTGGTGTTGCAGTTCTTTAAATCGGACTGGTTTGAGCCTCTACAAGACGTAGAGTTGAAGTTTCTCACTTGGAAAGTGGTCATGCTATTGGCTTTGGCCTCAGGCAGACGGGTGTCTGAGTTAGGATCTCTTTCACACAAGAGTCCTTACTTCATATTTCATGAAGATAGGGCTGAACTAAGAACACGTCAGCGTTTTCTTCCGAAGGTTGTGTCTTCTTTTAATATCAACCAACCAGTGGTGGTGCCAGTGGCTTCTGACACCTCAGCCGTCTCAAAATCCTTGGATGTCGTCAGAGCATTGAGGATTTATGTTGCAAGAACGGCTAGGATAAGGAAAACAGAATCTTTGTTTGTCCTCAATGACCCCAAAAAGATTGGGGTCCTGCTTCTAAGCAGACTATTGCGCGCTGGTTCAGGGGTACCATTCAGCACACTCATTCCACGGCAGGATTGCCGTTACCGACTTCGGTAAAGCCCACTCTACAAGGAAAGTGGGTTCATCCTGGGCGGCTGCCCGGGGTGTCTCGGCTTTACAAATCTGCTGAGCTGCTACTTGGTCAGGTGCAAACACGTTTGCTAAGTTTTATAAGTTTGACACCTTGGCTGCTGACGACCTAACATTTGGTCAGTCAGTTCTGCAGAAACATTAGCACTTTCCTGCCCATACTGGGAGCTTTGGTATATCCCCATGGTACTAAAATGGACCCCAGCACCCTCCACGACGTAAGAGAAAATAGGATTTTAATTACCTGCTGGAAAATCCTTTTCTCGTAGTCCGTAGAGGATGCTGGGTGCCCGCCCAGTGTTCATTTTTCCTGCTGATTACGTTTATCATTTTGCACATTTTTTTCATGTGTGCAGTTGTTAACAGCTGTTGCTGTTGCGTTATGCATGCTGGTTGGCATGACTTATGCTAAAGGCCGTGTTGGCCGACATGTTGTTTATGGATGGTGTGGGCTGGTGTGAATCTCGCCACAAGTTTAATAGTAATTCCTCTCTCGAGAATGTCCGTCTCCTCGGGCACAGTTCCTATACTGAGGTCTGGAGGAGGGGCATAGAGGGAGGAGCCAGTTCACACTGTTGAAAAGTCTTAAAGTGCCAAAGGCTCCTGCGGAACCGTCTCTACCCCATGGTACTAAAATGGACCCCAGCATTCTCTACGGACTACGAGAAAAGGATTTACTGGCAGGTAATTAAAATCCTATTTTTTATGCGCACACCCTTCGGTATGACGTTCATAGGTGTGCGCAGGGGGGGTGCCTGGTGCGCACAGGCACCCCCTAATGTCCGGCACCCCAATCTCACATGCCTGATGCAGCAATCGCCGAGCAGGCAGATTACTGTCCCCTCTGCGCTGCACCCTGTCAGGACTGCACTACTGACCGGACGCCTGGGTTAATCAAGGGTGCCACTGCCATCGGCTTTCAAATTCCCAGCTCCACCTCCACGTACAAAAACAGTGTGATGTGACGTGAGGAAGACAAGTTCAATACTGGCAGGCGGTCAGCAGCAGCATTGACACGTCACTCGTTTTTCCAGCAGCAGCAGTAACTAGTCTGCGACTGTCAGTGTCAGTGAGTGACTGCAGCTTGCAGGGGAAAGAGAGGGGGAGCCAGACCAGGCTGAGGAGGAGAACTGTAATTGCAGCGAGTGCCATCAGGGGTGTTTGTTTGGTGCACACCACAACATATGACAATGTATCTGCTTTATTAGGATTGGTACAAGGGTGGATATTTTATATGCGTTGACCATCAATAGATGGTGCTAGACACGTCCAAAAGGCGGTGCTAGACACACCCCTCCGACGGTGCACCCCCTAATAAAATGTGCTGCGCACGCCAGTGATGACGTTAGTAGGAGTATGACCTCATATCATAACCCCATTTTTTTCATCATGTTGTAGAGTGACACATACATATAATGCCCCAGAACAGTACATATAAAAATTCCAAAAAATGGGTGCCTCCACAGTGCCAGATACATATATGCCCCCACAGTGCCAAATACACATATGCCCCCACAATGCCAGATACACATGTGCAGTGTCGGACTGGGGCATGTTGGGCTCACCGGGGGAATGCAGTGATAGGGGCCCATACTTAGGGGTGTAGCCATCCTATAAAGGGTGTGTGGCCAGCCTCCACTGAGGCTTGAAATACACAATAGTTTAGTGCAGTGTAATGCAACATATCTACCATGTATAATACAAGTGCACAGTCTTGAACCTGATCCCTAAAGGAAGGATTGGGCCCTCAGGCAGTGGGGCCTACCGGTGGTTTCCCTGGTACCCCTGTGGGCCAGTCCGACTGTGCACATATGTCCCCATAGTGACAGATACATACATGTCCCCAGTGCAGATACATATGTCCCCACAGTGCCTGCTATGCCCCCAGTGCTAGATACACATGTCCCCACAGTGCCTGCTATGCCCCCCAGTGCCAGCTATGACCGGTCCGTGAGCCAATCAGAGCTCGCGGTCCGGCAGCCAATCAGGAGCCTTAGCTGTCGGTCCGCGAGCTCTGATTGGATCACGGGCCAGCGCCAAATGAAGAGAGACACCACCACCAGAGAAGCACGTGTGTGTGTAAAGCTGGGAGCAGCGGTGGCCAGGAGCTGACCGAGCCGCATGCGGCGGAGGAAAGAGCCGCATGCGTCTTGAGAGCCGCAGGTTGGCCACCGCTGTTATAAAGGAACCAGGTGCGCTATGTGGCTGCACACATATATGGCTAATACCCCTTTTCCACTATCTTTAAAAACACGGGTAATGCGCTGGGGTGCGCATTTACCCGTGTTTTTTCCTAGTGGAAACGGCCCCCCGGCAAATTCCCGGATCAAGTGATCCGGGAATCCTACCCGGGTATCTTGCCACATGTTCAACCCGGTAAGCTGTGTAGTGTGAACGGAAGCGAGGTGACATGGCTCCCATTCACAGTGAATGGAAGGGTGGCGCTGGGAGATCACGTTATCTTCCAGCGCCGCCCCTGCCGCATCACTAGCAGCATCACCAACCCGGCAATATGCCGGGTTGGTGAGCGCTGTGGGAAAGGGGGCTGTAGCACGGGTCGCAGCCGTGTCAGGCTCCCGGCTGCGACCCGTGCTACAGGTGGAAAAGGGGTATAATAGGGCAGGAAACCTGGCTTGGTTTCTGCACACATCTCTGTGGGATGTAAGCTCTCACAAGCAGGACCCTCTACCTCATGTGCTTTTCCTTGTCCTACTTAAACCATTTTTTCGTTGACACCAAATCCCATGGTTTTCAGCCACACTGACGCAGCTATGTTTATATACCTTGTACTTATCCTATATTGTCTCCAACTGTAAGTCACTGTTTTCCTGTTTTGTTTATTTGTTTATGTACTGTGTAACTGAGCGCTGCGGATCACTTGTGGCGCCATATAACACGCTAGCTTCTCCTGCACAGAAAACCTTGTGGTTAATTGAATCTGCGTCTTTAAATTAATATAGATTAACATGTTTAGAACATACAGTACATTATACTGTAGCTGTTTTAGCTAATAGAAATTTATATATATATATATATATACATATATATATATATATATATATATAATTAGTGATGTGCACCGGACATTTTTCGGGTTTTGTGTTTTGGTTTTGGATTCGGTTCCGTGGCCGTGTTTTGGATTCGGACGCGTTTTGGCAAAACCTCACCGAAAATTTTTTGTCGGATTCGGGTGTGTTTTGGATTTGGGTGTTTTTTTACAAAAAACCCTAAAAAACAGCTTAAATCATAGAATTTGGGGGTCATTTTGATCCCATAGTATTATTAACCTCAATAACCATAATGTCCACTCATTTCCAGTCTATTCTGAACACCTCACACCTCACAATATTATTTTTAGTCCTAAAATTTGCACCGAGGTCGCTGGATGGCTAAGCTAAGCGACACAAGTGGCCGACACAAACACCTGGCCCATCTAGGAGTGGCACTGCAGTGTCAGGCAGGATGGCACTTCAAAAAAATTGTCCCCAAACAGCACATGATGCAAAGAAAAAAAGAGGCACACCAAGGTCGCTGTGTGACTAAGCAAAGCGACCCAAGTGGCCGACACAAACACCTGGCCCATCTAGGAGTGGCACTGCAGTGTCAGACAGGATGGCACTTCAAAAAATAGTCCCCAAACAGCACATGATGCAAAGAAAAAAAGAGGCGCAATGAGGTAGCTGTGTGACTAAGCTAAGCGACCCAAGTGGCCGACACAAACACCTGGCCCATCTAGGAGTGGTACTGCAGTTTCAGGCAGGATGGCACTTCAAAAAAAATTGTCCCCAAACAGCACATGATGCAAAGAAAAAAAGAGGCGCACCAAGGTCGCTGTGTGACTAAGCTAAGCGACACAAGTGGCCGACACAAACACCTGGCCCATCTAGGAGTGGCACTGCAGTGTCAGGCAGGATGGCACTTCAAAAAAATTGTCCCCAAACAGCACATGATGCAAAGAAAAATTAAAGAAAAAAGAGGTGCAAGATGGAATTGTCCTTGGGCCCTCCCACCCATCCTTATGTTGTATAAACAGGACATGCACACTTTAACGAACCCATCATTTCAGCGACAGGGTCTGCCACACGACTGTGACTGAAATGACTGGTTGGTTTGGGCCCCCACCAAAAAAAGAAGCAATCAATCTCTCCTTGCACAAACTGGCTCTACAGAGGCAAGATGTCCCCCCTCATCATCATCCTCCGATTCCTCACCCCTTTCACTGTGTACATCCCCCTCCTCACAGATTATTAATTCGTCCCCACTGGAATCCACCATCTCAGGTCCCTGTGTACTTTGTGGAGGCAATTGCTGCTGGTGAATGTCTCCACGGAGGAATTGATTATAATTCATTTTAATGAACATCATCTTCTCCACTTTTTCTGGAAGTAACCTCGTACGCCGATTGCTGACAAGGTGAGCCACTGCACTAAACACTCTTTCGGAGTACACACTGGAGGGAGGGCAACTTAGGTAGAATAAAGCCAGTTTGTGCAAGGGCCTCCAAATTGCCTCTTTTTCCTGCCAGTATGCGTACGGACTCTCTGACGTTCCTACTTGGATGCGGTCACTCATATAATCCTCCACCATTCTTTCAATGGTGAGAGAATCATATGAAGTGACAGTAGACGACATGTCAGTAATCGTTGGCAGGTCCTTCAGTCCGGACCAGATGTCAGCACTCGCTCCAGACTGCCCTGCATCACCGCCAGCAGGTGGGCTCGGAATTCTTAGCCTTTTCCTCGCACCCCCAGTTGCGGGAGAATGTGAAGGAGGAGATGTTGACGGGTCACGTTACGCTTGACTTGACAATTTTCTCACCAGCAGGTCTTTGAACCTCTGCAGACTTGTGTCTGCCGGAAAGAGAGATACAACGTAGGTTTTAAATCTAGGATCGAGCACGGTGGCCAAAATGTAGTGCTCTGATTTCAACAGATTGACCACCCGTGAATCCTGGTTAAGCGAATTAAGGGCTCCATCCACAAGTCCCACATGCCTAGCGGAATCGCTCTGTTTTAGCTCCTCCTTTAATGTCTCCAGCTTCTTCTGCAAAAGCCTGATGAGGGGAATGACCTGACTCAGGCTGGCAGTGTCTGAACTGACTTCACGTGTGGCAAGTTCAAAGGGTTGCAGAACTTTGCACAACGTTGAAATCATTCTCCACTGCGCTTGAGTCTGGTGCATTCCCCCTCCTTTGCCTATATCGTGGTCAGATGTATAGGCTTGAATGGCCTTTTGCTGCTCCTCCATCCTCTGAAGCATATAGAGGGTTGAATTCCACCTCGTTACCACCTCTTGCTTCAGATGATGGCAGGGCAGGTTCAGGACTGTTTGGTGGTGCTCCAGTCTTCTGTACGCGGTGGCTGAATGCCGAAAGTGGCCCGCAATTCTTCAGGCCACCGACAGCATCTCTTGCACGCCCCTGTCGTTTTTTAAATAATTCTGCACCACCAAATTCAATGTATGTGCAAGACATGGGACGTGCTGGAATTTGCCCAGATGTAATGCACGCACAATATTGCTGGCATTGTCCGATGTCACAAATCCCCAGGAGAGTCCAGTTGGGGTAAGCCATTCTGCGATGATCTTCCTCAGTTTCCGTAAGAGGTTGTCAGCTGTGTGCCTCTTCTGGAAAGCGGTGATACAAAGCGTAGCCTGTCTAGGAACGAGTTGGCGTTTGCGAGATGCTGCTACTGGTGCCGCCGCTGCTGTTCTTGCTGAGGGAGGCAATACATCTACCCAGTGGGCTGTCACAGTCATATAGTCCTGAGCAGAGCCGGCCCTAACCAATATGATGCCCTAGGCAAGATTTTGGCTGGTGCCCCCTAGCACCACCGCTGGTTCCGCCTCTGACCTTACACCTCTTTCCCATCACCCCTCACCCATAGCAGTCCTTATTTTGGTGTTTGTACCCCTTTTATTTTAAATAGGAACAGTTCGCACATGGCCACACAATAGTAACCCGAATTCCAATTACACCACACAGTACTGCAACTTTATTCACATTTGATCATGCGATAGTGTCCCTTATTCATGTTAGATCACACAGTAGTACCACTTTACCTTATAAACGTTGCTCCTCACAGTAGAGCACCTTATTTACATTACATCACACTGAATTGCTCCTTATTCACATTACACCACACCCTAATGCTCTTTATTCAAATTAGTCGACACAGTAGTATCCTTTCTATATGTAACACCACACAGTAGAGCACCTTATAAACATAATGCCACACATTATTAATGCACTTATACACATAATTCCACACAGTAATGCCCCTAACACATATGAGACAGATTATTAATGTCCTTATAAACATAATGCGCCTTACACATTATGACAACCTTTATTAATGCCCTTTTACACATAATGTCCCTTACACTTATGCCACATATTATTAATGCCCTTATACATGTAATGACACACACAGTGCCCTCTACAAATTTGCTGCACATAATGACACATATACAGTAGTACCCTGTTACACATATGCTGCACATTATTAATGCCCTTATACACATAATGACACACACAGTGCCCCTTACACATATGTTGCACATTATTAATGCATTTTTACATGACACACATAATGCTCCTTACACATATTCTGAACACTACTATACAACCAACCCACTCACATGCACACAGCACTATCGCTGCCACTAACACTGTGACCTCTGCCTCTGCTTGGATACAGATGTGTCCTCATAAATCTTGCTTCAATGCTAACGTCGGGCACATTTTTTTATGAAAATGCATATTATTTGCATTGCTATGTGGCTAGGATGCACAAGCAGCTTCTGCTGATTAAAATGATATGTAGCATGCCTATATACTGTGTGAGACTGTGGCTGTATCTGCATATGAAATGCTACACACAGAATATAGGCATGCTGCATATCATTTTAATCAGCAGAAGCTGCTGATGCCCCTAGGCATATCAAATGCCCTAGGCAATTGCCTAGTTTACCTATGCCTATGGCTGGCTCTGGTCCTGAGTCTGCCCTGCTCCACTTGTCCACATGTTCGTGGTTAAGTGGACATTGGGTACAACTGCATTTTTTAGGACACTGGTGACTCTTTTTCTGAGGTCTGTGTACATTTTCGGTATCGCCTGCCTAGAGAAATGGAACCTAGATGGTATTTGGTACCGGGGACACAGTACCTCAATCAAGTCTCTAGTTGCCTCTGAATTAACGGTGGATACCGGAACCACGTTTCTCACCGCCCAGGCTGCCAAGGCCTGAGTTATCTGCTTTGCAGCAGGATGACTGCTGTGATATTTCATCTTCCTCGCAAAGGACTGTTGGACAGTCAATTGCTTACTGGAAGTAGTACAAGTGGTCTTCCGACTTCCCCTCTGGGATGACGATCGACTCCCAGCAGCTACAACAGCAGCGCCAGCAGCAGTAGGCGTTACACTCAAGGATGCATCGGAGGAATCCCAGGCAGGAGAGGACTCGTCAGACTTGCCAGTGACATGGCCTGCAGGACTATTGGCTTTCCTGGGTAAGGAGGAAATTGACACTGAGGGAGTTGGTGGTGTGGTTTGCAGGAGCTTGGTTACAAGAGGAAGGGATTTAGTGGTCAGTGGACTGCTTCCGCTGTCACCCAAAGTTTTTGAACTTGTCACTGACTTATGATGAATGCGCTGTAGGTGACGTATAAGGGAGGATGTTCCGAGGTGGTTAACATCCTTTCCCCTACTTATTACAGCTTGACAAAGGCAACACACGGCTTGACACCTGTTGTCCGCATTTGTGTTGAAATAATTCCACACCGAAGAGCTGATTTTTTTTGTATTTTGACCAGGCATGTCAATGGCCATATTCGTCCCACGGACAACAGGTGTCTCCCTGGGTGCCTGACTTAAACAAACCACCTCACCATCAGAATCCTCCTTGTCAATTTCCTCCCCAGCGCCAGCAACACCCATATCCTCATCCTGGTGTACTTCAACAGTCACATCTTCAATTTGACTATCAGGAACTGGACTGCGGGTGCTCCTTCCAGCACTTGCAGGGGGCGTGCAAATGGTGGAAGGCGCAACCTCTTACCGTCCAGTGTTGGGAAGGTCAGGCATCGCAACCGACACAATTGGACTCTCCTTGGGGATTTGTGATTTAGAAGAACGCACAGTTCTTTGCTGTGCTTTTGCCAGCTTAAGTCTTTTCATTTTTCTAGCGAGAGGATGAGTGCTTCCATCCTCATGTGAATCTGAACCACTAGCCATGAACATAGGCCAGGGCCTCAGCCGTTCCTTGCCACTCCATGTCGTAAATGGCATATTGGCAAGTTTACGCTTCTCATCAGATGCTTTCAATTTTGATTTTTGGGTCATTTTACTGAACTTTTGTTTTTTGGATTTTACATGCTCTCTACTATGACATTGGGCATCGGCCTTGGCAGATGACGTTGATGGCATTTCATCGTCTCGGCCATGACTAGTGGCAGCAGCTTCAGCACGAGGTGGAAGTGGATCTTGATCTTTCCCTATTTTACCCTCCACATTTTTGTTCTCCATTTTTTAATGTGTGGAATTATATGCCAGTATCAATAGCAATGGCCTACTACTATATATACTGCGCACAACTGAAATGCACCACAGGTATGGATGGATAGTATACTTGACGACACAGAGGTAGGTACAGCAGTGGCCTTCCGTACCGTACTGCTATATATACTGGTGGTCACTGTCAGCAAACTGCAAAACTAAAATGCACCACAGGTATAGAATCTAGATGGATAGTATACTTAATGACGACACAGAGGTAGGTACAGCAGTGGCCTTCCGTACCGTACTGCTATAAATATTATACTGGTGGTCACTGTCAGCAAACTGCAAAACTAAAATGCACCACAGGTATAGAATGTAGATGGATAGTATACTTAATGACGACACAGAGGTAGGTACAGCAGTGGCCTTCTGTACCGTACTGCTATATATAGTATACTGGTGGTCACTGTGTCAGCAAACTGCAAATCTAAAATGCACCACAGGTATAGAATGTAGATGGATAGTATACTTAATGACGACACAGAGGTAGGTACAGCAGTGGCCTTCCGTACCGTACTGCTATATATAGTATACTGGTGGTCACTGTGTCAGCAAACTGCAAAACTAAAATGCACCACAGGTATAGAATGTAGATGGATAGTATACTTAATGACGACACAGAGGTAGGTACAGCAGTAGCCTTCCGTACCGTACTGCTATATATAGTTTACTGGTGGTCACTGTGTCAGCAAACTGCAAAACTAAAATGCACCACAGGTATAGAATGTAGATGGATAGTATACTTAATGACGACACAGAGGTAGGTACAGCAGTGGCCTTCCGTACCGTACTGCTATATATAGTATACTGGTGGTCACTGTGTCAGCAAACTGCAAAACTAAAATGCACCACAGGTATAGAATGTAGATGGATAGTATACTTAATGACGACACAGAGGTAGGTACAGCAGTGGCCTTCCGTACCGTACTGCTATATATAGTATACTGGTGGTCACTGTGTCAGCAAACTGCAAAACTAAAATGCACCACAGGTATAGAATGTAGATGGATAGTATACTTAATGACGACACAGAGGTAGGTACAGCAGTGGCCTTCCGTACCGTACTGCTATATATAATGGTGGTCACTGTGTCAGCAAACTGCACAACTGAAATGCACCACAGGTATAGAATCTAGATGGATAGTATACTTAATGACGACACAGAGGTAGGTACAGCAGTGGCCTACTGTACTGTGATGCTATATATTATATACTGGTGGTCACTGGTCAGCAAAACTCTGCACTGTACTCCTCCTATATAATATTATACTGGTGGTCCCCAGTCCCAACAATAAAGCAGCACACTGAGCACAGATATGGAGTGTTTTTCAGGCAGACAACGTATACTGGTGGTCACTGTCAGCAAAACTCTGCACTGTACTCCTGCTACATAATACAGCTGCTCCCCAGTCCCCACAATTAAGCAGTGTGAGCACAGATATATGCAGCACACTGAGCACAGATATGGAGCGTTTTTTTCAGGCAGAGAACGGATAACTGGTGGTCACTGATCAGCAAAACTCTGCACTGTACTCCTCCTATATTATACAGCTGCTCCCCAGCCCTCCCCACAATTAAGCAATAATGCACAATCAAGTTCTACAATAACGGAGAGGACGCCAGCCACGTCCTCTCCCTAACATTTCCAATGCACGAGTGAAAATGGCGGCGACGCGCGGCTGCTTATATAGAATCCAAATCTCGCGAGAATCGGACAGCGGGATGATGAAGTTCGGGGGTGCTCGGGTTAACCGAGCCATACGGGAGAATCCGAGTATAGCTCGGACCCGTGTAAAAAGGGTGAAGTTCGGGGGGGGTTCGGTTTCCGAGAAACCGATCCCGGTCATCAATAATATGTATATATATATATATAAACAAATCCAAGGAATCAGAGGCAGCACTCAGAGACTCGTAAACAAGTGAAAAAGCTGTATTCACTTGTTTACGAGTCTCTGAGTGCCGCCTCTGATTCCTTGGATTTGAGAGAGAGAGAGAGATAAATATCAGGAGCACTCACCAGTCTTCATAAGCCTTTTTTATTAGTACTACAGGTTGAGTATCCCTTATCCAAAATGCTCGGGACCAGAGGTATTTTGGATATCGGATTTTTCCGTATTTTGGAATAATTGCATACCATAATGATATATCATGGCGATGGGACCTAAGTCTAAGCACAGAATGCATTTATGTTTCATATACACCTTATACACACAGCCTGAAGGTAATTTTAGCCAATATTTTTTATAACTTTGTGCATTAAACAAAGTGTATCTACATTCACACAATTCATTTATGTTTCATATACACCTTATACACACAGCCTGAAGGTCATTTAATACAATATTTTTAATAACTGTGTGTATTAAAAAAAAGTTTGTGTACATTGAGCCATCAAAAAACAAAAGTTTCACTATCTCACTCTCACTCAAAAAAGTCCGCATTTCGGAATATTCCGTATTTCGGATATTTGGATATGGGATACTCAACCTGTACTTATCCTTTAAGTTTTGTCCCCTTTTGAAGATGATTAAAGGCTTATCTGGTAAGTGTTTGGAGAGTGCCGGGTCACTCTTAACCATCGGCCAAAGGTCCTTTACGGCATGCCTTATGGTGGGCCCAGCAGTGTCAAATGTCGTAGTAACCACAAATGGAGTTTGTGCTTTTTGTCTCCTCCTCATATTACCATTGGCAAAGATGTCTAAAGCTCTATGTAAGCATCTATTGATAACTTGTTGGCTTCTTTTCCCGCATGGAGAACCTTTGCTTCATTTCTTCCAATTGTGCCTGTGAACTCTCAGGCTCTTGCATCATTAAAGTGCATGATAATTGACCGTGTTGCACCCCTTATCAGGGGTGGGGACAGAGCTAAGTTACTACTCCGACGTGAAGCAATGTGGATTCACCAACTAGACACGATACGGCCCCGTGGTCTGAATGAGGGCATACATTATGGCATCTTTTTGGATTAATGCGATGGATTTGTTTTTGTTTAAGTTTTTGCTTAAGTTTTATCTATCTTTATTTTTATTTTTTATTATTTATTTTTTGCTTTTTGGTCTGTGGCCTGGATTATGGTCTGTGTCCTGCCCCATCAGTTGGGATTGAATTAAATTAATTGGGATATATGTTTTGTAGTCTGAATTAAATATTAATTTATATATATATATATATATATATATATATATACATATGTATTCCTGTGCGTGCTGGTGGGGGTGTGTGTATGTGTGTGTGTGTGCACTCGTGTGCACGCACACATATATGCGCTCACATACTGTACGCTTATATATATGTATTTTCTTTTTTTTCCTGGGATGATTATCTGTACATTGACGCATGCGGATATCTGGTGTATGATGCACTCCATTTATTGTGTACTCACAGTATACTACTATGCTAGCTGAATATTATAATATGATATATAATGTTACATCACTGGCTAACATATTATAGGCATCTATGTATATACTTCTGGCATTGGAAGACTAATATTGTGGCATTGAAATGTCCTATATGTATTAGAAAGATCTGGTTGCCATGGGGACGCTTTCCTGATGCTTTACTCTGTAGTATCACGCACTTCCGGTCATGTGACCGGAAGATGCGTTCCAAATACAGGAAGTACGGTGCAGTGGAACGCAAACCGCGCTGCTGTGCTGCCTGAGTATATTACTGTGAGTTTTACACATTGATTTTAATATAATTGTGGTGTATGTCTATAGATGTTGTTTTGTTAGGAGAGCGAAATGACAGCATAGGAATGGAGAGAGTTAAACCTCCTGTGAGGGGTGGACCTAACTGTGATGAAAAGTACACCCAATGTTATAGAGGGGAGGGATCAGTATATATAGGGATGTATAGCCTAGCTTGGTCTCTCTTGCTGCTGGTTTTCCTTCTGGTGAGTGTGACTGTTTTGCACTTGCACTGGTTTTGCTTAGCTGGCTGTTTAGAGTTTCAATTTCATACTTTTACTGGGCACAGTTTCACTGTTTATAACAGTACTGAGCATCAGGGCCCTTCACCCTCCTCTCTCATCTCCCCCCTACATACTTTTGTGGATTATGGCTGCCTCTCGCCCCCTCCGCTCTGCCGGGACCCCAGCTCGCTTCCGTTCTGCTGGCCGTGATGCTGGGTCCCCGGATAGGCCTGCGGGCTCACCTGCCCGTTCCCCATCCCCCGGCGCCGGTGCGGGTGCCCGCGCGGCGGTGGCTGGGCGGACCCGGTCTTCCCTGCCCCTGGTTGCTGGTTCGGTGCTTACCTCCGGCCGCAGGCGGCAGGGGGGGCCGGGGACACGGGGGAGCCGTCCGGAGGTGGCCAGGCATCGGCCTTCACCTTCACTGCTTGAGGGTGGGGCGCCGTTGCCGAGTATAGGCGCGCGCGTGCCAGGGCGGGCGGCCTCCAGGATCTCCCATTCCGTCTTCCCACCCGTCCCCCTTGCCACGGCCGCGGAGTGATGCCGGGCGAGGGGGCCGGGGTGGACAAAGTGCGGCGGCGGGTCGGACGAGGCCCATCGCGGGGCCTCGTCCGGCGGACCCTGTTGGTGGCACAGATGCGGAGGGGACTGTGGTGGGTAGCGGTGGGACGTGCACACGGGGTGCGCGCACGCCCCCGCGCCGCCAGTGTCAGTGTCTCCCCTGCTGCCTCCCTTACAGCCGGAGTCCGGCGGGGAGCGGCGGCGGGGGGGGCGCCATAGGATTATGAGCACCAGCATGGAGCCCCGCAGGCGTGCCTTCCCTGCAGATGGGGAGAGCTCCGGCCTGCGGGGGGAGGGTGCCCGCGGGGGGGGGGGGCAGGTGGCAGGCGCAGCAGCAGTAGGGAGGACCAGCAGGTGCAGGTTAGGCGAGAGGACTGGTGGGGGACCACGCCAATTGTGGTCAGGGGGGCCAGCGGATCACCAGCGAGACGGGCGGGGCTGGGGTCGTCGGCCCCCTTTTCAGCGACTGCCGGCCGTCGGGTCGGGAGAGGTGCGCCGGCTTCTGCGGGGGCTCCCGCTGGTGCCGGCAACGATTTTTGGGGAAGTCAGGAGGCTTCCGGTGAGTTGGCGTCGGCTCTGTTGACGGTGGCGTCGGCATTGGGCCCATTGGCCGCAGCAGCGTCCCCGGGGACAGCAAGGCTTTCCGGCACGCGCACTGAAGCGGGGGCGTCCGGTACACAGCAAGGGTCAGCAGCTCAGCGAATAGCCCGCGCTTGCCGCGACCTGGGGGTGGCCGCGGCGCAGTTGGGACACCGTCCGGTACGGGCGGAGCGCGGTCGCGCAGTGTGGACGTCTTTGCCCTGGAGTACTAGGCATGCCCCGGGAGTGGCTTCCAGGTCCCGTGCTTTGTCTTCTTTTTCAGGAGATCGCGGAGTGGTGGAGTTGGACATGAGCGATGAGGAAGATTGCGAAGTTTCTGCACCGGAAGATGCCCTGTCCGAGCAGTCGTCAGCGTCAGGTGAGGTTTACCAGTCGGCGTCGGGGTCCAGCACGCGCTCCAGTTCTCTCAGTTCCTCCTCTTCTTCTTCCCTGTCGTCGCCGGCGTCCGACGTCAGTAGCACGACTAGGGCTAAAAAGCGTGCAACGAAGTACGCTAAGAGGGCGGCGGGGCAGCAAGAGAGGTGGAAGAGACGCAAGCGGCTTAGCGAGGATGCGCGCAGGGCCAAGAAACGCCGCGATTTGCCTGGGGTTGTCCACTGTGATTACACAGTAGTTTTGAGGGGGTTACGGGATAGCTGCCGTAGGAAGATCTGCAGGGGCGACTATGTCGATCTGTTCGTGCTTACTAAGGACGCGAAGAAGGAGTATAGGGCACCGACAGCTAAAAAAGGCATCGGAGCTGAAGCTTTCTGAACTTTCGACAATTGGCTTGCCTGTTTTTGCGTCTTTGCGGTGTGTTATCTGGAAGATAGGCCTGACGAGCATATGAACGTCATTCGATACCTGCACTTGATACACGATATGCAGCCCACATCGTCAGGTCTCGAATGGCGGATGTATGATGAGAAGTTCCGAGAGAAGCAGGATTACTTAAAGAACATCAGGAAGGCTTAGGCCGTAGGCTTGTGGGCCATTACTTCAAAAGACATTATTCAAAGTATAACTACAAATTTAAAAATAATTTCGACGTTACACCGACGTTAAACCGAAGGAAAACAGAAGGACAACAACCTATCCACAATCTGGACCACTAAAGGACAGCTTTCAAACAAATGTGAGTCCAGTTCCTCTACACATCAAACTACTTCAGCCTGAGTAACCCATACTTAGAACTTAAATCTGTGTTAGAAACGCTGCTAGACCTTTCCACTTCATCCGCAACTACTCAAATCTATGTCTATAGCTTACCAAAACCATCTGAATTCTCACCTGTACCAATGTTATCTGACTTTTTTTTATTATAGTTTATTATTGTATGCTCTCTGGTGTTTACCTCCTTTGATCATTTGGTCATTGTCAGGTGTACTATATCTTTACATTTAGGGAGGTGTATTCATGGTGTAAAGGAAACAGTGTGATTAGTGATTAGTAAAAAAAATTGATAGATATATATATAGATATATATATATATATATATATATATAAAACACTGAGCAACATCCCCAAACAGGTAATTTCAACTTTAAACTTGTCATTTATTTTGTACAATTTGGACATGGCTGCTAATAACAACTGCACAGACAAAATTCTTAAAGCTATGTGTGCAAATGCTAGGAGCTTAGGAGACAAGATTCCAGAGCTAATTGCTATAATTACAAGGGATAACCTGGATTTTGTGGCAATTACAGAGTCATGGTGCAATGAAAATCATGACTGGGACATAGCTATACCAGGATACAATTTTTTTAGGAAGGATAGAATAGGAAGAATAGGAGGAGGGATAGCAATGTATGTGAAAAAAAGCATAAATGCTACTTTAATACAAAATATTGAAGACAAAACTGAGGCCCTTTGGGTCACCATAGAAACCAGGGAGAAGGATGTTATTCGCATTGGGGTGATCTATAGACCACCAGGCCAGGGGCAGGATTTGGACAGAAACCTATTGTTGGACATCACTAAAATGGCTTTAAAGGGAGAAGTCATAATCATGGGAGACTTTAATTTACCTGATGTAAATTGGGAGGGGTCTTTTGCAAATTCAGCTACAAGTGGCAAATTTCTACATTCCTTACAGGGAGCATATATCAAGCAATTGGTGACGGAGCCCACTCGCAAAGATTCAATATTAGATTTAATTCTTACAAATGGTGATAGGATATCCGACATATATGTGGGTGAGCACCTGGGATCCAGTGATCATCAAGCAGTATGGTTTAGTATAAAGACAGGATCCAACTCCTGTCACACAAAAACAAAGGTGTTGGATTTTAGAAATGCTGTTTTTGCAAAAATGGGGAGATGTTTAAGTGATTCATTGGCGGACTGGTGGAACTTGGAAGGAGTGCAGGAGAGGTGGGAAAAACTGAAAAGTGCAATACTAAGTGCAACTGATCTTTGTATCAAAAGGGTTAGGAAAAGCACCAGGAAAAGGAAGCCAGTGTGGTTCACAAAAGAAGTATCAACTACAGTGAAAGCAAAAAAGGTGGCTTTTAGGAAATACAAACAGACTCAAAATAATAATGACAAAGAGGTGTATCTTGACAGACGGAAGGATGCTAAGAAAGTGATCAGACGTGCAAAAGCAGAAGCTGAGGAAAAAATGGCCCAGTCAGTAGATAAAGGGGGCAAAACTTTTTTTTAAGTATATAAGTGAAAGGAGAAAATCAAATGAAAATCAAATGGAGGAATAATAAGACTTAAGACAGAGAGTGAGAATTTGGTGGAGGGAGACAAGGCAATAGCAGATCACCTAAATAATTATTTCTGCTCAGTATTTACTACAGAAGAAGGGATGGGGCCACAGTTAAGTTGCAAGGACATTCATAAAAATAAGGTAGATGAAAGTACATTTACAGAGGAGAAGGTTCTAACAGAACTTTCACAACTAAAAGTGGATAAATCAATGGGACCAGATGGGATACACCCAAGGATACTCAAAGAGCTAAAATATGTGCTGGTTACACCGTTAACAGAATTATTTATCCAGTCACTAAATACAGGTGCCATTCCAGAGGACTGAAAAAGAGCAAATGTAGTTCCACTGCACAAAAGTGGAAGCAAGGAAGAAGCAAGTAACTACAGACCAGTAAGCCTTACATCAGTAGTGGGGAAAGTAATGGAAAAACTATTAAAAGAAAGAGTTGTGGAATATCTTAAATCAAACCACTTACAGGATCCAAAACAAAATTAAATAAAAATCTAGGCGCAGACTATCAATGGGGACCTCCTATGTAACAGTTTCTCCACTATTCTGAATACACTGCAGCCTCAAAAAGGAGATCACTGATTCTCCAAAAAAGTTTTTCCAAGTACACTGTTCTGATCACACTCAAACGGGACATTAAACGAGCGGACCTCTGGTGCGGCGGAACCCCGAGAAGGAAGCTTATCCAGCACCAGCTGCAGGTGCATGGGGGAGACAACTAAACAGTAAGCCGACAGAGGTGTTAATGCCCGGATTAGAGTGAACTTCTCCTGATGCTAAATGGCGGTATGCTCAGTTATGGGTGTCTTGTTTGCATAACAACTTCAGGACATAGGAGAAGTATCAACTGTGATCTTAATATATTATTGCAATTCTTAGCATGGATATCACTGGCTATTTCAACAATTAAACATCCAGCAATGCATGTATAATTCTACTAACAGCTGTGGATGGAGCCGTGTTTAAAGCAACCAGTTTTGCATGTGATAAAATCTTACTAACTGCTGTGGACAGAGCTCTGATTGAAAATAGTTGTTGATTACTAATCAATTCACTAAAGACTCATACTAATCAATTGCTGATTTATTTCATCAATATTTCATCAGCCGTGTTTAAAGCAACCAGTTTTGCATGTGATAAAATCTTACTAACAGCTGTGGACAGAGCTCTGATTGAAAATAGTTGTTGATTACTAATTAATTCACTAAAGACTCATACTAATCAATTGCTGATTTATTTCATCAATATTCCATCAGTATTATTAAGGACACATACTAATCAATTACTAATATATATTTCAGTGGTTTATTAATTACTTATTGATTGTTCCATGAACATTACTTGGTAGCTGAGATAATTTGATGGTAGTGGATACCAAGAGCTTAGGATTGTGTATTATGAATTGATTCCGAGGTTACTTGGTTTTTTATTAATTTTAGCACCGGCCGTGTGTACAATTTTTTTATGTTGTATGTATAATTGTTTGTATGTATGTGATAATAAATTCTTAAAATAGATATTCTGACTACGCAGCGCTTCAATTACTTTGTGTACCAGGATCCAAAACAGCATGGATTTACTGGTGGTAGATCATGCCAAACAAATCTTATTGACTTTTTTGACTCTGTGACGAAAATAATAGATCAAGGTGGAGCTGTAGATGTAGCATATCTAGACTTTAGTAAGGCATTTGACACTGTCCCACATCGCAGACTGCTAAATAAACTTGAAAGCGTGGGGGTGGATTATAAAACAGCTAAATGGATAAGAACCTGGTTGGAGGATAGGAAACAGACAGTTGTAGTTAATGGAGTGCAATCTATGGAGGGAAATGTTACCAGTGGAGAACCCCAGGGATCTGTACTTGGTCCAGTTCTCTTTAATATCTTTGTTGGTGACATTGCAGATGGTATTGAAGGGAAGGTATGCCTTTTTGCAGATGATACAAAGATATGCAACAGGGTAGACACACCGGGAGGGGTAAAACAAATGATTGATGACCTAGCTAGGCTTGAGAAATGGTCAAGAACTTGGCAACTACAGTTTAATGCTAAAAAATGCAAAATCATGCACTTGGGTCTCAAAAACCCAAAGGCTAAATATAGTATCAAGGGTACTATAATGGAAACTACTGAGGAGGAAAGGGATTTAGGAGTCACTATTTCAAGTGACTTGAAGGCAGGAAAGCAATGCAACAAAGCAATGAGAAAGGCAAGTCAGATGCTTGGTTGCATAGGGAGAGGAATCAGTAGCAGGAAAAAAGAAGTGATAATGCCACTGTATAGGTCATTGGTGCGGCCCCTTCTGGAATACTGTGTCCAGTTCTGGAGACCATATCTCCAGAAGGATATAAATACATTAGAGAGTGTACAAAGAAGGGCAACTAAAATGGTGCATGGCCTACATCACAAAACGTACCCGGAAAGGCTAAAAGATCTTAACATGTATAGTTTGGAGGAGAGAAGGGAAAGGGGAGACATGATAGAAACTTTCAAATATATCAAGGGTCTTAACAAAGTTCAGGAGGGAAACATTCTTCAAAGGAAGAGAAGTATTAGAACTCGAGGACATACACTGAGACTGGAGGAGGGGAGGTTCAGGGGAAATTTAAGGAAAAATTACTTCACAGAAAGGGTAGTGGATAAGTGGAATAGTCTCCCATCAGAGGTGGTAGAGGCTAAGACTGTAGAGCAATTTAAACATGCTTGGGATAGGCATATGAATATCCTTACAAAGAATTAAGGTTCAAAAAGGGTTGAGATTACCTAAAGGATAAAAAAAAAAGGGGCAGACTAGATGGGCCAAGTGGTTCTTATCTGCCGTCAAATTCTATGTTTCTATGACTGCTTACAGATTATGGACTTCGGTTGCAAGGACGTGGAGGTCTGGCTCCAGGTCACCCGGGCTTCTCAAACTGCAAAGGAGCCCCGGAATGCGGGGGCGGACGGGCTACGCGCGGGGTCGTCCGCTCAGGGGAGTAACGCGGAAAGGGTAAGAAAGGTAGGTTGCCTGTCCGCGGAAGGGGGCAGGCCGCCGCGAAGGGGAAGTGCTTCGTGTTTAATAATGCGACCTGTTCCTTCGGCAAGCAGTGTCGGTTTCGACATTCGTGCTTGCAGTGTGGCGGCTTCCACCCGGTCTCCAACTGTTTTAAGGGAAATCGGCAAGGTGCGAGGGGAAAGCAAAGCTTCGCAAGACCCGGCGCAAGCGGGATCGCTCATCAGGGCCCCGACGCCAATTAATTTGGACGCTATGTCCAAATGGTTGGATTGGTATCCGAATAGTACAGACGCTCAATTTTTGTTTCAGGGTTTTAAGCTTGGTTTCCGCTTGCCTGTTGCGGGCGAAGTATATGTTTAGGCTCTCCGGAATCTGCAGTCCGCTCGCGCCTTGCCGTCCATTTTGCGCGAGAAAGTGGATAAAGAGGCGCGCATGGGTAGGATGGAGGGCCCGTTTAGCTCACCCCCAGTGGATGACTTGGTCATTTCCCCAGTGGGGGTAGTCCCCAAGAAGACTCCAGGTGCCTTTCGGCTCATTCAACATCTTTCTTACCCGCCAGGGTCGTCGGTCAACGACGCGATACCACCGGCTCACTGTTCGGTGGTGTACCAGTCGTTTGATGAGGTGCTGGAGTTGGTTCGTAGCTACGGCCCTGGTGCCCTGATGGCTAAGATCGATGTGCAATCCGCGTTTCGGTTGCTCCCGTTGCATCCGGACTCATTCCGTTTTATGGGTTTTCGAATCGGAGCAGAGTATTTCATTGACAAATGTTTGCCGATGGGATGTTCCGTTTTTTGAACGGTTTAGCACATTTTTACATTGGTGCGTGGAGTCTTCTTCAGGGGGTCATGGAGTTGCGCATTACCTCCATGATTTCCTGTGTGTGGGACCGGCGACTTCGCCGCGCTGCAGCGACTTGCTGTTCAGCATCCGAGCGCTGTTTTTTCACTTTGGCGTTCCTGTGGCCGAGGATAAAATGGAGGGGCCGGTTTCCTGTTTGTCGTTCTTGGGGATTGAAATCAACACGGTGGCGGGATCGTGTCGCCTTCCTCAGGCCAAGGTTGCGAAGCTCCGCGAGGTTATTTGCCAGTTCGTAATGTCGCGGAAAGTCACGCTGAGGCAGGCGCAGTTATTGCTGGGCCTCTTGAACTTTGCATGCCGGGTGATCCCAATGGGCAGGGTTTTCTGCCATAAGCTGGAGAGGGCGACGGCGGGGTGTGCCAGGCCGCATCATTTCATTCGTTTGTCCTCCGAGATTAAGAGGGATTTGGCCGTCTGGGCCTCGTTCCTGGAGGACTTCAATGGGGTGCGTATCTGGCTGGCCCCAACGGTCGACAATGCTCGGTTACAGCTGTTTACCGACGTGGCGGGCTCCTCTGGGTTCGGTTGCTACCCAGGGGGATCTTGGTACGTGGCCTCGTGGCCTGAGGAATGGCATCGCGAAGGTTTCACTAAGGACCTTTTGCTGCTGGAGCTTTTCCCCATTATGGTGGCGCTGGAGGTTTGGGGCGATCGTCTGGCTCATCGCAGCATTTTGTTTAGATGTGACAATCTGGGCGTGGTGCATGCGATCAATAACCAGAGGGCGAAGTCGCTGGTGGTTCTGAGGGTGCTCGGGCGACTGCTGCTGACATGCTTGCATAAGAATGTATGGTTCCGTGCGCAGCATGTGCCAGGGCTTGAGAACGGAATTGCCGACGCGTTGTCCCGCGGTCAGTGGGAGAGATTTCGTTTGTTGGCGCCCGAGGCCGATGAGCATGGGTTTCAATGTCCCGGTTATGTCTGGCAGGTGATCGGACCGGACTGGAGGGTCTAGCGATGCAGTCAGTGGCTCCGAAAACGCTCAAGGCTTACGGGCAAGCTTGGAGCGAGTGGGAAGAGTTTGTCCGAGGACGTAGTCATGAAGGTAAGAGCGGGCATCGGATGATGCTTTCTTTTATTTGGCAGCTTTTTGTCACGGGTAGGTCCAGAGCGGTGGTGTTCCGGTACTTAGCTGGGATTTCGTTCTTTAGTAAAATCAAGGGTGTCCCTGACGTGACAAAGAGCGGGCTTCTGGTTAAGGCGATGAAAGGGTGGGCGCGCGTGGCGCCAACGCCGCCTGATAGGCGACGGCCCATCGATGCGGCTTTGCTACTGGCTGTCATCGATGCGGTTGGCGGTATCGTGTCGTCAATTTTTGAATCGCTTTTGTTCCAGTTGGCGTTCTCCATGGCTTACCATGGAGCCTTTCGGGTTTCGGAGCTGGTAGCGCCATCTAAGCGGGCAGGCTAGCGCATGCTTCTGGATGACGTGGTGGTGGGTGAGAGGTCCTTGCTGTGCAGATTGCGTCGCTCTAAGACGGACCAAGTTGGTAGAGGGCGATGGGTCACTTTGGTTCCGTCTCTGGAGGAGAGCATTTGCCCGGTGAGGTTGGCATCGAAATATGCAGCGGTTCGGCCCGGTGTGCAGGGGTCGTGGTTGCTGCATTATGACGGTTATCCTTTAACGAAATATCAGTTTCGTTGGATGCTAAGTCGCTGTCTGGCGAGCTTGGGCCTTTCACCCGCTGCTTTCGGTACGCATTCCTTCCATATCGGGGCGGCGACATCGGCTGCGTCGGCGGGGTTTTCCGTTGCGGAAATCCAGGCAGTGGGGCGATGGAAGTCGTCAAGTTACAGACGATATATTCGCCCAGTTCCATGAGTTGTTTGTTTGACTAACAGTTCAGTTTTATTAGTCGTTGTATAAGTTAATGTTCTAAAGTTAAGTACGTCCTTGTGTAGTGTGTCTGTTTGTCTCCCCTGTTCATCCTACTCAGGGATTAGCTACTCGCCGCTGCTGGCAGCGGGGGTCTGGAGTTCTTTTGCGATTTTTTGCCTGACTTGACGGACTGAATTCTAATCTACAATTCGGCTGATCAGTTCAAATCAAAGTCCCTCAGCAGGTTTTTACGCTTTCACCTCCAGCTGAGTTCTTACATGTTTTTTCCCATTTTATACAACCCCCCCCCCACCCCCGTTTTATTTTCCTTATATTATTTTGATTTTTCCCGTTGTGTGTTTATGTTGCTTCGATTGGCTGGAAGCTTGTTTAGATTGGCTAGGCCGTGACTTCTGCAAGACACGAAAACCCCTTTTTTCTTTTGGCAGATCCTTCAGGTTAATGCGTTTAATACTCATGTTAGGATACTTATTAACCGATTTTTACTCCTTTCCTTCTCTTCAGGTTGGGTAGAAGACGATTTGGCAATCTGGGTGGTTGGCCACTCTTATGTTTACTGGGCAGCCAGGTTTTTGGCCTCGGAAGGGGCACAGATGTTTCCTGGGGCTCATGGTGTTCGTTGGCTTGGTTGGCGGGGGATGATGTGGAAAGATCTGAAGAGTAGATTGGTCAGTCAGGTCAGCGAGCATGGAGTCCCTAGGGTGCTGGTTGTCCATTTAGGTGGCAACGATCTGGGGAAGAGGACATCTTTGGAGCTGCGGTGGGCCATGATGGAGGATCTGGCCAGTGTGGCCGCAGCATGGACCAATTGTGTCTTGGTGTTCTCTATGATGGTGCCAAGGTTGCGTTGGCAAGGAGTGGCGGACGGTCGCCCGATTGATGAGGCCAGGCAAAAGGTGAATGCGGCGGTGGCGAAGTGGGTGTTGGTCCACGGAGGGAAAGTGGTTCGCCACCCTAGGATTCGGTTTCGTGACAGTCACCTTTTTCGGCCTGATGGTGTGCATCTGTCCAAGGAGGGGATGCTGTTTTTCCTGGAGGATCTGTTTCTGGTGTTGCAGGAGTTAGGTTGAGGGTATGGTGGTGGTGCGAAGTCTCTGGGGAAGAGTCTTTCGTTGTTGGCGGAAAAGAACGGCAGGTTGTAATTTGACTTGTTAGTTGCAGTTGTTTACAGTTTTGGTGTGGTTTAGGTGCACTCACCTCCATTGACTTTTAAGGCCGCTAGATCACACCCATCAGGGGGCAGTGTCATCACCCATCCGGGTGTGCAGTCAGCGTGGAGGTCTGAGTCGGGCACCTATTACCTATGTATGGTTTGTGGTAAATTAGGATCGTTTGGGTTTTAATGTTTTTTGAGGTTATCGTCAGTTGAATATAGCCGTTCTTTTTTCTGCCACCATATGCCGGCTGAATCGGCATGTTAACTTAAATTTTACTTTACAGGTTTTTCTAATGGTTAGGGTACAATAAATAGCTAACAATTTTCTGCCAAATTCAAGTCTCCTTGTCATTATTTCTTGGTATTAAAGGTATTGAATGCTTTACTTTTGAATAAAGGTCCACACATTATCATTAGGAGGTTTATGATGTGTTGTCTGTGCTGATATATTCAGCGCTTTTTGTATATTTTTGATTATAACACAGGTGTTTCTTGTTACCTAATGAAGGGGAGGGCTATATGGGTATAAAAGTGGGTTACTCATACTGGCTTGTGATCTTGACAAAGGTCCCCACATGGGACCGAAACGTTGATACCCCTATGCTGATTTTCTGATGCTACTAATAAAAAAGGCTTATGAAGACTGGTGAGTGCTCCTGATATTTATCTCTATATTTGAATGGACTGGTCCTGGTGACACATGTCTATATGGATGCTACCCCAGCAATTGATACAAAAGGCTAAAGTGTGGACTGTACAAGAATATATATATATATATATATATATATACACACACATACATAGAAACATATAATTTGATGGCAGATAAGAACCACTTGGGCCATGTAGTCTACCCTTTTTTTTTTTTTACCATATTTTTAGCTCAATCCTCATTTGATCCTTATTTCTTTGTAAGGATATCCTTATGTCTATCCCATGCCAGAGCCGCAACTAGGGGGGGGCTGGGGGGCACGCGATCTGGGCGCGAAAAAGGAGAGGGCGCCGGCGCGAGGCAGTAAGCGGGAACTTCAACTAGCAGTGCAGGACGGCGCAGGGTTGAAGAGGCGCCACCCGCACCGATGCGCCAGGACGCTACCGTAGAGATGCTTCCCGCTTCACACAGATAATGTGCAAGCACTGTGTGTGTGTGTTACAGCGCACTTCAGAAATGGAGAGGAGGGGGCCCTGACTGATATAGAAGATCAGCACTAGAAGTGTGTAACGTTAGGGAGAGGCAGCCATATATGTACAATATGTGTGTGTGCAGACAGTGTACTTTAACCTAGTGTGTGTGAGCAGTACAGTGTAACCGTGTGTGTGTGTGTGTGTGTGTGTGTGTTGGAGCAGTGCAGTGTAACCCTGTGTGTGTATGTTGTCAACATACATACACAGGGTTACACTGCACTGCTTCAACATTGTTGAAGCAGTGTAGTGTAGCCCTGTTTGTATGTGTGTTGGAGCAGTGAAGTGTAACGCTGTGTGTGTGTGTGTGTGTGTGTGTGTGTGTGTGCTGGAGCAGTTCAGTGTAACCCTGTGTGTATGAGTGTTAGAGCAGTGCAGTGTAACCCTGTGTGTGTGTGCATGTGTAGGAGAAGTGCAGTGTAACCCTGTATGTGTATGTTGAAGCAGTACAGTGTAACCCTGTGTGTATGTGTGTTGGAGCAGTGCAGTGTAACCTTGTGTGTGTGCATGTGTTGGAGCAGTGCAGTGTAACCCTGTATGTGTGTTGGAGCAGTGCAGTGTAAGTGTGTGTGCATGTGTTGGAGCAGTGCAGTGTAACTGTGTGTGTGTGTGTGTGCTGTAGCAGTCCAGTGTAACACGGCGCCAAATGACTGCCTTGCCCTGGGTGACAGAAACCCTAGTTTCGGCCCTGCCCATGCATGTTTAAATTGCTCTACTGTCTTAGCCTCTACCACCTCTGATGGGAGGCTATGCCACTTGAACACTACCCTTTCTGTGAAATAATTTTTCCGCAAATTTCCCCTGAACCTCTCCCCCTTCAGTCTCAGTGCATGTCCTCGTGTCCTATTGCTTTTCTTCATTTGGAGAATGTTTCCCTCCTGGACTTTGTTAAAACCCTTTATATATTTGAAAGTTTCTATCATGTCCCCCCTATCCCTTCTCTGCTCCAAACTATACATATTGAGATTTTTTAGTCTTTCTGGGTGTGTATTGTGATGTAGGCCATGCACCATTTAGTTGCCCTTCTCTGTACATATATAATGTTACCTTTCAATAAGCACTCTCGTTTGACTGCCTGCCAATGTTTTGAATTCTTGCCAGTGGCAAATGCAGTATATCGCATGCTAGGGAATGTGGTATAGGGACCAGCTTCTTCAGCCGGAAATTATGGTCACTGTGCAGAGAGCAAATTCCATTACTGAAGTTATTGCAAGAGAGAAATTCCAGCTTACACAACATCAGTTTGACGTTTTCAGCCAAAAATACATATTTCTATTGACTATTTTGTTGAAAATAGATTTACTAATCCTTTGTCTTGAAGAATTTAGTAGAGTAGAACACAAGCTATTTCTAAACACACATGTGCTTTATACAGTATTTTATTTAAGTGTCCCTTTAAACGCCTAAAAATATTTATATTTACTATTAGTATTGTGCACTTTAAATATATGAATGATGTATGTTTAAGTAATTCTTTTGACTTTTATGAAATAAAATTTTATTGTGAAACCTCACAAACAATAATCCCTGCTGAATGAGCTGTTCTGGCACCAGAGAAAATTACAGTGGTTCAAATAAAATAAATTATATACTGCTTCATATTCCTAACATTCTTCAACAAAACACATCTGATCAAGCTGAAATATTGCTGCCTCGCTGGCATTCAAAAAGAATCATTAAGTCTCGCAAAAAAAAAGAAAGAAAAGGAATGTTTGTTTATGGAGTCTTAAAAATGTTACTGGCACCTACCACAGTTATATGGTAACAGATTCCATCTGGTATTAAGTCGTAGTTTTAAGTGAACCCATAGCTGTGCTCTCATGAGTATTTGTTTAGGCCACAAAATAGCTGCTGGATGTAGGATCTAGTGGTAATATACACCAGCTCCGCCCTCCACAACTATGAGAACTGGGGTCCTGCAGTATGCGTGTTTAGGAAATTGACACTGCCCTGGACACACAATAGTGCTTATAGCCGTGCAGAGGGGCTGGGGACTGAAATTTTACTTTTTTGGTGGCCATATCCTTTAAAACCATAGTTGCCTACCCTCCCTCATTCTGCAGGAGACTCCCTGAAATAATGCGATTTATGGTAAGAACTTTCTGTTGTTAAATCTCTTTCTGTGAGGTACACTGGGCTCCACAGGAAATGACATTGGGGTGTAGAGTAGGATCTTGATCCGAGGCACCAACCGGCTAAAAACTTTGACTGTTCTCAGAATGCATAGCGCTGCCTCCTCTATAACCCCGGCCTCCATGCACAGGAGCTCAGTTTTTGTTAACCAGTCCAATGCAGTAGCAGGTAAAAGAGACGACAACCGTTAGTAGCCACATATACCACATTCTCACGAAAGGAGAAAGTGTCAGCGGCTAATGCCATACCAACCCAAAGAAACTAAGTGCGTCAGGGTGGGCGCCCTGTGGAGCCCAGTGTACCTTGTAGAAAGAGATTTAACAACGGTAAGTTCTTACCATAAATCTCATTTTCTGCTGCGGGGTACACTGGGCTCCACAGGGAATGACATTGGGGATGTCCTAAAGCAGTTCCTCATGGGAGGGGACGCACTGTAGTGGGCACAAGAACCCAGCGTCCAAAGAAGCATCCTGGGAGGCGGAAGTATCGAAGGCATAGAACCTTATGAACGTATTCACTGAGGACCATGTAGCCGCCTTGCACAACTGTTCAAGGATCGCACCACAGCGGGCCGCCCAAGAAGGTCCAACAGACCGAGTAGAATGGGCCTTGATAGTAGCAGGAGCTGGATGACCAGCCTGTACATAAGCATGTGCAATCACCATTCTAATCCATCTGGCCAGGGTCTGCTTGTGAGCAGGCCAGCCACGTTTTTGAAAACTTACAGTACAAAGAGAGAATCAGACTTCCGAAGGGATGCAGTTCTCTTCACATAGATACGGAGAGCCTGTACCACATCTAAAAATCGCTCTTTGGAGGACAAGTCAGGAGAGGCAAAGGTCGGAACCATGATCTCCTGATCAAGATGGAAAGAAGACACCACCTTAGGTAAGTACCCGGGACGTGTTCTGAGAACTGCCCGGTCACGGTGAAAAATCAGATATGTGGACCTACAAGACAAGGCACCCAGATCCGACGCCTGTCTAGCAGAGGCAATAGCCAGCAGAAACAAAACCTTAAGAGAAAGCCACTTAAGGTCTGCAGATTCAAGAGGCTCAAACAGAGATCCTTGCAACGCCTCCAGAACCACCGATAAGTCCCAAAGAGCCACAGGCGGGACATAAGGAGGTTGAATCCGCAACACACCCTGAGTGAACGTATGAACATCAGGTAAAGTCGCAATTTTTCTCTGAAACCAAACAGACAAGGAAGAAATATGAACCGTGATGGAGGCCAGACGAAGGCCCAAGTTCAGGCCTTGTAGAAAGGCCAAAAGTTTGGCCGTACTAAACTTGTAAGTGTCATGATTATTAGTGGCGCACCAAGCAAAGTAATAATTCCAGACCCTATGATAAATCCGAGCAGAAGCCGTTTTCCGGGCCTTCAACATGGTTTGAATGACCACCTCAGAAAATCCTTTGGCCCTCAGGACGGAAGCTTCAAGAACCACGCCAGCAAAGCCAACCGGGCTAAATCCTGATACACACAGGGGCCCTGAACTAGGAGATCCGGGCGCTGTGGAAGTAGAAGGGGATGCTCTATCGAGAGACCCTGAAGGTCTGAGAACCAATGCCGTCTGGGCTACGCGGGAGCGATCAGAAGTAGTATTCCTCCTTCTTGCTTGAACTTCCTTATTACTCTGGGCAGGAGTGACACCGGAGGGAACACGTATGGCAGCTGATAGTTCCATGGAATTGCCAGTGCGTCCACGAACGCTGCTTGAGAATCCCTTGTCCTTGCTCCGAAGACCGGAACCTTGTGATTGTGTCGAGATGCCATCAAGTCCACATCTGGAAGGCCCCGAGTAGTTGAAACACTTCTGGATGGAGGCTCCACTCTCCGGTGTGTACGTCCTGACGACTGAGAAAGTCTGCTTCCCAGTTTAGGACCACCAAAATGAATACTGACGATATGGCTGGCAGATGGCGTTCCGCCCACTGAAGAATCCTTGATACTTCCCTCATTGCCATGCGGCTTCGAGTGCCGCCTTGATGATTAATGTACGCCACCATGGTGGCATTGTTCGACTGTACTTGAACAGGTCTGTTCTGTATTAAATGCTGGGCCAAGTTCAGTGAGTTGAACACTGCCCGCAGTTCCAGAATGTTTATTGGAAGGAGAGCCTCCTCCCTGGTCCACCGACCCTGAAAGGAGTGTTGCTCCAACACCACGCCCCAACCTCTCAGACTGGCATCTGTCGTCAGAAGGACCCAGTTGGAGATCCAGAAGGGACGACCCCCTGCTCAATTGATGGTCCTGCAGCCACCATCTTAGTGACAGACGGACCTCCGGAGACAAGGAGATCATTTGCGACTTGATTCTGTGAGGCAGGCCATACCACCTGGCAAGTATCAGCTTCTGCATAGAGCAGGAATGGAATTGAGCGTACTCCACCATGTCGGAAGCCGACACCATGAGACCTAGCACATGCATTGCCGAATGTATGGACAGTTGCGGACGAGATAGGAAGCATCGACTTTCTCCTGAGACAAGAACAACTGCTGGTTGTGAGTGTCCAACAACGCCCCCATGTGCACCATGCTCTGAGCAGGGACCAGGGAAGATTTCTTCCAGTTGATGAGCCACCCATGGGCATGCAGAAACCGGATAGTCAGATCCAGATGGCGTAGGAGAATTTCGGGGGAATTCGCCAGGATCAACAAGTCGTCCAGATACTGCAGGATCCTGACCCCTTGACAGCGGAGCACAGCCATCATTACCGCCATGATCTTGGTGAAGACTCGCGGATCCGTGGTCAAACCAAAAGGTAACGCCCGAAATTGGTAATGGAGGATGCCAACCACAAACCTCAGGTACTGCTGATGCGACATTGCAATGGGAATATGCAGGTAAGCATCCTGTATATCCAGGGAAAACATATAATCCCCAGGTTCCAAGGCCAGAACAACAGAGCGAAGAGTTTCCATATAAAATTTGGAGATCCTCACAAATTTGTTCAAGAACTTGAGATTGAGAATGGGCCGAGAGGACCCATTCAGTTTCCGGACTAGGAACAGTGGTGAATAGTACCCCTAGCCTCTCTGAGCCAGAGGCACCTGTACTACCACTCCTGTGTCCAGTAGGGACTGTACCACAGAATGAAGAGTGTTTGCCTTCACCTGATTCAAAGGTCAGGCAAAATCGATGAGGGGGACGATTCTTGAAGGATACAGTGTAACCTTGACTGACAACTTCCTGTACCCAGGCATCTGAAGTGGTCTTCAACCATTCCTGGGTAAACCCTAGAAGTCGGCCCCCCACCCTGGGATCCCCGAGAGGGAGGCCCGCCGCGTCATGCAGCAGGCTTGTCAGTTTTGAAGCAAGCTGACGGGCAAGCCCGTTTAGGTTTGGACTTAGTGGGTTTGGAAGTGTGAGCCTGTTTCGGGCACACCTGACCCTTTGCTTTCCCTGAAGTACGAAAGGAGCGAAAGGAAGTACTCTTAGCCTTTGGTACCGAAGGAGCAGTACTAGGTAGACAAGCTGTTTTAGCAGAAGCTAAGTCAGCCACTATCTTGTTGAGGTCTTCTCCGAAAAGAATGTCTTCCTTAAAAGGGAGCACCTCCAGGGTTTTCTTAGAGCCCAGATCCACAGACCAGGACCGCAACCAGAGAATCCGGCAAGCCAAAATGGATGTAGTAGAAGCCTTGGCCACCAGAATACCGGCATCAGAAGCCGCCTCCTTAATGTAATGAAAAGCTGTGACAATATACAACAGACATTGTCTAGCATGATCAGAAACGTTGGAAGGCAGCTCAGCTTCCAACTCCTGAGCCCACACTTCAATAGCCTCTGCAGCCCAAGTCGTTGCAATGGTGGGCCGATGCGCAGCACCAGCTGGGTGTAAATCGCCTTTAAACAGCCCTCCACACGCTTATACATCGGTTCTTTCAAAGACTTGACGGTCATTACAGGCAGAGCTGAGGATACCACCAGCCGCGCCACCTGCGAATCCACTGGCGGGGGTGTCTCCCAATTTTTACTTAGCTCCGCCGCGAGGGGATATCGAGCTAGCATCTTCTTGTGAGGCGTGAATTTCTTTCCTGGATTTTCCCAGGATTCCTGACGTATGTCAACTAACTGGTCAGAGTGAGGTAAAACTTGTTTAACCACTTTCTGACATTTAAATCTGTCTGATTTCTTAGGGACAGTATCAGGCTCTGGGTCATCAGTAATTTGAAGGATTAACCTGATAGCCTCCTGGAAAACTGCGGTAGGGTGTGTGACTGACAGATGCAAACCAGAGCCTCCACTGTAAGTACCCTGCAACCAGGGCGTGGAAGTATACAGCGCCGCTGGGGGAGGTGATGGAGCTGCAGCAGGAGATGTCTGACTGACATCTAACACTCACAGTGTCTCTGCTGCAGCCCTTGAAGTCTTCATTTTTCACTTAAAAAAGTTCCTCTGAGGGCTGCAGGAGCAGCCCACCTGTTGTATGCTTGCACTGCTTGGCACCAACTACAAAACTGAGTTTCTGTGCACGGAGGTGGGGTTATAGAGGAGGTGGCGCTATGCATTCTGGGAACAGTCAAAGTTTTTAGCCTGTTGGTGCCTCGGATCAAGATCCTACTCTACACCCCAATGTCATTCCCTGTGGAGCCCAGTGTACCCCGCAGCAGAAAGAAGCAATCTCCCTGACTCGCTGAATAGACCAGCAATCTCCCTGATCGCACCTTATCCCCATTATGTAGCTGTTACATTCTTGGGAAACAAAAATAAATCAGAGATATATATTGTACATTCAAATGAGATCATCAATACCATTTCCCTGTATTAGTTATAAGGCACAATTATACCTACGGGTACATGCATTTTAAATAAGGTTTCTCATGGCCACTTACAGTATATGGAACCTTTTGAAAAAACACAATACACAAACAAATCCTGCAAAATATCAGTGTATTTTCTTAAACAAGTAGATCTTACTAACTTTGGGGCTCATTTAAATTTGGATGTAAGTCATTTTCATGACACGCCTCTCAGATGTAGCCGTACACGTCCGCGTTAATAGGTGTAACTTTACCAGTCTCCTTGAAATGCTTTTTCAAAATTAGGCAAGTATGTTTAAAACATGGTACATTCTTTAGACAATGTACAGAAAGCAAAATGTGCTCTTTTTATACAGATGTGTCCTCTGTTGTTGCTGCAGTAACATTAAAGAGCCCTTCTAGTAAGGCCTTGTCCAGAGCACGTTTACTAATGCCAAGCGACTTTCATGCATTTTTTTCCACAAAAATGTGGCTTATTCACATTACTATGTGAATGAGAAGCATAAGCAGTCTACGCTGATTAAAATTATATGCGGCATATGTACACTACTCAAAAAATAAAGGGAACACTAAAATAACACTTCCTAGATCTGAATGAATTAAATATTCTTATTAAATACTTTGTTCTTTACATAGTTGAATGTGCTGACAACAAAATCACACAAAAATTATCAATGGAACTCAAATTTATTAACCCATGGAGGTCTGGATTTGGAGTCACCCTCAAAATTAAAGTGGAAAAACACACTACAGGCTGATCCAACTTTGATGTAATGTCCTTAAAACAAGTCAAAATGAGGCTCAGTAGTGTGTGTGGCCTCCTATATGACCTCCCTACAATGCCTGGGAATGCTCCTGATGAGGTGGCGGATTGTCTCCTGAGGGATTTCCTCCCAGACCTGGACTAAAGAATCCGCCAACTCCTGGACAGTCTGTGGTGCAACGTAGCGTTGGTGGATGGAGCGAGACATGATGTCCCAGATGTTCTCAATTGGATTCAGGTCTGGGAAACGGGCGGGCCAGTCCATAGCATCAATGCCTTCATCTTGCAGGAACTGCTGACACACTTCAGCCAGGTCTAGCATTGTCTTGCATTAGGAGGAACCCAGGGCAAACCGCACCAGCATATGGTCTCACAAGGGGTCTGAGTATCTCATCTCGGTACCTAATGGCAGTCAGGCTACCTCTGGCGAGCACATGGAGGGCTGTGAAGCCCCTCAAAGAAATGCCACCCCACACCATTACTGACCCACTGCCAAACCGGTCATGCTAGAGGATGTTGCAGGCAGCAGAACGTTCTCCTTGGCGTCTCCAGACTCTGTCACGTCTGTCACATGTGCTCAGTGAGAACCTGCTTTGATCTGTGAAGAGCACAGGGCGCCAGTGGCGAATTTGCCAATCTTGGTGTTCTCTAGCAAATGCCAAACGTCCTGCACGGTATTGGGCTGTAAGCACAACCCCCACCTGTGGACGTCGGGCCCTCATACCACCCTCATGGAGTCTGTTTCTGATCGTTTGAGTAGACACATGCACATTTGTGGCTTGCTGGAGGTCATTTTGCAGGGCTCTGGCAGTGCTCTTCCTGTTCCTCCTTGCACAAAGGTGGAGGTAGCGGTCCTGCTGCTGGGTTGTTGCCCTCCTACGGCCTCCTCTAAGTCTACTGATGTACTGGCCTGTCTCCTGGTAGCGCCTCCATGCTCTGGACACTACGCTGACAGACACAGCAAACCTTCTTGCCACAGCTCGCATTGATGTGAAATCCTGGATGAGCTGCACTACCTGAGCCACTTGTGTGGGTTGTAGGGAGGTCACACAGGCATGTGGAGGCCACACACACTACTGAGCCTCATTTTGACTAGTTTTAAGGACATTACATCAAAGTTGGATCAGCCTGTAGTGTGTTTTTCCACTTTAATTTTGAGGGTGACTCCAAATCCAGACCTCCATGGGTTAATAAATTTGATTTCCATTGATAATTTTTGTGTGGTTTTGTTGTCAGCACATTCAACTATGTAAAGAACAAAGTATTTAATAAGAATATTTCATTCATTCAGATCTAGGATGTATTATTTTAGTGTTCCCTTTATTTTTTTGAGCAGTGTATATTCTGTGTGCTACTACAGCTGTATCTATCTGCATACTAAATGCTATGTTACAGTGTTTTCCACTGACATTGTAACATAGCATTTCATGTGCAGATACATTCGCACACAGTATAGTATTCACACACAGAATATACACATTGCACATAATTTTAATCAGCGTAGTCTGCTTATCCATTTTATTCACATAGCACAGGGGTATATCTCGAGGTCTGAACGCCCCTGGCAAAGGAAGGGCCTGGTGCTCCCCTCCATATTAGAAATGGCATGCCCACATAAAAGGGGTGTGGCCTTATGGGGAAGGGGCATGGCCACACAATAGTATCCCCAATTCAAATTACGCCACAAAGTAGTGACCTTTACTCACATTACACCGCATAGTGTGTCACTTATTCACATCATGCCACACAATAGTACCCATTATACACATTACGACACACACTAGAGCCTTATTCATGTTACACTACACAGTAGTTTTCCTTATATACATCATGCCACACAATAGCGCCCCTTACATATTATGCCACACAGTAGTGCTCCTTACACATTGTGCCCATAGTAGTAGTGCCCCTTAAACATTATGACCACACTGGGTGGTCCTACCTGGCAGCTGAAGCATGTGTACCATTTGATCCCAGTCCCAGCCAGGTCAGGATGTGTCAGTCTCACCTTTGATCACTCATGCTCAGAAAGAATAAACAGCTGCTCCAACGGTGCCCATATTTGTAAAGTGTGCAATGCCTCATGAGATTTATAGTTTATCTTTTACTTCTCAAAGTCTGAGCAGTAAAAGATGAACTACAAATCCCATGGCACCCCTCTTCCTTCTCTGTCCAGCTGGTTGTCTGAGCTGAGAAGTTACTCGTCTCAGCCGCCCTGACTTTATGTGGCAGGTGCGGCCAGATCCCGGCTGGCGCCTGTAGCTCACCCCAATCTCTGTTGTTTCAGGATCAATAGGTGGGTGGGGCTAGGACTGTGTGTTATGGAGTGCAATCACCCTTATTGCCCCCCCCCCCCCTCAGGATCCGCCACTGCTGGTACTCACATGGGCAGTTTCTCAGACATCCACTTACCGACTTATAGTTTTTACATAATGTGTCAGTAAATATAATCCTGTGTGTATCGCACACAGGTCCCAGGGTCAGCAACAAATAACACTCACCCTGCAGGCAATTGCGCACTGGTTCTGCTCCTCACACTTCCAAATCCAGCATCTACACACAGCTCTCCTGAAGCTCCATCCATGCCTGGAGAGGTCCTGAGATCCTGCACCGCAATCTGACATGCATACAGATTAGCAGGCAGTGTTTCAGGAGGATCTTCTGCTGGTAGTGCAGTTCCCGACTCAGGGGATGATGAGGAGCATTAGCAGGGACAACACAGACTGCACTGGGCTCAGAAAGAGACAGCTGCAGCATTTTGAATATGGCGCCGAATGTGAGTCAATCGCAGCTCACTGACCGGTCAATCAGGAGTAGCTGATGTCTCTCAGAGGCTCTCCGCGAGCTGCGACTTGTGGTCTGGCACCAATCCACTGCTCCCGATGCTCCATGCTGACAGACTTCAGTGCGAGAGAAGAAGTTGAGCCAGGGACACGGGGAAGAGAGGCAGAGGTAGCCGGGCGCATCACTAGTGCATCATATATTTCAGTTGATGCCCAGCAATTGGGCTAGCAGGGCTGGCAATGGAAAGTGTGATGGGGCATTGTTCTGGCTTCTGGCCCGTACCGCCGCTAGCTACAGTTCTTACATTAGTGTCTGTGTCAGTATGTTTGAATCCCCCTCACTGGATCCACCACTGAGCTGATGGTCTTACTCTGCTGCTGCTCCTATGTGATATAGTTCAGCAGTGTTCTGTGCTTTGTTCGTGGGCTGCCTGAGAGAAGGTGGGCCACTGTGCCTCCCTCTTAATCTGGCTCTTATTCTACCCCCTGGCCATGGGTGACACCCTCGGCGGTGCCCCCTTTCAGCTGGCACCCTTGGCGAGTGCCATCCTGGCCAAGGGGTAGATACGCCCCTGACATAGCAATTCGAATAAGAAACATTTTCAGGGGAAAAATATGCCAAGTGCTGGAGGAATTGCACAGGAGTTGGTGGATCTCATATGCCCTGTGTGCTGCGTCTCAAAACGTACAGAGGCTAAAACACAAAGGACGCATCTGTATGTTAAAATTTGAATGAATGACTTGTAAACTGATGTACACGCATAGGTGTGCGCAGGGGGGGTGCCTGGTGCGCACAGGCACCCCCTAATGTCTGGCACCCCGATCTCACATGCCTGATGCAGCGATTGCCGACCAGGCTGATTACTGTCCCCTCTGCGCTGCGCCCTGCAGGACTGCATTACTGACCGGACGCCTGGGTTAATCAAGGGTGTCACTGCCACCAGCTTTCAAATTCCCAGCTCCACCTCCATGTACAAAAACAGTGTGATGTGATGTGATTACGTCATGCTGCTCGCACGTCCATCCGTCACACGCCCACCTCTCTCCTTCTATGCTATGCCAACGCCAGCCACTGATGAGGAGCAGCATGCAGCCAGCGTTCCTCTTAGGAAGACAAATTCAATACTGGCAGACGGCCGGCAGCAGCTTTGACACGTCACTCGTTTTTCCAGCAGCAGCAGCAGTAACTAGTCTGCGACTGTCAGTGTCAGTGAGTGACTGACTTGTAAGTAAGCTGCTGCAGCTTGCAGGGGAAAGAGAGGGGGAGCCAGACCAGGCTGAGGAGGAGCACTGTAATTGCATAAGTGCCATCAGGGGTGTTTGGTGCACACCACAACATCTGACAATGTATCTGCTATCTGCTTTATTAGGATTGGTACAAAGGTGGATATTTTATATGCGTTGACCATCAATAGATGGTACTAGACACGCCCAAAAGGCGATGCTAGACACACCCCTCCGACGGTGCACCCCCTAATAAAATGTGCTGCGCACGCCAGTGTGTACACGTGAGGTTAATCAATTATCATAGAACATTTGCTTTTCCTTAAAGACATATAATTGATCATTTTTCTGTTTCACAATGAATATTTGTTATTAGAATCTTTCTACTTTTGAAGTAGAAAAAAACCTAGCCTGACTGTGAAAATTCCATTTAAGTGATACAAAAATATGTTGCAATATTGTTCCAAACATAGGGGATTATTCAGGTTTATTAGCAAACCAAAAGAGTGCACTAATGGGCAAAACCATGTTGCACTGCAGGTGGGGCAGATGTAACATGTTCAGAGTGATTCAGATTTGGGTGGGTTATATTGTATGGTAAAAATTGTCTGCTTTATTTTTACACTGCAATGTAGATTTCAGTTTAAACACATCCCACCCAAATCTAAATCTCTACATATGTAACATCTGCCCCACCTGCAGTGCAACATGGTTCTGCCCATTAGTGTGGTTAGTACACTGGTACAAGGGGATGCATTTAGCATCCCACCTTTCAAGATGCCAGCAGTCACGTCACCGATGCCGGAATCCCAACACCACTCAGAAGACTGGCGCCAGATCACCGACATCCTGAAGGTGAGTATCGGGTGGGGGTTAGGGCCTTGGAGCACTTAGTATCAGGCACTAGATGGGGTAGCCCTAGCCACCCCCCCCCCCCCTTCCCCCCCTGATGGTTAGCTGTAGCAGACACCCCTGGAGGGTTAGGGTAGGGGATGGAGTGTAGAAATACTCACCCGCTCTGATGTTGGGATCTTCAATGTCAGGCTGCCACGGTTGGTTATGTGACTGTCAGCCTCCCGACAGCCTGTACATCATATGTATTTTGATACAAGGTATGGCTCAGTAAGTACAAGGGGGCAGATGTATTAACCTGGAGAAGGCATAAGGAAGTGATAAACCAGTGATATGAGCAAGGTGATAATGGCACCAGCCAATCAGATCCTAACTGTTAATTTACATATTGGATCTGATTGGCTGGTGCCTTTATCACCTTGCACATATCACTGGTTTATCACTTCCTTATGCCTTCTCCAGGTTAATACATCTGCCCCAAGGTACTGTATGGGGAACCAGATGTGACTTAGCATATGGGACTGGGAACCTAATATGTCTTAGCATATTAGACTGTTTACCCAGGGATGGAATTACCATTGGTGCAGCAGGTGCATCGCACTGGGGCTCCACTGCTGCCCAGACCAATAATGAGTTATTCCTTGAGCCCACCACCATTCCCGCAGACCATTTTAAACAATGTTAGATGAATGGCCCAGTGCAGAGAGCAGGGCGGGCCTTGCCCCTCACCTTAGGGAGGCAGGGCTGACCTTGTATGTGCCAGAATGATAGAGGTGTACTGCCATTTATCAGCACTGATGATCACAGCCACATACTGCCTCTAATTAACAGCCAACTGTACATTTTTTCTGATTCACTGCTGTCTGTGAATTAAAGGCAGCTCAAAACCACAACTGTCTGCCTGACTGAGTGGCAAACTGAGGAAAGCACAAAGAGTGGGGGTAACTGTCACAGACAGAGCAGAGGCCACTGTGTTCCTGCCTCCACCAAGGTACATGCCTCCTGTTCTCTGCACCACACAGGGCATTGTGCTTGTACCCATGTCATCCATTGCTTATCCCTATCACCCATTGCCTTGACTCTCTCTGTCACTCACTGCCTCTCCCTGTCACCCTCTGTCTCTCTCTGTCAATCTCTGCCTCCCCCTGCCTTATGTTGTCACCCACTGCCTCTCCCTGTCACCCACTGTCGTATGGCATACTGTATTGTGAACTTGGGTTGGGAGGGAATGGGGGAGGAATTATATTTTTGCACTTGGGCCCGCCACTTACAAAGGTCCACCACTGTTTTTGTCAGATATGGCTTAGCATATTTTACTGGGAACCAAATGTGTCTCAACATATTAGACTGGGAACTAAATGTGACTCAACATATTAGACTGGGATCCAGATGTGGCTCAGCATATTAGACTGGCTACCAGATGTAGCTCAGCATATTAGACTGGGAACCAGATAAGACTTAGCACATGAAACTGCAAACTAAATGTGGCTCGGCATATTAGACTGGGATCATAGGTGTGCGCAGGGGGGGTGCCTGGTGCGCACAGGCACCCCCTAATGTCTGGCACCCCGATCTCACATGCCTGATGTAGCGATCGCCGAGCAAGCTGATTACTGTCCCCTCTGCGCTGCACCCTGTCAGGACTGCATTACTGACCGGACGCCTGGGTTAATAAAGGGTGCCACTGCCACCGGCTTTCAAACTCCCTGCTCCACCTCCATGCACAAAAACAGCGTGATGTGATGTGATTACATCATGCTGCTCCCACGCCTACCCGCCACAGGCCCACCTCTCTCCTTCTATGCTATGCCAACGCCAGCCACTGATGAGGATCAGCATGCAGCAAGTGTTCCTTTTAGGAAGACAAATTCAATACTGGCAGGCGTTCTGCAGCAGCATTGACACGTCACTCATTTTTCCAGCAGCAGCAGTACTAACCTGCGACTGTCAGTGTCAGTGAGTGACTGACTTGTAAGTAAGCTGCTGCAGCTTGCAGGTGAAAGAGAGGGGGAGCCAGATCAGACTGAGGAGGAGCAGTGTAATTGCATGAGTGCCATCAGGGGTGTTTGTTTGGTGCACACCACAACATCTGACAATGTATCTGCTTTGTTAAGATTGGTACAAGGGTGATTATTTTATATTGCATTGGCCATCAATAGATGGTGCTAGACACGCCCAAAAAGCGGTGCTAGACACACCCCTCCGACGGTGCACCCCCTAATAAAATGTGCTGCGCACGCCTATGACTGGGATCCAGATGTGGCTCAGCATATTAGACTGGCTACCAGATGTAGCTCAGCATATTAGACTGGGAACCAGATAAGACTTAGAATATGAAACTGCAAACTAAATGTGGCTCGGCATATTAGACTGGGTACCAAATTGATCTCAGCATATTAAACTGTTTACCAGATATGGTTTTGCATTTTAAACAGGGAATCAGATGTGGCTCAGAATATTAGACTATTTACCAGATGTAGCTCAGCATATTAGACTGTTTACCAGATATGGCTCAGTGAATTAGACTGTGAACCAGATGTGGCTTAGCATATTAGACTGGGAACCAGATGTGGCTCAGCATATTAGACTGGGAACCAGATGTGGTTCAGCATATTAGTATGGGAACTAAATGTGTCTCAGCATGTTAGACTGTTTACCAGATATGGCTTAGCATATTATATATGGAATCCGATGTGGTTCAGCATATTAGACTGCGAATAAGATGTGGCTTAGCATTTTAGACTGGGAACCAGATGTGGCTCAGCTATTAGACTAAGAACCAGATGTGGCTCATCATATTAGACTGGGAACCAGATGTGGCTCAGCATATTAGACTGGGAACCAGATGTGGTTCAGCATATTAGTATGGGAACTAAATGTGTCTCAGCATGTTAGACTGTTTTCCAGATATGGCTTAGCATATTATATATGGAATCCGATGTGGTTCAGCATATTAGACTGCGAATAAGATGTGGCTTAGCATTTTAGACTGGGAACCAGATGTGGCTCAGCTATTAGACTAAGAACCAGATGTGGCTCATTATATTAGACTGTGAACCAGATGTGGCTTAGCATTTTAGACTAGGAATAAGATGTGGCTCAGCATATTAGACTGGTTCCTAGATGTGGTTCAGCATATTAGACAGGGAACAGATATGATTTAGAATATGAAACTGGGTATCAGATGTGGCTCAGTATATTACACTGGGGACCAGATGTGGCTTAGCATATTAGGCTGTTTACATGATATGATATGTCTTAGCATATTAAACAGGGTATCAGATGTGGCTCAGCATATTAGCCTGGGAAGCAGGTGTGGCTCATGTCAAAGTCAGAAAAATATCTCTATGCACGTTGCCATATTTGCACCGCACACTGGTCTGCGCTGCGCATGCGTACGCTCTCCCGTGAAGGCGCATACCCGCAATAGCGTGCACCCGCGGGCGCACGGTATGCGTATTTACGGTAGAGTTTATGTAGTCGTAGCGTGCGACTCATTCATTACACATTTTCATAATTAATGTAGTTTATAGATCATGATCCCTTTAATGGTTTCTGAAAGTTTAGTTAACATAGAACGTCCCTGAACGGAGGAGTCCCTCTTTGTATGGTACGAAGGGTCTAACAGGAATCATATAGCAGTGTTTGGTACCCATCGGAAGAGTATTTAATTAGCAATATTCCGGTGTTGGTTTGGAGCGTATTAATCGCTCGTGCGAATAGTTATGGACATAAGAAGTTTATGTCCATTTCTATTATTTACTCATACTCAGGTATGCGGCGGGAAACCCAGTTTCCCACCCACCTGAGCTGTTGGAAATCGTCACAGCCCACCTGTATGAATCAACCTATGACCTTTTGTTATGATGCGAAGCCGGATTCCTGTGTCCAATGGACGACAAGATTGTAGGGACCATTGGATTGCATTGTGTGTGGGGCATAAATAGGCAGGCCGACCACATCCAGCTCTCACTCTTCAACGGTTCTCATTGCTGAGGATCGGGTGCTGGATGTCCAGGCGCATGCGATCGTTTCCCCTTGTGCGTAAGTTTTCTCTCCGTAGTCATTGTCTTACTGTGAGCCAATTTCTCTCATCTCTCTCCATCTCTCTCTCTCTCCTTTCTCTTTTCTCTCATATCTCCCCTAGACTAGTATTGAATTGTATTAGATAGTATTGTATTTTGGTTAGGAAGTCTCTGTTATATTGTAGTGTATCATTTGTACTGTTATCCCTTTTTTTTCAAGTATATTAGATATAATACAGTTAATAGGCTTTGGACCCTAAACCAGTATCTGTGTATTTTCTATAGTATTAAGTGTTCACTTGAGCGTCGGTGACGCTCAAGCAGCTTTGTAGTTAGTCAGGCTACACAAGGTTGCACTTACACCCTGTATTCACATTAAGGTATTCAGTGTATTTCATTGATAAGGTTTATACGATAAAGGTATAGCGTTGTGAGCGTCTGCGCCGCTGGTGATCTCCTCGTGGTCTCGAGCGTCCGCTACGCCATAGCGAATCATTACTCTAGTCATAGCCAACAACGTGCTGTCCTGTGATCACTGGGCCGTGAGCGAACGTGACGCTTGAGCGTCTCGCCTACGGCTGAGCGATCGTTACGCAACTAGCGTACCCTTCCGGTACTTCTTAAGTAAACAGCGTACAGTGTTCTTAGACTTCATAAAAGGTTGTTTATACGACAAAGGAATTTAGAATTGTCAATTGGGGGCCCGTCCTATCCTTCTCATATCTGCACTAGGTAGATCAGCAGACACTATCCCCCCAGCAAAGGGTGGGAGGTTGTCTCGCAGTGCTGACGGGATAAGCGTCTGCTTCGCTTAGATAAAGAGTGCTGAAGGAATCCGGGAACCGGAAGTAAGAACAAAACGCTTGTGTCTTTTAAAACTGTTTATTTTTCTTCTGTCTTGCGTATACACGCACGCATACATATATCTGCATTTCTTTTTCAAATTTCGTATATCACTATTCCTGTTTGCCAATTTTTATAGTTGATAGAAAGTGATAAAAGAGATTTGCTGTTATTTCATAGTAGAGGTAATAGTTAAAGTATAGACCAACACACGGCTTGTCTGGGAGACAAGGCAGTCAGTGTGGTGTGCGGTAGATGATCAGGGATCATTTACATTGATAAAGGTAGAAATTGTGTTACGGTGGATCTTTGTTTTGCGTACACGTGTCCCTAACAAAAGACTTGCGTACGCAATCCAAAGGCAGACGCACGCAGCGTACATTACGCAACGTAGCGTCCGGTTACGCCCACGTAGCTCAAAGTCACGAAAAAGGTGAATTAGCGCAAAGCGATAGTTAGCGCAAAGGCGATAAGTAACGCACAGCGGTAGATAACGCGACGCGGTAAATAACGCAAATCTATTTTTGGAAAAACTGAAATTTAGTTTAACAGATCCTGCTCCTAATTGGTAACACCGCTGGGCTGAAGAAAAATTTCTGCGCAGAAATAGGAGTGGAAGCAAAAGTGTACATGTGTTGAGTGAGTGTGTTTTTGTATACAAGTTATACAACTTAGAGGTTGAACCAATAGAAATCTGGTAGGACACACGTGTAAGTGACATATACGGTGGCTAAGGAGGCATCCTTGGTTGAATAATATTTGAGCAAGTAGAGTATAGCGGACTACAAGGTAACAAGACCAGGAGGTCACAAGGTAACAAGACCAGGAGGTCACAAGGTAACAAGACCAGGAGGTCATAAGGTACAAGTAGGTCCGCTATATAAACATACAAGAGGCACAACCCCGGGGGTTGGTGCAGAACCCATATAGGCCATAAGCTCTTGCTGAAGGAATCGCGGCCGGAAACATCGATTCCATTGATCTCTCAGTACATAACAGGTAGTGCTTATGTACTGAACGATTGGACCGCACGTAATTGTGTGCAGTAGTTAGTAATCTGACCTAATACCATTAGAGTAAAGTGGTCACAAACGCTATTTGTACATTCTGACGTGATTTGTGTAATTTTTTATTTTTAAGGGAAGTTCGCTGGTCACTCAGGAACTATCTAACAACCCCACCTTTACTGGAAAGAGTAAGTGTCCTGCGGGTAACCCTCATATGTTCCAGTAAACCGAAGGTTCTTTTGGTAGGGCCCTGTATCGAGTACGCCAGCACCACGTCGGTGTGATCAGGTCGTATTGGTCGAGGTGGGCGAGTGAGTGGGGTACTCGGTAAACCGCCACCGCCGGCCTATTGTGAATAATTTGGTTTGCTGTAAGGGTTCGCTGAAGACCTTGATTTAAAGATCTAAGGAGTAGTAAGCAACACCTGCAGATTATGGGGGCCAATTGTTCAGGTAGGGGGCGATCAACCTCGGTTCGGGTTGATTCAGAGAACCGGCCAGTCGGGTCGGCAAGATACATCATGTGTGAAAAATACGGAAGTCACACAGAGGTTTTATGTGATGAATGGGAGAGAATGACTGTACAAGACAGGGACAAATTCCCAAGAATAGGTAGCTTCAGTCCAGAAGTGTTACAAAATTTAAGGAGGAGGATATGTCTCATAAAATCAACAAAGAGACGAATTCAGCATCATGATTATTTACAGTTATGGCACCAGGAAGGTGAGATACAGAGAGGTTTGGCTCTGGCGGCGGGATCTGGGGCAGTAAGGAAACTGATAGCCACAGCCCCGCCGCCACCATATATAGCAGGAGAGAAGTTGATTGCGGAGAGAAACGCACTGGGTTGTAAAACACAAACACTTAGTAACCCTGTAAATGTAAATGATGGTAACCAAGTAACTCATGCAATTATTAACCCGTGCAAGTTGTACCCTGTTTTGAACTTTCCTCAGGAATGTGATCAAGAAGACGATTCAGCAACAATTTCAGCTCTCTCTCTTGCGGCCACCATAGCAGAGACCACAGTAGGCACAGCAACACCCACGAGATTAGCAAAAGCCCCTAGCGGAGGGATAGGTGAGGTCGTGTCAACGGGTAAGTACGGCACCATGCACTACACTGAAACAATTGTACCACAAGTTGTAGAATCAACGCAGAATGAGGCTGTTAGAATTGCTCCTGTAAGGGTAATAGCAGTTCCCAATGGAAAAACAGATGTGTCTGGAGCCACTCCCATAAGGAACATTGCCATGTACACTCCATTTTCCCGAATGGAATTAAGAACAATAGTGTCCGAATTCCCTGATCCCAGGAAAGACTTAGTTGCTAGCCAAAAATACATCAGGGATCTAGGTAACACGGTAGAACCCAACAACAAGGATTGGCAGGTACTGCTAAGAGCTTGTTTACCTTCCAATGTTGACGCAACTCAATTCTTAGTTGACTGTGCATTGGATAAAGATGTACCGCTTACAGACGTGTACAACAAGGATAATGTAAAAAGGATAAATTTACAGCTAAAGGAGTATTTCCCAGCCGTTGTTAAATGGAACAAGATATTCTCCATTAGACAAAAAGAGTCCGAAACGGCAGTAGAATATTTTCACCGGGCACTAGTAGAAATGGCAAAATACACTGGTATAGAAGACATTAAGACCAACCCAAACCACCGAGAAGTAGCAGTATCCGTACTGATGGATGGTTTAAAGGAAACATTAAAGACTAGGGTCCAGACCACGCAGCCATGTTGGCGAGGTCTGTCGGTGTCCACATTGAGAGAGGCTGCTATTGATCACGACAGAAACATCACTAGGCACAGGGAGTCGCAAAGTGATAAGTTGATGTCAGTAAGTATACAGGCGCTGACCACAAGGCAGCCTGCGTATGTACCACCGAATCCTGTGGGTAAGGCAAGTGTAATAACATGTTTTTCTTGTAACAGACAGGGACACTATGCACGAGACTGTAGAACAAAAAGTGTACAAAGATCTTTTCAACCCCCTAGACAACGACATGACACACGACATTGGGAGCAGGGTCCACAGAGGCGGAGTTTTGAGCCACATACAGGGGAAACAAAAAGATATCCCCCGAACAGAGACTGGCATGCCTCTGATAGTTCCCAACTAACTCCCTCACAAGTAGTTGCTGCCAGCGGGATTCAGGGAGGTCAGCATACCCAATAGGGGTGTGGCCATACCTGTAATCTGCAGCCAGTTAAATTGATTGCCAGTCTTGGAAGTGAACCAGAGATTGCAATCAATGTAGCTGGAAAAACTTTAAACTTTCTCGTAGACACAGGGGCGGCCAAGTCAGTGATAAATTCGACAGTGGGCATGAGAACCACTGGTAGGACAGTTCCAGCCATGGGAGTAACAGGAGTAGTCCAGCACTACCCTGTTAGCAAACCAGCCGAGATTACAATAGGGCCTTTGCATACCAAGCATTCCTTTTTGCTGGCTGCATCTGCACCAACCAATCTCCTGGGTAGAGACCTACTATGTAAAATGGGGTGCGTCATTTATTGTACTCCTGAGGGTGTATTCTTGGACATTCCTGAGAATCACGCTCAGGAAGTGCGAGACATGTTAGACTCCCCATCAAAATTAATGTCACATACCATTATGACAAATAGGAATCCATCCCAAGTAGAAGAGATGACATCTCAGATACCAGAGTCACTTTGGACAAAAGATGGACAGGACACTGGATTAATGGCAAACGTAGCTCCAGTAGTTGTACAAGTAAAAGATGGTAGGATAGCTCCAAAAATCCCACAGTATCCTCTGAAGCCAGAGGTGGAGTTAGGAGTTTTCCCAGTAATAGAGCGCTTGCTACAACAGGGCATTCTAGTAAGAACGTCCAGCACAGCAAATAGTCCCATCTTCCCTGTTAAAAAGAGTGGGGGGAGGGGTTACAGGCTAGTGCAGGATTTAAGGGGGATTAACAAAATAGTGGAGAGTCAGTTCCCCGTAGTGCCTAATCCAGCTGTCATCCTAATGCAAATTCCTCCCACTGCCAAATTTTTCACTGTTATTGACCTCTGCTCCGCTTTCTTTTCGGTACCTCTGCACCCTGACAGCCAATATTTGTTTGCATTCACATACAGAGGAGTCCAATACACGTGGACTCGGTTACCCCAAGGTTTCATAGATAGTCCAAGTATATTTTCTCAGGCTTTGCATGATTGTTTACAGTCTTTCCAACCGGAGAGTGGATCAGTGTTGATACAGTACGTGGATGATCTACTACTGTGTTCTGATTCAGTGGAGGCATCCCTGAAGGATACGAAACAGCTCCTGTTTCATCTTTCAGACACAGGACACAAGGTTTCCAAAGACAAGTTGCAATTATGCCAAACTAAGGTAAAATATTTGGGACACTGTCTAACACAAGGACTGAGACACCTGACCGCTGATAGAATCCAAGCCATTAGAGACATGACACTGCCACAAACCCAGCAACAGATCAGGACGTTTTTAGGAATGTGTGGGTATTGCCGTAATTGGATCCCAGGGTTTTCCATATTGGCGTTACCTTTGCAGGAAATGGTCTCTTCAAACAAACCTGATCGGATTTCGCATACAGACGAATCCGAAACAGCATTTGAGAGACTTAAACAGTGCCTAACGCAGGCGCCAGCACTAGGTATGCCAGATTATGGGAAACCCTTTGAACTATACGGAACAGAAAGTGCTGGGTGTGCAGCAGGTGTACTAACCCAAAAACACGGTGACGCCAGCAGGCCAGTCGCATACTACAGCGCTCAGCTAGACACAGTAGCGCGATCCCTCCCCACATGCTTGCGTAGCGTTGCGGCGATAGCATTGCTAGTGACAAAAAGCGAAGATGTCGTGCTAGGCCACAACCTCACAATCCATACACCGCATGCGGTATCTGCCTTATTGAATTCTGCCCAAACCAGACACGTCTCATCTGCAAGGTTTACAAGATGGGAATTGGCATTAATGGCCCCAGTAAACATCACCATAAGGAGATGCAGCGCATTAAATCCTGCAACATTTCTCCCAGGTGTGCCTGGTCAGACACAAAGGGTGGAAGGTGAGAGTGATGGGGAAGGAGGATTTAATGCAAAGGAAGATACACATGATTGTATGAAATATTTGACCCAAAATTTTACCGCAAGGCCTGACATCAGTGACAATCCACTGGAAGATGCAGAACTCACGTTCTACACTGACGGTAGTTGTCATAGACAGTCAGACTCGGGAGACCTGTGTACTGGATACGCAGTCGTAGATGACCAAGACACCATAGAAGCGGAACCGCTAGGCCCACCTCACTCAGCCCAAGTTGCTGAACTGGTCGCCCTAACCAGAGCATGTGAATTGGCTAAGGGTAAGTCAGCCAATATCTACACCGATTCTAGATACGCCTTCGGGGTAGTACATGATTTCGGAGCCCTATGGCGCCTCAGAAATTTCATGACGGCAGCTGGTACACCGATAGCGCATGCAGCTTATATAAAAAGGCTTCTAACAGCGATACAGGAACCCGACAGAGTGGCTGTTATCAAATGTAAAGCACATACATATAGCCAAGACCCAGTATCCCTTGGTAACAGCCGAGCAGACGAAGCCGCAAAGCTTGCAGCTGCTACCCCCATACAGACAGACACCACACAACTGATGGTATTTAATACCATCAACACACAGAAGTTGTGTGAGATGCAGAATTTGTGTTCCACACAGGAAAGAGCAGTCTGGAAGGCAAAGGGATATGGCCAGGAGTCCTCAGGGCTCTGGACGGATGGACATGGTAAACCAGTGGCCCCCAGAGCATATCTTCCATGTCTGGCTGAAGCAGCTCACGGGCTGACTCATTTAGGCAGGGAGGGGATGTGCAAATTGGTAAGAGCATACTGGTGCGCCCCAGGATTCTCCTCTCATGCGAGTAAAAGAGCAATGTCATGCCTTACCTGTCTGAGAAAGAATATTGGAAAGGCAATACCTACAGAACCATCCCATATCCCACCTGCCGGCGGCCCTTTCCAGGTAATACAAATTGACTTCATTCAATTACCCCCATGTCGAAATTTGAAATATGTACTTGTCTGTATAGATGTTTTCTCAAATTGGGTCGAAGCATTCCCAGCAGCTACAAATACCGCTATGTTTACAGCTAAGAAAATTGTGCAGGAATTTGTATGTAGATATGGTATCCCTAGAATCATTGAAAGTGATAGGGGTACCCATTTTACAGGTCTTTCAAGGAATGTGTAAGTTGATGGGTATTGATAGCAAGCTGCACACTCCGTACCGTCCACAGGCGAGCGCGAAGGTCGAAAGAGTGAACAGCACTATTAAAAATAAATTGAGTAAAGTAATGGCAGAGACAGGATTGACGTGGCCAGAAGCTTTACCCATTGTTTTGTATAGCATCAGAACCACTCCCAGGTCCCCTCTTAATCTGTCTCCTTTTGAAATTCTGTTTGGTCGACAACCGCATGTCATGATTAACCCTCAGGATGATTTGAAATGTAACAATGAAGTAACTGTAAAATACTTGATTAACATGAGTAAGCAGTTGAGGAATCAAAATGATAATCTGAAGTTGGTGATTCCTGATTTACCAGATAGTAATTGTCATGACATTGAACCTGGGGATTATGTAATGATACGAAATTTTCTACGCTCAGGTTGTCTTATTGATAGATGGGAAGGACCATACCAGGTCTTATTGACTAGCACCACAGCATTGAAGGTTGCTGAGAGAGAGACTTGGGTCCATTCATCCCACTGCAAGAAGGTTGCTGACCCAGAAAAGTCCCGTGATAAGGAACAGACGGTAGAGGTTGTATCACTGGAGTGTCTGTTCCAGGAGGACTGAGGCGGCACCTGAGCCTTGAAGACCGAAAGCAGTTGTCGACTCCCCTCTCCCTTTTATTGTTTTTTTTCCACTTCCCATCCCCTCTCCCTTGAAATTTCTTTTTCCCCCTTCTCATTCTTCTCTATTTTTCTCCTCAAAGATGGACTTGCCCCAAGAGACTGTGATCCGGATTTTGATGTTAACCATGATGTTGACCAGAGCAGTCTGTTCCGGCGAGAGTACCATAGAGGTCGAGAGAGGTTCTGGAATGGGTTCCGATTATGATGATGGAGGCGTAGTTTTCCAAGATCAACCTAACCAACAAGCAAAGGCGAGTATCAGAAAACGATCCGATAGAAGAAATTGTGATGGATTGTTAGCTGAAGAAAACTGTATCTGTAGGCTCTGTGACAATTTGATTGAAGATGGATGCATAAAGAAATGCCAATCCAGTTTTAATATCCATATGGACCGGCATCCATTGAGTGACTATCACTCCTTAGTGGGTAACGTATTAAACCAAACAGATTGTTGGGTATGCTCTCAAGTACCTCAGGGTCACAGCAAATCAGGGCTAGTACCATTTCCTTTAACGTTAGGGGAGGTACTTGAGCTAAGTGGTGGGAGACCGGTGGACCGGAGGTTTAACATCTCCAGCCCTCCTAGTTTGAAGCTCCACCAATACCATGTGGATAGGTCCCTCTTATGTTTTAATATCTCCAATCCCCGTAAGCCGGGAAATTGGGAAGTGTCATGGAGCAACCTTACCATGACCTTCTCACACAGAGCAGATAGAATGCCTACAGATACAGAGCTTGTACGCCACATAGCCAGTAGAGGAAAATCTTTCCGGTATCGATATACCTTAGGAAATAGGATTACTAGAGTTGGAGAGGTATCACCAGGATACTGTGCACATATCGTACAAACTGATACGTGCATTAAGCAGATGGAAGAATTAGGGTCAGGAGAGTTCACCTGGAAGGTGTGTAACATGGTAATGTCCTTCTCCGTCCCATATGTTCTCCCCGATGATGCATATTTCATATGCGGGAGAAAGGCGTACAAGTGGCTTGCCCCAAACTCTGAAGGATTGTGTTATATTGGAAAAGTATTGCCTGAAGTGATGACTGTTACACATGACAAAATGAAGGATATACACCGTGGTGCCCAAGCTCCTTATACTCACACTCATTACGAGCACCGAGTTAAAAGACAACTGTCAGAAAGGTTAGAGCATCCGGCCTCTGATCTTATTCATGAATCCACCGGGATTCAGGTTCTGGTAGCGTTAGATTTCACTCGCACCGCTCGAGGAGTGATGAATTATAGATACATTTCCGCACTCGCCAATTTGTTAGATAATATCACTGAAATGTATGATGACACGTTTAGATACACTGGAAGAGAACTTCAAGCCTACAAAACAGAACTAGTTCAGCATAGGATGGTTCTTAATTATCTTACAGCAGTAACAGGCGGATATTGTGTTACATTGGCAACACAGTACGGCATAAAGTGTTGCACGTATATCACAAATAGCACCGAGGATCCGGTAGAGGTCATAGACCAAAAGATGGACGATATTCTGCAATTAAAGTGGGAATTTCGTCGAAAACACAATCTCACCCTTGCTGCTGTAGGTAATGAGCTGACTGGTTGGGTGTCATGGTTGAACCCGCGAAATTGGTTCTCCGGTTTAGGAGACTGGGCTCAAGGAGTCATAATGGATGTTGGAAAGTTTCTACTATGTATCTTGGGTGTCGTTATATCGATTGGATTGATATTTAGATGCGGGCAGGCTTTAATGAGGTGCAAACAAAGTACAAAAGTGATGAGCTTGAGGAGTGAGGAAACCATAATTAACCTGGATTTGATTTATGACCCAATGATAGAAACCAGGATGTTATGAAAATGCGATTATACGGTCCGTTTCTTTCACCTGTTTTTCTGTTTTTTCCCCCAAGATAACAAGACCCCCTTGGACGAGGAAGTTGACGAGACGCTATACAGACAACGGATGGACCAAAGAAAGAGTTTTGACCACTTGAGAAATGGACACTTGATGAACTTTGCCATGGATCCCCAGTTTCCCTAGTATTTTTAAACTCACGCTAGCCCAACATTTTTGTAAATCTGATGGCACTGACAAAGCTTGTTGCTCATGCCTAAGGAGCAAAACAGCGCAAAGAAGACGACTTTCAACTGATACCGAACAAAACTTCGACGACAGATGTACATTTACCTGACATAGAATATCATTGCATTTTCCATAAATGTTCTTCATCTTCATCTCTACAACCCTCAGGTAATAACACACATAGTATAGGGAATACAGGCACAGATATCAACAATCACATATTCCCCCATTCATGTATCATCAACTAAAATGTGCTCCCCATTTTGTTCAAAAAAAAAAAAAAAATCCGAAAAGAGCTCGGTAAAGTTTGACAGCCCATCCACAGACCTGTACCACAGGATAAGAAGGAATTCAAATGTATACTTCGCAATACTTCGAAGCTTGATTTACCACACGTACGGCACGATGATACATGACCCTCCAAACATGGACTCATACACACATGCTTCTGCTTTCTCACTAGGTCATACCCTCTTCACACCTACTCCACTCTTCTCCCCTACCCAACCATGGAAATGAATTAACCCCTGACATATATTTTTCTCCTTTTGAAATGTTTTAGAAGGTGGCAGTTATTATTGACTGCCAAAGGGTGGACTGTCAAAGTCAGAAAAATATCTCTATGCACGTTGCCATATTTGCACCGCACACTGGTCTGCGCTGCGCATGCGTACGCTCTCCCGTGAAGGCGCATACCCGCAATAGCGTGCACCCGCGGGCGCACGGTATGCGTATTTACGGTAGAGTTTATGTAGTCGTAGCGTGCGACTCATTCATTACACATTTTCATAATTAATGTAGTTTATAGATCATGATCCCTTTAATGGTTTCTGAAAGTTTAGTTAACATAGAACGTCCCTGAACGGAGGAGTCCCTCTTTGTATGGTACGAAGGGTCTAACAGGAATCATATAGCAGTGTTTGGTACCCATCGGAAGAGTATTTAATTAGCAATATTCCGGTGTTGGTTTGGAGCGTATTAATCGCTCGTGCGAATAGTTATGGACATAAGAAGTTTATGTCCATTTCTATTATTTACTCATACTCAGGTATGCGGCGGGAAACCCAGTTTCCCACCCACCTGAGCTGTTGGAAATCGTCACAGCCCACCTGTATGAATCAACCTATGACCTTTTGATATGATGCGAAGCCGGATTCCTGTGTCCAATGGACGACAAGATTGTAGGGACCATTGGATTGCATTGTGTGTGGGGCATAAATAGGCAGGCCGACCACATCCAGCTCTCACTCTTCAACGGTTCTCATTGCTGAGGATCGGGTGCTGGATGTCCAGGCGCATGCGATCGTTTCCCCTTGTGCGTAAGTTTTCTCTCCGTAGTCATTGTCTTACTGTGAGCCAATTTCTCTCATCTCTCTCCATCTCTCTCTCTCTCCTTTCTCTTTTCTCTCATATCTCCCCTAGACTAGTATTGAATTGTATTAGATAGTATTGTATTTTGGTTAGGAAGTCTCTGTTATATTGTAGTGTATCATTTGTACTGTTATCCCTTTTTTTTCAAGTATATTAGATATAATACAGTTAATAGGCTTTGGACCCTAAACCAGTATCTGTGTATTTTCTATAGTATTAAGTGTTCACTTGAGCGTCGGTGACGCTCAAGCAGCTTTGTAGTTAGTCAGGCTACACAAGGTTGCACTTACACCCTGTATTCACATTAAGGTATTCAGTGTATTTCATTGATAAGGTTTATACGATAAAGGTATAGCGTTGTGAGCGTCTGCGCCGCTGGTGATCTCCTCGTGGTCTCGAGCGTCCGCTACGCCATAGCGAATCATTACTCTAGTCATAGCCAACAACGTGCTGTCCTGTGATCACTGGGCCGTGAGCGAACGTGACGCTTGAGCGTCTCGCCTACGGCTGAGCGATCGTTACGCAACTAGCGTACCCTTCCGGTACTTCTTAAGTAAACAGCGTACAGTGTTCTTAGACTTCATAAAAGGTTGTTTATACGACAAAGGAATTTAGAATTGTCACTCACCATATTAGACTGGGAAACAGATGTGGTTCAACATATAAGACCGGGAACCAGATATGACTTAGCACAGTGGTCTCTAACCTAAATTGGGGTGTGAGTTACTTTCAGAAAATGAAACTTCTGGAAGAGCTATCCCCTCCTCCTAATGCACGCGGCGAATTTGTGTGCATTCCTGCTAAAGTGAGTGTGACCTTGCAAAAGTGGGTATGGCATCGCAAAAGTGGGTGTGGACTCGCAACTACAAGTAATGCCCCCAGCAGAGTGCCAGATACACAAGTTATGTCCCACAGCATAGTGAGAGATACACAAGTAATGTCCCCCAGCATAGTGCCTGATGCACATAATGTCCACCAGCATAGTGCCATATACACATAATGTCCACCAGCATAGTGCCAGACACATGTAATGTCCCCCAGCAAAGTGCTAGATACACATAATGTCCACCAGCATAGTGCCAGATACACATAATGTCCCCCAGCATAGTGCCAGATACACATAATGTCCCCCAGCATTGTGTCAGATACACATAATGTCCCCCAGCAGAGTGCCAGATACACAAAATGTCCACCAGCATAGTGCCAGATACACATAATGTCCCCCAGCATAGTGCCAGATACATGTAATGTCCACCAGCATAGTGCCAGATACACATAATGTTCACCAGCATAGTGCCAGATACACGTAATGTCCACCAGCATAGTGCCAGATATATAAAATGTCCACCAGTATAGTGCCAGATACACAAAATGTACACCTGCATAGTGCCAGATACACAAGTAATGCCCCCCAGCATAGTGCCAGATACACATAATGTCCACCAGCATAGTGCCAGATACACAAAATGTCCACCAGCATAGTGCCAGATACACAAAATGTCCACCAGCATAGTGCCAGATACATGTAATGTCCACCTGCATAGTGCCAGATACACAAGTAATGCCCCCAGCATAGTGCTAGACACACGTAATGCTACCCAGCAGTGCCAGATACAAGTATGCCCCTAGCAGTACCAGATACACAAGTAATGCCCCTCAGCAGTGCCAGATACACAAGTAATGCCCCCCAGCATAGTGCTAGATACACAAGTAATGCTCCCCAGCAGTGCCAGATACAAATATGCCCCTAGCAGTGCCAGATACACAAGTAATGCCTCCCAGCAGTGTCAGATATATGTGATGCCCCTCAGCAGTGCCAGATACAGTACATGTGATGCCCCACAGCAGTGCCAGATACATGTGATGCCCCCCAGTAGTGCCAGATACATGTGATGCCCCCCAGCAGAGACAGATATTCAAGTTATGCCCCTCAGCAGTGTCAGATACATGTGATGCCACCCAGCAGTGCCATATACATGTAATGGCCCAATTAGTGACAGATACAAGTAGTGCTCACCATTTTTGGACTCTGCCCCCACAGCCGCCACTCTTTTGTGTGTGTCTGAGGGGAGGAGAGTGCACTAGCACAGCTCGTGCCTCAGTCTCCTGCCCCTCACTAAAGTCCCGGCGCTGATGTCTCCAGCCACACGGCCATTTAAAATATGGTGCTGGCTAGAGAGCCAATCAAAGTTTGTGGACTGGCAGCCAATCAGGAACCAGTGCTGCCGGTGCATGAGCTCTGATTGGCTGATGTCAGGCACCACATTATGCACCCACCAGTGGAGAAGTGCCCATGGCAACCAATCAGCACTGAAGTAACATCTATAATTTGCATACTATAAAATTATACAGAGCTGCTGATTGGCTGATGGGGCAACTTCTAAACTGGTTCACTTCTCCGCTCTTATCACTGCTTAGTAAATGTCCCCCTTAGTGTGATAGAAAGATATAATATGTGAATAAAAATATTAAAATCTCCGTCTGTTTTTCTCTATTTATGTGAACCCTAATTATTCTATTAATTGCTGTTTCTGCTATAGCATACCTCCCAACTTTGGCAGCCTTGAAAGAGGGACACATGCGCGGCGAAGCCGCGCGCGCTCCCGAAAAGGGGGCGTGACCTATGAAAAGGGGGCGTGGCTTTGCGGAAGACCCGCGATCGCGAGCCACGCCCCCGATGTCATCACTGAGGGGGCAAGCCCAGCGCTCCGTGAGCCGCTGGCATGCCCCCTCTCCCTCTGTCTACAATGAATAGACGCTGTGCGCATGCGCCAGGCCCGGTGCTACCCGCTCAGCGAAGGGATGCAGTGCAGGGAGGCGCTGGGACGGATAGGCGCTTCCCCTGCTCTGCATCCCTTCCCTGCTGAGCCGTCCTGTCCCCCCTCCTGCTGCTGCTGCTGCCAGTGCTGTGTCTGTCACTGTATGACAGGCACTGGCAGCGGGCACCTTCTTCATGAAAAGCCTCCTCCCTCCCCTCCCCTCACCTGTGCTTTGTAACAGCGCCGAGTACGGGACAGAAGGGGGCGGAGCTACACGGGACGGAAGGGCCATGGCTAAACGGGCCAGAAGGGGGCGGAGCTACACGGACCAGGCTGCTGTACAGAGGGAGACTGGCTTAGGTAAGTGGAGGGTGAGAGAGAAGTGTGTGTGTGTGTATATGGTGAGTGTGTATATATGTGTGAATTGTGTGTGTGTGTGTGTGTGTGTGTGAGGTATGTCTGTGCGCGCGCTTTATGGACGCTTTTACTGGGGGGGCATTACGTATAACGACGCTACTACTGGGGGGGGCATTACATGTAAGAATGCTACTACTACTTTGGGGGGCATTACGTATAAGTACGCTACTACTACTGGGGGGGCATTACGTATAAGGACGATACTACTACTGGGGTGCACTACGTATAAGGACGCTACTACTACTGGGGGGGGCATTACATATAAGGACGATACTACTACTTGGGGGCATTATGTATAAGGACGCTACTATTACTGGCAGGGCATTACGTATAACAATGCTACTACTGGGGGGAGGGCATTACGTATAAGGATGCTACTACTGCGCGGAGCATTATGTATAAGGACGGTACTACTACTGGGGGCGCATTACGTATAAGAACGCTACTACTACTCGGAGGGCATTACGTATAAGGACGCTACTACTACTGGGGGGACATTACGTATAAGGACGCTACTACTACTGGGGGTGCACTACGTATAAGGACACTACTACTACTGGGGGTGCACTACGTATAAGGACACTACTACTACTGGGGGGGCATTACGTATAAGGACGCTACTACTTCTAGGGGGGAATTACGTATAAGGACGCTTCTACTACTGGGGGTGCACTACATATAAGGACGCTACTACTACTGGGGGGGTATTACGTATAAGGATGCTACTACTACTGGGGGTGCACTACGTATAAGGACGCTACTACTACTGGGGGGCATTATGTATACAGACACTACTACTACTACGGGGGGGGGGCATTATGTATAAGGATGCTACTACTACTGGGGGGGATTATGTGTAAGGATGCTACTACTACTGGGGGGGCATTATGTATAAGGACACCACTACTACTGGGGGACATTATGTATAAGGACGCTACTTCTACTGGGGGGGGCATTATGTATAAGGACACTACTACTACTGGGGGGCATTATGTATAAGTATGCTACTATTACTGGGGTGCATTACATATAAGGACGCTACTACTACGGGTGGGGCATTACGTATAAGATTAATAAGATTGTGCTACATTGTGGCGTAATTTTAGATGGGGGTACTATTGTGTGGCACACCCCTTTTCCCGGCACGCGCCAAAGGAATATGGGAGGGCGCAAATTTATAGTTTGCAGGGGGGCGCCGAACACCCTAGCACCGGCCCTTATCATCCCACTCACCAATCTTCTCATATTGCAACAAATCCTCCGTTGTTACAATACTCTTTTGCTTTTTCAAAATAATATCTTTCAACGGGGATATGCAACTTCTTTCATAGTCTGATATGTAAATTCCACTGTTATATATCAGTGTCAGCTCTAGTTATATTATTTCTATTGGGGAAATGATACACCTTTGTAATTTTTAATCCATAGTATAGTTGTATAATTATTCACTGCCTCTAGATGTGATATGCTTATTGACTATTGCTCACAATAGTCCTCATTGGGGATCTAGTTTGGATTAAATAATGTCGCTGGTCATTCATACTGTATGTACATTTTAACCACATTATAGTATGGTTGTTCGTTCATGTTGTAATATGGTTATTTATGCATAAACTATTTCCAGGTGTTCTATTTCCAGGGCTGAAACCATGATTTCTGTCGACCAGGGCAAGGCAGTAAATTGTCCCCGCCCCCCCGTCGACATTCATAATGTTGACATCAGAATGTCAACATGATTCAATGTGTCGACATCCTCAGAATGCCAATGGATAAGCAACACTGGGAGGGTCAGGCTGCAGGGGCTGTTTGGGTGTGTGTGTGTGTGTGTGTGTGTGTGTGTGTGTGTGGTTAGATTTATATGACTGCTTAACCATTAGGGTCATTAAGCTGACATTCTCATGTTAACATGTAGTCTTGATAGGCATGATAAATGTTGACATGGTTACTGTCGACATGCTGTGTATAACATGTCAGCCTATTGCATGCAGACATGACAAATTGTCCCTATGAACTACTGTACAGGTACTGTAGACTGCATATCAGTTGAGAGTGCTACACCTACAGCATGTGTGTACATCCATACTGTATTCTACTAACATGCCAATTTTCTGTCTCTCCGGGTAGAAAGGGAAAGAATAGCACAATACTGAAAAAACTTGACTTTAAAAAAGCCAATTCAAAAATAATTAAATGGGTCCAAAGGAGTGCAGAGCAAACGCCAGACGCTTAGTGCCCATTAGCAACCAAAAGTGTTTAAATCATTTTTAGTGAGCTCAATGTTTGCTAGCGTCCTAGATCCTGGTCTATTAAGAAATTCAATAGCTGTTATCTGAAATACTGTAGCATTTACTCACTGTCTGACTTTACAGCAGGTCATCCTATCAACAGTGAGATTTACAGCCACACAACCACAGGCAGCCCAGTGGGACATCTGAGCGTGCAGGCAGGATCATTAGCATCTTGGCACTCAATAGATAGAGACTGTCACAGTCACAGACATCATAATCAATCTATGAGCTCTGATCCCGGCAAAGCACTACTACAGCATCCAGGTGGGTGGAGCAGAGTGATCACAGTGCCCCCATCCATCCAGCACCCAGGTCACATGCGGCGCAGGATGGGGCTCTCGAACTGTATGTGGAAGCGAGTTCCATAGAGTTGGAGCTCAATCCCAGATGTATTACAGGAGTTTCTAGGTACTGCTAATAATCCTTCATCTACAGATCACAATAATCGAGTGGGGCAGTATGGAATCAGAAGCTGCTCCAGGTACCTTGGTCCCTGGTCATGTAGTGCTTTGAAACTCAGCAAGCCAATCGTGAGTACGATTCGCCATTTTACTGGCAGCCAGTGGAATGAGTAGGGAATGGGGCTGGAACAGGGCTGGTTGCAGTTTTGAACCAAACTGAGTGGTGGTATGACCAAGTTACTGGGTTTGTTATTAGGTCAGAGACAAGATAAAGATCAAGCCCAGCCTCAAAGACAAGATCAAGAGTGTGACCACTACTATGTATAGCAGATGGAATGATTTGTGTGAAGTTTAGACTATTCAATGTGCTCAGCATATCTTGACCAAAGAATGAGAGCTCATCATCAACCCATGCATTGAAATCCCCAAGGATGAGCCATCTTTGATGCTCCAGAACTAAACCAGCAACAGTGTCTGCAATTTCTTGTAAAAATATCTTTTGTCGAGGTCAGAAAATATTACAACACACACATTTCGTACAAACACCACATAGATGGCCTCCGTGTGTGTACGTATTCGGCTGTGCATGCACATATTCGCAAATTGCGTATGGTCGCTCCCACGGTCCTGCGCATTAGAGCGTGGTATGAATAATTACAGTGGACTTGTACTCGCATGGAAAAGCCACAAAGACATATCATAAATCTAATCTATATATTGCATAAATCCCACACTGTCTGCTTCCTCTTCTAAATAGCATGACGATATGTCACACATAAATTAAACTCCCAGAGACTAAAATACAATGGCCTTATTTACACTAAGCTTTGAAATTCTATGAAGAAGGCAAACACCTTTGTTTACTAGGGTAGCAGAGTTTCTATTGAAAGCAATAAGAACTGGATTGTCATTGTCTTACCTGAAGACAAAACAAATAAAAAGTCAATACCCAGAAACCCAGGCTGAGAGAAACTCAATTAGCAATAGCTAACAAAAATACAAACCAGACATTTAGAAATCTGAGATATTAACATTCATAGTCTAAACTCTTGGAGATGTATGTGTTTGTATCTATATATATATATATATATATATATATATATATATATATAATTCCTAACAAATTGTAATAGCAGGAGTATGTGTGTGTGTATGGGTGTATATATATATATATATATATATGAGTATATGGATATATGTGGATATATGTATATCTTGAGGATGGAAATAGATAATCATATCATGTGTGGGATCATATTGTTTAGAGTCACGTAAACATTAATCTGGTGGGAATAAGAATATTACTATATATTACCACATTAAGTTATTAATAATACCAGATTTATGTATGATTAATGTGATGGGTTTAACTGGTCATGGGGTGGGAACTCAGATGCAAACAACAGAAACCACATCTCAAGTCCTAGCTATTGCCCACTTCTTGAGCCGACCAGTGATCCTCGGTGTACAGGATATGTCCCACCCCCGAACCAATGGAAGAAGAGCACACTGTGTCTATTGTATGATGTTTTGATCTACTGTATAAAGAGCCAGCTGCATGCCAGGTCACTATCACAGACTCTGAAGGTCATCACCCTTGATGACTGAGGACCGGACCGGGAAGCGCAGGTGAAACCAAAAGTATGTACCATTGACTGTAGCCATTATTCTTTTGTATTGTATTGCTTTGTGATTGTAACCCCCTTTCAGTAATAATATGTTGTGGTGTCGGAACCCAGCAGTTTAAATACAATCTGGTGTCGTGTTTTTCCTTTCCCTGCTAAGGTTTAAAGTGTATTACTATTGCATGCATAGTTGTTAAGGGTTCACGGTGTGTCTTTGGGTGTGTACGCGCTGCGTGTACTTTGTACAGTCAGCGCAGCGTTTGTACGCAAAGTCCGTACATGGTACGGGACTCTGTACGCTAATGGTGTAATAGGTACGTAGGTTGTGGATTAAGTATAGCGTCCGCAGCGGCTACATTTAAAGTGTATGAAATGTCTTTTTAAAGTGTTGCTTTAGTCCTGTACGTAAACCAGCGTTTACACTTTCCATCTCTAGGGGGCAGTAGATGAGAAGTACAGATGGAGCCACACAAGTCTGCCTGGGCATGCCCGACCAGATGCGCCTATCAACTACAGCATCTCCATCCAGGCGGGCACACGCACCCGTGACGGAGACGCACCCCACTCACTAGAATGGGAGAGCTTCTCCGTCCAGGGGGATGCGCATCCGTGACGGAGACACTGACTGAGATGTGCCCCATTCTAGTGATTGGGAGAGCATCTCTGTGCACTACCAGCAGGGCTAGGTGGACAGATCGCCTAGTCACACCGAGAGTGCACGCCTGCGATGGATCCACCTCAGATGAGCGCGGTTCCATCTGTACTCTGAAACCTAATCCTATTGAACTCCGGGCAGTGATGCACTCAAATGAATAAGTCATTTCCATAGGGTGGACCTTAAGTTTAAGTGCTTTGTTAAAGCAGATAGCCACACCGCCTCCCCTGCGGTCCAGTCTTGGGTTGTGGGACTGGGAACTAAATGTGTCTGAACTCTGAACATATAAGACTGTTTACCTGATTTGGCTTAGCATGTTATACTGGGAACCAGATGTGGCTCAGCATATTAGATTGGTAACCAAATGTGGCTCAGTATTTTATAGAGGGATCCAGATATGTCTTAGCATTTGACACTGGGAATGAGATTATGCTGTTTACCAGATATGGCTTAGCATATTAGACAGGAAATCAGATGTGGCTCCTCATATTATACTGGGTACGAGATGTGGCTAAGCATTTTTCTGGGGTGTTATCATGTCGACAGTCATCAGGTCAACATGAGAATGTTGAGAGGGTTGAACTGTCAACATGGAGTATATCAGCATGTTAACAGTAACCATGTCAACATCATGTCTACACAGATGATATGTTGACATGATGAACTGTCGACAAACTGTCCCTGATGGTCTAATGGCTTCTTACCTTCTCCCAGTAGCAGTGGCAGCTCCAGCATCTTCTTTTGGGTCCTGGTGGTGTTCTGACAGCAAATTCCATCTTGATACTGCAGTGTTCTGGTGAGTATTTCACCCACTTGTCTCTAACCTTAGTGCATAACACCTAAAACGCAGTCTAACCTGTCGAAGTCGAAAATATTACATACACACCACATGCAAACACCAAACAGAGTGGCCTCTGTGCGTGCGCATTATCGCCGTGTATACGCATACACACACGCTACGTACACTGGTTCCCGAGCCTTGCAGATTGGCACGTGGTATGAGTAATTACGGTAGCATACGCATTCGCACAGAAAAGCCACAAAGTCATATTCAATATTTTATTTATATAGTGCATAATTTACACATGGGGGTATATTTACTAAGCTCCCGATTTTGACCGATTTTGTGGGATTTTTTTCAAAGTGTCATCTCGGGAATTTACTAAACACAAATCTCAGCAGTGATGAGGGGATTCGTATTTTTTTTTGCGGCGCAAGTTCACAAATACAATGAATACACCATCGGTCAAACACGGCTTTTTAGGTATACAACTCGGTAATTTACGAATCATTCGTATTTGTTTTCTCCACCATGAAAGGGCAATTGCGACCGTGAAAAAATGCGATTTGTAAAAAAAACGGGGAAAAAAAGAGACCTGCATTTGAAAAGTGTGTTAACATGTGTTTCAACTTCAACATTAATCACACCTGCATTTTTGCTCCTTTAAAAGGGGCCAAAGCACATTATTCTAATCACTCACTCTGAAATGGCTGCTGCCGTGTGTAGCAGTGATTTTTCGTTTGCTGTGGGATTCCTGAGACTGCTCCATCACTCTACAAGAAACCAGGGCCAGGAAACTGAACATGGTCAGCAGGTTGTACAGGTGCCGCGGAGGCTGCGCAGGCCTCGTTTATTTAGGGGGATGTTTAAACTTAAACACATTGGCCGATGACCAGGTCATACAGATGTACCGGCTAAACCAAAACAACATTTTCCGTCTGTATGACCTTGTCAAACTGGACCTAGACCCTGAGACAGCACGCTCTCGTTCTGTCTCAGGCCTGCACAAACTCCTGGCTGTGTGTCACTTTATGGCTACTGGCAGCTTTCAGGCTGTGTGTGGCAATGTCATTGGAATCTCACAGCCCACCTTTTCTAAGTACTTAAATCAGGTGAGGTATACCATACATACTCCTCTATGTCAAAGTTTTTTTCTGTAATGTTACATTAGACAGTCTTGTTGTTCTTAGTGCTCATGGACACTCACCTTATATTTTCGAATGTACACTCAGGTTTTGGATGCATTGGAACCCCACATAGATGCCTCTATCTGCTTCCCTACCCAGGAGTCTCAGTGGCATGCAGTCAGGGTAGCTTTCTTTGGGCTTGCTGGCATGCCGAATGTGCTCGGTGCCATAGATTGCACACACGTTGAGCTGAGACCACCTAGGGGCAGGCAATATATTTATACAAATAGACATCTAGCCCACTCCACTAATGTCCAGGTGGTTTGTGATGCAACTCTTAAAATTATGAGTGTTGTTGCCCTAGCGGCTGCCATGACTCCTTCATCCTCAGTCAGTCATCCCTCTTTGATAAATTTGAGGCTGGACAAATGCCCGATGGATGGCTGCTGGGTATGTAACTAGATATGTTATTTTTTTTGTGTTAACGTCAACATGGTCATTATGTTTGCACTGTGTTGTCAAGGTGCTGAAACCATTTGAAGTAGTCACCTGTGAAGTGAGTTCAGACAATGCTTGTTTGAGTCAGCTATTTACCCTAATCAAACTTTTAGAATAGCAGCCAAAGAAATTTATGGGGGAGATGAAACAAAGTGATTCCACTAACTATGTCAGACTTGTAGATCAAGTTCTTTATATACTTTGCAAGGTTCCAAGGGTTGTCAACATCTTGAAATCGGAGCACTACTTTTTGATAATCGTGGTTGATTTCAGATTTAAGTTGCATGTTATGTCTTTTTTTCCAACTGACCTAGATCTTCTGCTGCCGCCAGGTAAAAATTGAGCTTTCCCAAGAGACCCAGTTGGTAATGCAGAGGAGTCAACACAACATTTTGACATCTGGTCGGGTCTAAAACAATTGCTGAAAATTAGTGACACCTCTACCATAACACCATCTGATACAGTCAATATCCAAGGAATAGTGTAGGATTATTTTCATGACAATGTCCCTTTGTCTACGGGAAGAAAAAAAAGACAATTTGGAGGCCCTCGTACAAATTCATTACTTAAACTGCCCACCCTCCAGTGTGTGCTCCAAAAAAGTTTTCAGCACTGGTGGGATCCTTGTCAGTGATTGGCATAGGAGGCTACTTCCTCAAAATGTGCAAAAAGATGATGTTAATCAAATTAACTACAAATTCCACAAGGAAGACCTTTATTGGTAATTACATCAAAATATAGAAACTTCTGAAATGGTGGATTCCAGTGGAGATGAACTAATGTTGTGTGAAAATGATGTAAACAATGATAAGGGTGAGAGTGAGCATGATAAATTCGTTTAGCTGCCATAAGCCCTTTGATAGCTTGTTTTGTAGGGGTCCAAACAAACTAAACACTTCATCCACGAAAGTGTCAGTCCCTGTCGTTGAAATGCTGGGTTTGCTAAACTCTGCATGTCCTTTTTAATATCTAACATAAGGGAGCATATGAGGGCTCAAGGACAATTCCATTTTGTGCCACTGCTGTGTGGCAATGTTTCATAGACTTGCTATAAGCTGCTATGTGTTTGTGCCGCTGCTCTGTTGTTTTGGATGAAAACAATATTGTGAGTGGTGAGGTTGTCAAAAATGACTGCAAATGAATGTTATTGAGTACTAGGTGCTTCATCGCGCCCTACGGGCGCTCTTCACACCGTCGCAAGGGGCTACGCCCCCTTAACCCTTGCATGCCTTTCTGGGGTTTAATATTTGTATTATATGGAGTATTACCTGCATTCCTTTGTTAGTGGTTAAATATTGCACAATGAAAGGGCGTGCGATGGTGAAGGAGGCGCAGCCCCTTGCGACGGCGTGAACAGCACCTGCAGGGCACGATGTACAGAATGTAGCGGGTCCGGGGGGGACTGCGGATGGTGTCTGTAGATACTGCGGGTGGAGGGGAGGCAGAAGTGGGGGTGGGGCCCGGATGGGGAAGGTTCGGGAGGTGCTGCGCGTGGGGGAGGGGCAGAGGAGTGGGGGATGCAGATGGGGGAGGGGTCCGGAGGCACTGCAGGTGGGGGAGGGGCAGGGGTGCCACAGGTGGGAGAGGGGCAGGTGTGGGGATGTTGTGGATGGGTGAAGGGTTCCGGAGGTGCTGTGGGATGGGAAGGGACGACAGTGCCGGGGGTTGGGTAGGGGACCGCAGGCACCATGGGTAGGGTAGGGGCAGGTACGGGTGTTGCGGCGGATGGGAAAGGAGGTCCGGAGGTGCTGCAGGTGGTGGAATGGCAGGTGCGGGGGTGCCATTGGTGGGGGAGGGGTGGGTGAGGGGGGGACCGCTGATGGAGGAGGGTGTCTGCAGATGCTGCGGGTGGAGGGGGGCAGGTGTGGGGGGAGACATATAAGGGGGTGAATGGTGGAAGGGGCATGGAGGTGCTGTGGGTGGTGAAGGGGTGGAGGAGTGGGAGCCACGGGTGGTGTAGGGGGTCTGGAGGCACAGCATGTGGGGGAGGGGTGGAGTGCCGCATGTGGTAGAGGGGAAGGTGCGGAGGTGTGGTGCATTGCGGAGAGGTCTGGAGGCGCTGCGGGTACTGTACATGCCTTAAAAGGTAGTTGGAGGGTATGCAGTAACAGGGCCAGGACAGGGGTGACAGGGTCAGTACAGGGTTGACGGGGCCAGGACAGGGGTGACAGGGTCAGTACAGGGGTGACGGGGCCAGGACAGGGGTGACGGGGCCAGGACAAGGGTGACAGGGCCAGGATAGAAATGATAGGGACAGGATAGGGGTGACAGGGCCAGGGTAGGGGCGGCAGGACCAGGACAGGGGTGACGGGGCCAGTATAGGGTTGACAGGGCAAGCACAGGGGTGACAGGGCCAGGATAGGGGTAACAGGGCCAGCATAAGGGTGACAGGGCCAGGATAAGGGTGAAAGGGCCAGGATAAGGGTGAAAGGGCCAGGATAAGGGTGAAAGGGCAAGGCCAGGGGTGACAGGGACATGACAGAACACAGGGCACGGGAGAGATTGGTATTAGGGACAAAACAGTGGTGACAGACAGATGTGTCTTACCGGAGTCACTGCTGCTGGCTGCTGCTGTTCCACTCCAACCTGTTGGGATCTGCTGCTGCTGGAGACTTGGCATGGCTGACTCTCTCAGGCTGGAGTCCTGCTTTCTCTGCCCATCCGCATCCCTCCCCCCCTCCTCAGTCACACACAGCAGACCTTGCGCAGCTGCCGGGCACTGTGGTAAGGTGAGACTGGAAATGACTGGTTAGCCCCCAGGAGATGCTGCGGCTGGAGGGAGGAGGGGGTCATAGCATGCACGTGGCGCGGACCTCACGGCTTCCGGGCACTTTGGTAAGGGGAGACTGGGAGTGACTGGTTAGCTCCCAGGAGACGCTGCGGCTGGAAGGAGGAGTGGGTCAGAGCCTGCAAGCAGCTCGGATTTCTGCAGCGCTACCCGCCAGCTAAAGTGTGTGAATGAGCTGGGCGCACTCCACTGCGGGTGGCAGCGCTGCAGCTAGCGGTGGGGTTGCCGGGGCTGGAGATAACAGAGGCAGTATGGAACCTGCACAGCGGCAGGTGCCCCACTAAACTGCAGCTAAGAAGCGTGGAGTGTGCCAGAAAGTGACGCTCCTCCGCACTAGAGAGACCCTGCTGAGTATACCGATGTGGGGGGTCAAGCACACAGTGAGCCGGTGCCCGTCTGTCTGTATGACATACCCCTCACACACCCCCATACCTCCCAAATGTCCCGATTTTCGCGGGACAGTCCCATTTTTTTGGGTCTGTCCCGCTGTCCCACCCGCGGGTCGCAGTGTCCGGCGGTGGGGGGGGCAGTTGGAAAGCTCCTGTACTCGCTGTTCTGCTTAGCAGAGCAGCGGTGAATAGTGGAGACAGAGGGAGAGGGGGCATCAGGGGGTACGGATTAATGGGGGGGTTCCAGCAGCAGAACCGGATTAAGGGGGGGGGATACGTACCGTTGGCCCCACAGTTTTAGGGGCCCCCCCGGCTGGAGTAGCTCTGTCCCAGCTCAGAAGCTCCCCCCCCCCCCCCCCCCGTCCTGCCAGCAACAGCGGCAGCATTGTGCTAGTCAGCACACGCTGCTGCGTGTTGGCAGGTCTGTGGTGTTGCAGGGAGGCAGCAGTCTCCCTGCTTTCTTCTCCCTGTGCGGGTGTGTAGGGGGAAGCGACCACCTCCTCTGGATTTAGCCCTAGCTGAGGGGCCAAAATCCAATTAAAAAAATAAAAATTAAAATCGGAATTTGCATAAGGGGGCGTGGCCGCGCGGGCCGCGATTAGGCCACGCCCCCAACCCACAGCAGGCACAGCAATGAGATCGGGCTCCCCTGTCTCAAGTGCCCTGGGCCCCCCGGACTCATAATCAGCCCCTGGGGGCATGCCAGCAGCTCACAGAGCGCTGGGCATGCTCCCTCACTGACGAAAACGGGGCCCTCCCGTGAAGCCACGCCCCCTTTTCGCCGAGTGTGTGTCCCTCCTTCTGCCTGGAGAAAGCTCCTGCAGAAAGCTGGGAGGTCTGCACCCCTGCCTGTGACATGCCCAATGCCCATGCTATCTGCTTCTGCTCCTAGTCTCCTGTAGATTTGGCCAGATCTCTGTGGCTCATTTGACTAACTCCGCCCAGTGTTGTGACTCCGCCCAGCGTTAGCAAATGAATCACAAGGTCACAGAATAGGGCTATTATATAGGAGATAATAGTGTAGGAATACAAAAGACCCAAACTATGTGATTATAGCAGTTTTTCTAAATTTTTAAAAAAAAATACAGATCCAAAACCAAAACATGTGAGGGTGGTTTTGGCAAAATCAAAACACAAAGTTTATACAGATCCAAAACAAGGGATTCAGTGCATATCTCTAGTTATGGTTGTAAGTGATGGAGTATGAAATTGGCTAACAGATAAATCATGAACATATCTGTAGATACATTAAAGATATTTTCAGTGCACATTGGCAATTACCTCCATTATTTTATTTTGGTTCAGGGTTAGTTCAATATGTTTGGAAGAAAATCATAATTTGTTTATTTGAACTGGAGAAAAAAAACAGTAAGTTAGCATGACAAGGGATTTGCATAATAAGCCCCAGCAGCAACTTTATGTATCTGAATACAATAGATATGACACAAGCAAACTTTTGCAATTTCAGGGCCTAATTCAGACCTGATCACTGCAGCAAATTTATTAGCTAATGGGCAAAACCATGTGCACTGCAGGTGGGGCAGATATAACATTTGCAGAGAGCATTAGAGACGGGTGGGTTATATGGTTTCTGTGCAGGGTAAGTACTGGCTGCTTTATTTTTACACTGCAATTTAGATTTCAGTTTGAATACACCCCACCCAAACTTAACTCTCTATGCACATGTTATATCCCCTCCCCCCCTGCAGTGCACATGGTTTTGCCGATTAGCTGTGGTGAGCTAGTTAATTGATAAGAAAGGTGTTTCACCACAGGTGATGGCAATCATACATTACCAGGAAAGTCCAGGAACAGAGCATTTTCTCCCTCATGGAGGGTCAGGTAGGCAAGTATGGCTTATAGTTCATAATAGAGATGAGCGCCTGAAATTTTTCGGGTTTTGTGTTTTGGTTTTGGGTTCGGTTCCGCGGCCGTGTTTTGGGTTCGAACGCGTTTTGGCAAAACCTCACCGAATTTTTTTTGTCGGATTCGGGTGTGTTTTGGATTCGGGTGTTTTTTTCAAAAAACACTAAAAAACAGCTTAAATCATAGAATTTGGGGGTCATTTTGATCCCAAAGTATTATTAACCTCAAAAACCATAATTTACACTCATTTTCAGTCTATTCTGAATACCTCACACCTCACAATATTATTTTTAGTCCTAAAATTTGCACCGAGGTCGCTGTGTGAGTAAGATAAGCGACCCTAGTGGCCGACACAAACACCGGGCCCATCTAGGAGTGGCACTGCAGTGTCACGCAGGATGTCCCTTCCAAAAAACCCTCCCCAAACAGCACATGACGCAAAGAAAAAAAGAGGCGCAATGAGGTAGCTGTGTGAGTAAGATTAGCGACCCTAGTGGCCGACACAAACACCGGGCCCATCTAGGAGTGGCACTGCAGTGTCACGCAGGATGTCCCTTCCAAAAAACCCTCCCCAAACAGCACATGACGCAAAGAAAAAAAGAGGCGCAATGAGGTAGCTGACTGTGTGAGTAAGATTAGCGACCCTAGTGACCGACACAAACACCGGGCCCATCTAGGAGTGGCACTGCAGTGTCACGCAGGATGTCCCTTCCAAAAAACCCTCCCCAATCAGCACATGATGCAAAGAAAAAGAAAAGAAAAAAGAGGTGCAAGATGGAATTATCCTTGGGCCCTCCCACCCACCCTTATGTTGTATAAACAAAACAGGACATGCACACTTTAACCAACCCATCATTTCAGTGACAGGGTCTGCCACACGACTGTGACTGATATGACGGGTTGGTTTGGACCCCCCCCAAAAAAGAAGCAATTAATCTCTCCTTGCACAAACTGGCTCTACAGAGGCAAGATGTCCACCTCATCTTCACCCTCCGATATATCACCGTGTACATCCCCCTCCTCACAGATTATCAATTCGTCCCCACTGGAATCCACCATCTCAGCTCCCTGTGTACTTTGTGGAGGCAATTGCTGCTGGTCAATGTCTCCGCGGAGGAATTGATTATAATTCATTTTAATGAACATCATCTTCTCCACATTTTCTGGATGTAACCTCGTACGCCGATTGCTGACAAGGTGAGCGGCGGCACTAAACACTCTTTCGGAGTACACACTTGTGGGAGGGCAACTTAGGTAGAATAAAGCCAGTTTGTGCAAGGGCCTCCAAATTGCCTCTTTTTCCTGCCAGTATAAGTACGGACTGTGTGACGTGCCTACTTGGATGCGGTCACTCATATAATCCTCCACCATTCTATCAATGTTGAGAGAATCATATGCAGTGACAGTAGACGACATGTCCGTAATCGTTGTCAGGTCCTTCAGTCCGGACCAGATGTCAGCATCAGCAGTCGCTCCAGACTGCCCTGCATCACCGCCAGCGGGTGGGCTCGGAATTCTGAGCCTTTTCCTCGCACCCCCAGTTGCGGGAGAATGTGAAGGAGGAGATGTTGACAGGTCGCGTTCCGCTTGACTTGACAATTTTGTCACCAGCAGGTCTTTCAACCCCAGGAGACCTGTGTCTGCCGGAAAGAGAGATCCAAGGTAGGCTTTAAATCTAGGATCGAGCACGGTGGCCAAAATGTAGTGCTCTGATTTCAACAGATTGACCACCCGTGAATCCTTGTTAAGCGAATTAAGGGCTGCATCCACAAGTCCCACATGCCTAGCGGAATCGCTCCCTTTTAGCTCCTTCTTCAATGCCTCCAGCTTCTTCTGCAAAAGCCTGATGAGGGGAATGACCTGACTCAGGCTGGCAGTGTCTGAACTGACTTCACGTGTGGCAAGTTCAAAGGGCATCAGAACCTTGCACAACGTTGAAATCATTCTCCACTGCACTTGAGACAGGTGCATTCCACCTACTATATCGTGCTCAATTGTATAGGCTTGAATGGCCTTTTGCTGCTCCTCCAACCTCTGAAGCATATAGAGGGTTGAATTCCACCTCGTTACCACTTCTTGCTTCAGATGATGGCAGGGCAGGTTCAGTAGTTTTTGGTGGTGCTCCAGTCTTCTGTACGTGGTGCCTGTACGCCGAAAGTGTCCCGCAATTTTTCTGGCCACCGACAGCATCTCTTGCATGCCCCTGTCGTTTTTTAAAAAATTCTGCACCACCAAATTCAAGGTATGTGCAAAACATGGGACGTGCTGGAATTTGCCCATATTTAATGCACACACAATATTGCTGGCGTTGTCCGATGCCACAAATCCACAGGAGAGTCCAATTGGGGTAAGCCATTCCGCGATGATCTTCCTCAGTTGCCGTAAGAGGTTTTCAGCTGTGTGCGTATTCTGGAAAGCGGTGATACAAAGCGTAGCCTGCCTAGGAAAGAGTTGGCGTTTGCGAGATGCTGCTACTGGTGCCGCCGCTGCTGTTCTTGCGGCGGGAGTCCATACATCTACCCAGTGGGCTGTCACAGTCATATAGTCCTGACCCTGCCCTGCTCCACTTGTCCACATGTCCGTGGTTAAGTGGACATTGGGTACAACTGCATTTTTTAGGACACTGGTGAGTCTTTTTCTGACGTCCGTGTACATTCTCGGTATCGCCTGCCTAGAGAAGTGGAACCTAGATGGTATTTGGTAATGGGGGCACACTGCCTCAATAAATTGTCTAGTTCCCTGTGAACTAACGGCGGATACCGGACGCACGTCTAACACCAACATAGTTGTCAAGGACTCAGTTATCCGCTTTGCAGTAGGATGACTGCTGTGATATTTCATCTTCCTCGCAAAGGACTGTTGAACAGTCAATTGCTTACTGGAAGTAGTACAAGTGGGCTTACGACTTCCCCTCTGGGATGACCATCGACTCCCAGCGGCAACAACAGCAGCGCCAGCAGCAGTAGGCGTTACACGCAAGGATGCATCGGAGGAATCCCAGGCAGGAGAGGACTCGTCAGAATTGCCAGTGACATGGCCTGCAGGACTATTGGCATTCCTGGGGAAGGAGGAAATTGACACTGAGGGAGTTGGTGGGGTGGTTTGCGTGAGCTTGGTTACAAGAGGAAGGGATTTACTGGTCAGTGGACTGCTTCCGCTGTCACCCAAAGTTTTTGAACTTGTCACTGACTTATTATGAATGCGCTGCAGGTGACGTATAAGGGAGGATGTTCCGAGGTGGTTAACGTCCTTACCCCTACTTATTACAGCTTGACAAAGGGAACACACGGCTTGACACCTGTTGTCCGCATTTCTGGTGAAATACCTCCACACCGAAGAGCTGATTTTTTTGGTATTTTCACCTGGCATGTCAACGGGCATATTCCTCCCACGGACAACAGGTGTCTCCCCGGGTGCCTGACTTAAACAAACCACCTCACCATCAGAATCCTCCTGGTCAATTTCCTCCCCAGCGCCAGCAACACCCATATCCTCCTCATCCTGGTGTACTTCAACACTGACATCTTCAATCTGACTATCAGGAACTGGACTGCGGGTGCTCCTTCCAGCACTTGCAGGGGGCGTGCAAATGGTGGAAGGCGCATGCTCTTCACGTCCAGTGTTGGGAAGGTCAGGCATCGCAACCGACACAATTGGACTCTCCTTGTGGATTTGGGATTTCGAAGAATGCACAGTTCTTTGCTGTGCTGCTTTTGCCAGCTTGAGTCTTTTCATTTTTCTAGCGAGAGGCTGAGTGCTTCCATCCTCATGTGAAGCTGAACCACTAGCCATGAACATAGGCCAGGGCCTCAGCCGTTCCTTGCCACTCCGTGTGGTAAATGGCATATTGGCAAGTTTACGCTTCTCCTCCGACAATTTTATTTTAGGTTTTGGAGTCCTTTTTTTACTGATATTTGGTGTTTTGGATTTGACATGCTCTGTACTATGACATTGGGCATCGGCCTTGGCAGACGACGTTGCTGGCATTTCATCGTCTCGGCCATGACTAGTGGCAGCAGCTTCAGCACGAGGTGGAAGTGGATCTTGATCTTTCCCTAATTTTGGAACCTCAACATTTTTGTTCTCCATATTTTAATAGGCACAACTAAAAGGCACCTCAGGTAAACAATGGAGATGGATGGATTGGATACTAGTATACAATTATGGACGGGCTGCCGAGTGCCGACACAGAGGTAGCCACAGCCGTGAACTACCGCACTGTACTGTGTCTGCTGCTAATATAGACTGGTTGATAAAGAGATAGTATACTCGTAACTAGTATGTATGTATAAAGAAAGAAAAAAAAACCACGGTTAGGTGGTATATACAATTATGGACGGGCTGCCGAGTGCCGACACAGAGGTAGCCACAGCCGTGAACTACCGCACTGTACTGTGTCTGCTGCTAATATAGACTGGTTGATAAAGAGATAGTATACTCGTAACTAGTATGTATGTATAAAGAAAGAAAAAAAACCACGGTTAGGTGGTATATACAATTATGGACGGGCTGCTGAGTGCCGACACAGAGGTAGCCACAGCCGTGAACTACCGCACTGTACTGTGTCTGCTGCTAATATATAGACTGGTTGATAAAGAGATAGTATACTCGTAACTAGTATGTATGTATAAAGAAAGAAAAAAAAACCACGGTTAGGTGGTATATACAATTATGGACGGGCTGCCGAGTGCCGACACAGAGGTAGCCACAGCCGTGAACTACCGCACTGTACTGTGTCTGCTGCTAATATAGACTGGTTGATAAAGAGATAGTATACTCGTAACTAGTATGTATGTATAAAGAAAGAAAAAAAAACCACGGTTAGGTGGTATATACAATTATGGACGGGCTGCCGAGTGCCGACACAGAGGTAGCCACAGCCGTGAACTACCGCACTGTACTGTGTCTGCTGCTAATATATAGACTGGTTGATAAAGAGATAGTATACTCGTAACTAGTATGTATGTATAAAGAAAGAAAAAAAAACCACGGTTAGGTGGTATATACAATTATGGACGGGCTGCCGAGTGCCGACACAGAGGTAGCCACAGCCGTGAACTACCGCACTGTACTGTGTCTGCTGCTAATATATAGACTGGTTGATAAAGAGATAGTATACTCGTAACTAGTATGTATGTATAAAGAAAGAAAAAAAACCACGGTTAGGTGGTATATACAATTATGGACGGGCTGCCGAGTGCCGACACAGAGGTAGCCACAGCCGTGAACTACCGCACTGTACTGTGTCTGCTGCTAATATAGACTGGTTGATAAAGAGATAGTATACTCGTAACTAGTATGTATGTATAAAGAAAGAAAAAAAAACCACGGTTAGGTGGTATATACAATTATGGACGGGCTGCCGAGTGCCGACACAGAGGTAGCCACAGCCGTGAACTACCGCACTGTACTGTGTCTGCTGCTAATATAGACTGGTTGATAAAGAGATAGTATACTACTAATATTATATATACTGGTGGTCAGGTCACTGGTCACTAGTCACACTGGCAGTGGCACTCCTGCAGCAAAAGTGTGCACTGTTTAATTTTACTATAATATTATGTACTCCTGGCTCCTGCTATAACCTATAACTGGCACTGCAGTAGTGCTCCCCAGTCTCCCCCACAATTATAAGCTGTGTGAGCTGAGCAGTCAGACAGATATATAATATATATAGATGATGCAGCACACTGGCCTGAGCCTGAGCAGTGCACACAGATATGGTATGTGACTGACTGAGTCACTGTGTGTATCGCTTTTTTCAGGCAGAGAACGGATATATTAAATAAACTGCACTGTGTGTCTGGTGGTCACTCACTATATAATATATTATGTACTCCTGGCTCCTGCTATAACCTATAACTGGCACTGCAGTAGTGCTCCCCAGTCTCCCCCACAATTATAAGCTGTGTGAGCTGAGCAGTCAGACAGATATATATAATATTATATATAGATAATAGATGATGCAGCACACTGGCCTGAGCCTGAGCAGTGCACACAGATATGGTATGTGACTGAGTCACTGTGTGCTGTGTATCGCTTTTTTCAGGCAGAGAACGGATTATAAATAAAACTGGTGGTCACTATCAGCAAAACTCTGCACTGTACTGAGTACTCCTAATGCTCCCCAAAATTAGTAAATCAAGTGTCTCTCTAATCTATTCTAAACGGAGAGGACGCCAGCCACGTCCTCTCCCTATCAATCTCAATGCACGTGTGAAAATGGCGGCGACGCGCGGCTCCTTATATAGAATCCGAGTCTCGCGATAGAATCCGAGCCTCGCGAGAATCCGACAGCGTCATGATGACGTTCGGGCGCGCTCGGGTTAACCGAGCAAGGCGGGAAGATCCGAGTCGCTCGGACCCGTGAAAAAAAACATGAAGTTCTGGCGGGTTCGGATTCAGAGAAACCGAACCCGCTCATCTCTAGTTCATAAGTATATTTGTGAGGAGATTCATGCTAGACATTTAAGGATAATCCAGTTTTGACTATGATAAATGCCTGCTTCTTGTCCATTTATCAGTATATATGTTGTAGCTGGGTGTACTGTGTAGCCATGCTTATAATGGAATTCTCACATGTTTTACCTTCTGGAAGAGACTGTTTATTTCCATTGCTATGAACAAAATACTGTCCATCAACATAGCAAGCCCCATTGTTCAGACAAAACTTCTTCCTCTTGACCTCCAACAATTATGCTGCTTTCACATCGCAAACCCTGCTTTTGAAATGGTTCTTTAAACGGTTCTTAAAACGGGTCTGAGCAGTTAAACCCCCTTCACATCGCATGTTGTAACTGGTATATTACCGTTTCATTACCGTTTTGGTACCTTTCACACTGAACCCGTTTCTCCCATAGAAAACAGTGGTTGTCATTTTAAATGGACTTTTCTGGCCCACACATTATTAATAATTATTAATTAATTATTAATAATTTGGCTAGTCGTACGATGGAACCCAGCAGCTTCAAGCATCTTTACCATGTTTTTGTAGATTACTGCATCCTTCACTGTCCCAGTGATTTGTCTAGCAATTTCTTCATCCCCTTTCATCCTAAGCAGCTCCCTTAAACATCTTAGTGATATTTGGTGGACCCCTTTCTTTGAAAGTAAAGCATTCATAACCTAGAACCAGAAATAACGACACTGAGACTTGAATTTTGGCAGAAAATTGCTAGCTATTTATTTGTCCCTATCCATTAGGAAACCTGTAATAAAGAAATTAATTTAATATGCCGCTCCAGCTGGCATATGGTGGCGGCCCAAAAGAACGGCTCTATTAATCTGAATTAACTTTAAATAACTAACCCTATAAATTTACTAAAACTTACTATAAACCGGTAATAGGTGACAACTCAACCCCCACAGTGACTACCCACCGCTCCTGGGTGCCCTGCCGCTGCCTTCCCGGACGGGTGGTCAAGCGGCCATAAGTCGATGGAGGTGAGTGCACCTAAACCACAACAAACTGTAAAAAACACTACAGTTTTCCCTACAATACAAAACTGCCGTTCTTTTCCGCCAACAGCGAAAGACTCATCCCCAAAGTCTTTCGCACCGCCACCATAAACCTACCCTAACTCCTGCAAAGCGAAACCTAGATCCTCCAGAAAAAACATCATCCCCTCATTGGATAGATGTACTCCATCGCGCCGGAAAAGGTGGCTGTCTCTGAACCGTATCCTCGGGTGGCGAACCACCCTCCCACCGTGGGACAGCACCCACTTTGCCACCGCTCCGTTCACCTTTTTCCGGGCCTCATCAATCTGGCGACCATCCGCCACACCCCTCCAACACAATCTTGGCACCATCATGGAAAAAACCAACACACAATTGGTCCATGCCGCGGTCACACTTGCCAGATCCTGTATCATGGCCCACCGCAGATCCAAGGATGTCCTCTTCCCCAGGTCGTTGCCACCTAGATGGACAACCAAAACCCTAGGGACTCCATGCTTGCTGGCCTGACTCACTAACCTACTCCTCAGCTCACCCCACATCATTCCTCGCCAGCCAAGCCATCTGACACCCTGTGTTCCTAGCAATGCCTGAGACCCTTCCGAGGCCACAAACCTGGCCGCCCAGTAAATGTAAGAGTGGCCAACCACCCAAATGGGCAAATAGTCTCCGAACCATCCTGAAGGGAAAAAGAGGGGTAGAATTGATTACTAAGAGGCTTATTAATTGTTTATACTGAAGGATCTGCCAAAAAAGAAAACTTTAGATCTCGCCATTGCAGCAGTCACGGCCTAGCCGACTGCACCATGTTCCGTTGCCAATTTAAAGCGCAATTAAAGACACAAAGGGGAAGGATCAAATAAAACAAACGAAATAAAAAAGGGGGGGGATATAAAATGGGAAACACATGTAATAACTCAGCTGGAGGTGAAACGTAAAGACCTGCTGAGGGACTCTGATTAGACCAAATTAGCCGAATTATAGATTAGAATTCAGTCCGTCAAGTCAGGCAAAAAATCGCAAATAACTCCAGACCCCCGCTGCCGACTCATGCCAGCAATGGCGAGTAGCTAATCCCTGAGTAGGATAAAAAAGGGGGAACACCAACAGACGCACAACACCATAAAATCACAGAACTGGAACAACGTAATACATTGCCATTTAAACAAAGCCCCAAGCGCAAACCGACCTCTCATGTGACGGGGCGAATATATCGTCTGTAACTTGACGACTTCCATCGCCCCACCGCTTGGATTTCAGTTCTGGAGCAACCCGCCGCAGCAGCCGACGTCGCTGCGCCTATGCGAAAGGAATGGGTACCGAAAGCAGTGGGTGGGAGGCCCAAGCCCGCCAAACAACGACTCAGCATCCAACGAAACTGGTATTTCGTGACTGGCAGCCCATCATAATGCAACAGCCAAGACCCCTCCTTAACGGGTCGCACCACCACATATTGCCTTGCCAGCCAACTGGGCAAACGCTCTCCTCTAGCGCTGGAACCATTGTAACCCAGCGCCCTCTCCCCACTTGATCCGTCTTGGAGCGTCGCAACCTGCACAGCAAGGACCTCTCACCCACTACCACGTCCCCGACCAGCATGCGCGAATCTGCTCTCTTGGAAGGCGCTACCAACTCAGAAACTCGAAAGGCCCCGTGGTAAGCCATTGAGAACGCCAAACTAAACAAAAGCGTCTCAAACCTGGACGACGCGACTCGCCCTACCGCCTCGATGACGGCTGGCAACAAAGCCGCATCGATGGGCCGCCTCCTATCCGGTGGCGACGGCGCAACTCGCGCCCACCCTTTCATTGCCTTCCGCAGAACCTCGCTTTTTGTTACGTCAGGGACGCCTCGCAGCTTGCAGAAAAATGAGATGCCTGCCAAATACCGCGATACCACTGCTCGTGACCTACCGGAGACGTAAAGCTGCCACATAAAAGAAAGCATCAGCCGATGCCTACTCTTACCTTGATGCTGACGCCCTTGGACAAACTCCTCCCATTCACTCCAAGCTTGTTCGTAAGCCTTGAGCGTGGCTGGCGCTACTGACCGCAACGCTAGACCCTCCAGTCCGGCCCGATCACCTGCCAAACCTAACCGGGACAATGAAAACCTTGCTCGTTGGCCTCAGGTGCCAACAACCAACACCTCTCCCACTGTCCTCGCGACAAAGCGTCGACAATCCCATTCTCCAAACCGGGCACATGTTGCGCGCGGAACCACAGGTTCCTATGCAAGCATGTCAAAAGCAATTGCCCTAGCACCCGCATAACCACCAACGACTTTGCCCTCTGGTTATTAATCGCATGCACCACGCCCAGATAATCGCATCTAAACAAAATGCTGCGATTAGCCAGCCGATCGCCCCAGACCTCCAACGCCACCATAATGGGAAAAACTCCAGAAGCAAAAGGTCCTTCGTGAAACCCCCGCGATGCCATTCTGCCGGCCACGAGGCCGCGCACCAAGATCCCTCCAGATGGCAACCGAATCCAGAGGCGCCCGCTGCGTCGGTGAACAGCTGCAACCTAGCGCTGTCCGCCATTGGGGCCTGCCATATACACACCCCGTTGAAGTCCTCGAGGAACGAGGCCCATATTGCCAAATCCCTCTTAATCTCTGAGGACAAACACACGAAATGGTGCGTTCTGGCACACCCCGCAGTCGCCCTTCACAGCTTCCGGCAGTACACACCTAAAAGCGAACTCAAATGAGCCGGAAGGCGCCTGGAGCCTTCTTAGGAACCACCCCCACTGGAGAGATGACCAAGTCATCCCCCGAAGGAACACGCCGCGTTGTTAAACGTGAAACATTTTCCTTTTGTGGTGGCACGCCCCCCTGCGCGGACTGCCGACCTACCTGACTTGGCCAATCCGCCGTCCGCGCCGAACCACTGGGAGGACGACCCTGCGTGGTGCCCGTCCGCCCCCGGCTTCCGGGGCTCCTCCGCCTGTAGCGAAGCCCGGGTGACCTTGAGCCCAACCTCAACGTCCTTGAACCCGAAGTCCATGACCTGCAAACCTTCCTGTTGTTCCCTGAATTCCTGATCGTACCTGCGCCACTCCGATCCCGAAGACGTGCGTTGCATGTCATGTACGAGATGCAGGTACCTAATTATATTCGTGTGCTCTGCCGGCCTGTCCTCCAGGTAAGATGCCGCGAAGACCCAGAACCCGGCCAGGCAATTATCGAAGGTACGGAATGCCTCAGCCCCGATGCCCTTCTTTGCGCCGCCACCTTATACTCTTTCTTCGCGACCTTCGTCAATACGAACACGTCCACGAAGTCGCCCCTCCAAATCTTCTTGCGGCAGCTATCTCGCAGCCCCCGCAGTACAGCAGTATAGACGAATCGCACGACACCGGGCAAATTGCGAGCTTCTTGGCCCTACGCGCTTCCTCGCTAAGCCGCTTGCGCCTGTTCCGCTGCCCTCTTGGCGAATTTAGTTGCCCGCTTCTTTGCCCTAGTTGTGCTACTGACTTCGGACGCCTGTGACGACATTGAAGAAGAGGAAGAGGAAGAACTACGCGAACTAGAGCTCGTGGAGGAACCCGAATACCGACTGCACCACCTTACCTGATGCCGCCGACTGCCCCGACATGGAATCTTCCGGCGCGTCCAAATCGTTGCCTTCCTCCTCGAAATCTGCCATCGCCTCATCCCCGAGCTCCCTTGAAAAAGAGGAAGAAGCGGAGGACCCCTCCAGCACTCACGGCACATGCCGCGGCCTCAGTGCTGGGGGCGTTGCGGCCGTGAGCTCCCCCGCGTCCTGCCCTGGACCCTGTTGTAATTCTGCGGCGACCGTCCCGAGCTCACGGCAGGCGCGTGCCACCCGCTGCGCTGCCATAGCCCGCAGCCCGCCGGAACGAACAGCCGTTCTAGGGGAGGCAGCTGCGGCTAGCGGCCCTAACACCTTCACCGCTGTGGCCAGGGCCGAGCCAGCGCTCCGGAGGGGTCGTGACTGCCCCAAAACGCGGTCCTGGGTCCTTCGCCGGGGCCCGCGTGCGACCACGCACTCGCCGCCCGACATGCGTGTGCCGGGCATCCGACGCACGCTGCCCTTGCGGGAAAGCGGAGGCACCGCTGTCGACGCCCGCACTGCCCTCGCCTCCGAATTTGTCCCCTCTTCCCGTGTATCGGAACTATCCGATGCCGCAGAGGGGGGGGGGGGGCGGGACCGCCGCGAGCTCCTGCGGCGCGTGCAGCAGCCCCGCGGCCACTAACCCATTCCCTGTCCCCCCTCCTCCCCCGCTAGATTCCGGCCCTGGGGGAGTGATCTGAAAAGACCGGGAACCCCGCGGCGCAGCAGAGCGCGCGCGCACTGCTCCGCTTTCAGTGGACACGGGCTCGCGCACCCGGTGACCTCTTGCTGCCGCACCCCTTCTCCTTGGTATCGCACTGCCCTGCCAGTGATCATAATTGCCCTGTCTCCCCTCTCCCCCCGGCTCCCGCCGGACTCCGGCTGCCTGGGAGATAGCAGGGGAGACAGCAGGGCCGGCGGCGCGCGCCCCACTGCTCTCTGTCACCACAAGGCCTCTTGTCTGGGCTCCTGCATTAAGAGCTCCATTAGCTTAACCTGGTTGATCACTGCCTCTCCCCCTCCCTCCCCGCTCCACACCGTGTTCCGGCTGCGGGGGAGAGGGCTGAGGAGACAAGGAGGAAAGCGGCGCCGCTGCGCGCACACGTGCGCGAGCGGCGCCGCGCGCGGGCGTGCGCGCGTCCCACCGCTTCCGGTCCGTACTCTCTCAGCCGAAGCGTTTGGGGATGACGCCGTGCGAGGCCCTGCGACAGGCCTCGCTCGGCTGGCCACCGTCCCCCGCCCAGTGCCCTCCCCCCGCCTGGAACCACTAGCCGGCCCCGGCAAGGGGGAAGAGCTGGGCATCGAACTCAGTCTCCGGTCCCTGGATGAGAGCCTGGCGCGGCGCGCTCCCGCGGGCACCCGGCACTGGGGCTTCCCCGGCCATGCCCGGAGGCAAGGGCTGCTGCCCGCCCACCTCCGGGCGGCCTGACTCCCTCTCTGATCCTCCTCGTCGGCCGCTCCCGCCAGTCACATCCGGCCCGGCTTCCGCCAGATCCCTCGAGGAGGCCCTAGGAGACGGGACGCCGTCCCCAGGGCCAGCCAGCTCGCCCCCGGAACCAGCCCCCACCGCCCGATGAGCGGTAACGGGCTGGGGTCCCGGCGGACCGTCGTGGGCGAGTGGCAGCCAGAGCACTGATGTGTGACCTAAATGCAGGGAGCTGACAATAGAGATGGCTACTGACTCTCTGTCTCAACACAGTGACTGGAATCATCAGGAAGTGTGAATGATTCGAGTCACTCACTGTTTCATGAGTCGAGACAGCAGCAGCAGCAGCTTCTCTCAGACAGAGGGAGGAAACTCTGTGTCCTGTGTCCTTCAGTCAGTGTGTTCTGCTGTCTTTAGCTGTGATTGGCCAGAGGCTATACCAGGTGAGACCCAGTGGGAGGGGGGAGGGAGCAGTCACGACTCACCAGTCAGTGAGTGCTCTGCTGCTGTGCCTGATCCATGTCATGAATCATGATTCATCCTGAGTCTGCCAGTGAGTGAGACAGTTGTACACTGTGTAGACTCAGTGACTCAGTGAATGAATCTGATTCATGCAGCAGGAGGTGGAGCCCCTGTGGTACAGGGCTCTCGGCTCAGTGCTCACTGATCCTGCTCAGTGTGATTGTGGGTGGCAAACTCCCTGGAGGCTAGATAGTGGATAATATAATAAATCCAAGGCCACCTAAAATCATCCAATCAGCAAAGTATGCAAGATAAAAAAAAAAAAAAACGTTTTTATTTGGTTTAGTTACAGAATGAATGATGTGTTTCATGGCTGTTAAGCTTTCTCTCCTCAGCCAAAAGTAATGTCATATTCTATAACTAGTATGCAATTAGTGGTTATTAATAATATATCAACATAACAGTAAATCTATGTTAACATATTATTAACAATCAGGGCATAAGCAGCTGCCTCCCCCAGATACACTGTACAATCACTGCAGCTGAATAACTCCATGAGTCCAGCACTGATCCTCCAGCACTGGCAACTCACTGATTCATGTGCAGTCTCTGCAACACATTCCACTACAGATGAGTCATGACTCATGTGCTGAGACACTGACTCCAGACACTTCACTGAACTGAGTCATGTGTCTCAACTCAGCTCAGTGAATCACTTTGCCCATGACTAGCTGACAAAACACTGAAATGTATAAATCCGAAAAAGAAAATGGGGGGATTCTGCAAAGCAGCACTCACCCCAAAGCAAATCACCAAGAGACTTAAGATGGCCTCTCCTTCCCTATATATAGCAAACCCTCCCCCTAAAGAAGGCTGTACTTTCCTCACAGCTAGGTCCACCCCTCCCCAGATGTTTAACTCTTTCCTCTCCTATGCAGTCAATACTCTCTCCAACCTCCTCATCACTCCACTTTGCCATTTTAAACTGTATTAAAAAAATGCTTCTTCACTCTCATGTGTTTCCTCCAGTTTATTTCCTGCTTCTGCCTGGTGGCATCACGCATGGAGAAAGCCTATCACCTTCTGTGGTTTGGAAATACGGTTTTAGAGCCTTTCACATTGCACAATGAAACGGGTCTGAACCGTGTAGGATCCTGCTTTTTAACCGTTTTAAAATACCAGTAATCTGTAACCAGTAAATTCAAAGTGGCCCTTTCACACCGCAGCTAGAACCGTTTTGGAAGGCTTAAAAAACGGCAATTTACCGGATTATAGCTGCGGTGTGAAAGGGGTATTACTGTAGTGCCTTCTTTATAATCTGTAAATATACTGTATATACAGTTATTTATACATTTTACATATTTGTTTAACCCATAACATGCACAGTGCTACAGTGAAAGGCCAGGAATCCAGTGCACACTGAGTCAGTTGTAATAACAGGTTTGTCGCTTATTTGATTATTTTTTTGCACTGGAAACCAGGTTAAAAATATAATCTAGTTTTCTGTAGTGTGTTTCTTAAGCTGGCCATACATCAGGACGATATCTTTCCAACCAGCCAACTAGTTGGCTGGTTGGAAAGATAATGAGGCAGTGTGTGGGAGCAAACGATTATCAGCCGTTTGCTCCCACACGCTGAAAAACAGACAGAAACGGTCTGTCCAACTAGTTGGGAAAATCAAACCTGTTTGATTTTCCCAACCAATCGTTCAGGTGTAGGGGAAACTTCCCCCCCAACTGAACGATAAGTAGGCGGACACTGCCTGCTAGTGTCCGCCTACTGCGCATCAAAAGCCCCCCCCCCTCTCCCCCCCAATCACCTGTGACAGCGGGTGACAGCGGGCTGTACAGTGCGGGGCCTGAAAAGGGGGCGGAGCTACGGAGGCATGAGAGGGCGGAGCTACACGGAATAGAGGGGCGGAGCTACACGGGACCAGACAGCTTTGCAGTGACGGCCAGCCAGACTTGGTAAGTGGAGGGTGAGTGTGTGTGTGTGTGTGTGTGTGTGTGTGTGTATGGTGGGGTGTGTGTGCATGGTGGGGTGTGTGTGTTTGTATATATGTGTGAAGTGTGTGTGTGCATGGTGGGGTGTGTGTGTTTGTATATATGTGTGAATTGTGTGTGTGTGAGGTATGTCTGTGTGTGCGCGCTTTATGGACGCCACTGCTGGGGGGGCCATTACATGCAAGGACGCTACTACTATAGGGGGGGCATTACGTATAAGGATGCTTCTATTGCTGGGGGGGGGGGCATTACATATAACGATACTACTGCTGGGGGGGCATTATGTATAAGGACGCTACTATTACTGGGGGGGCATTATGTATAAGGACGCTACTATTACTGGGGGGGCATTACCTATAACAATGCTACTACTACTGGGGGGCATTATGTATAAGAACGCTACTACTACATGGGGGCATTACATATAACGATGCTACTACTACTGGGGGGGCATTATGTATGAGAACGCTACTACTACAGGGGGGCATTACATATAACGATGCTACTACTACTGGGGGGGCATTATGTATAAGGAGGCTACTAATACTGGGGGGGCATTACATATAAGGACGCTACTACTGGGGGGGCATTATGTATAAGGACTCTTACTACTGGGGGCATTATGTATAAGGACGTTGCTACTACTACTGGGAGGGCATTACATGTAAGGATGCTACTACTACTGGGGGGGCATTATGTATTAGGACGGTACTACTACTGGGGGCACATTACGTATAAGGATGCTACTACTACAGGGGTGGCATTACGTTTAAGGACGCTGGATCAGATGAGTATAATTATCTTTTATTTTCAGGTACCCGTGGATTCTACTTGGAGAAGAGGACCGACTGCTTCGTGTCAACATAGGTAAGTATGTGTGTGTCGACATGTGTGAAATAAAGTTTTACTGTCACGGTGTGTGTCTCCTGTTTTTATTTGGGTATTTTTTTTTCATTAGAACTACAGGTACCAGCGGGCCCGTTTTTCTCCCGCATGCTGGTACTTGTGGTTCTCCAAGTACTAGCTTGCGGGGGAGGCTTGCTGGGACTTGTAGTACTACTGGAAAAAACAATATTCTTTCAATTTTCTCAAGGCTATCAGCCCCCCATCCGCAGCCTTTGGATGGGGGGGACAGCCTCGGGCTTCACCCCTGGCCCTTGGGTGGCTGGGGGGGGACCCCTTGATTGAATGGGTCCCCACTCCCCCAGAGTACCCCGGCCAGGGGTGACTAGTTGGATATTTAATGCCATGGCCGCAGGGCACTGTATAAAAGTGACCCCCGGCTGTGGCATTATCTGTCCAGCTAGTGGAGCCTGATGCTGGTGTAAAAAATATGGGGGACCCCTACTCTTTTTGTCCCCCGTATTTTTTGCACCAGCACCAGGCGCAGAGCCCGGTGCTGGTTTTAAAAATACGGGGGATCCCCTGTCTGTTTTTCCCCCAGATTTTTAGAACCAGGACCGGCTCGAAGAGCCCGAGGCTGGTTATGCTTTGGAGGGGGGACCCCACGCAATTTTTTTTCGGGTTTTTCCCATTCCATTAAAAAAAAATAAAAAAAAAAAAATATATATATATATATATATATATATATATATATCTTTTTAAAAATATATAAATAATACTTGTGCCTCCAAAAAAGAGGGCACCAGGCAAGCTGTACATTTTACTACATTGGGAGTGCCGAAAATATACATCTTATATATATATATATATATATTTGCCTTGGCAGCCCAACCATGCTGGTATCCATAGTTCAGTATAAAAATAAGTAAATCTAATAAATGTATGGTGGTGAAAGAAAAGCCCAGTTTCACTGAAAAAAAGACACTTCTGCATGTTTTGAAATTAAAAAACAAAACAAAACTGAAGAACTGTAGGCAGGCACTGTCCGCCTACTTCGGTGACATCACAAGTTGGACAGAAGTTGGAAGGTTGGTTGGTCTGATGAAAAGTTGGTTAGATGTGTGGAGCACTGGTAAAAAGTTGGTGAGATGTGTGGGGCACTGTTTTAGTTGAACAGACAAGTTGGATGGTTGGAAGTTTGGAGTGTTGGAGAAAAGTTGGTCTGATGTATGGCTAGCATTAGAGAGACAAGGTTAAATGACAAAAGCAATGATGCCCAGGGGGTATTTTCTATAGATAAACACCTGTTTCATAACATTAAGAATAGAATACCAGTAGGCCTACAGTTATTTTCTTATATAGGTTATGACCAAAAAATTCAGGGAGTTTTATGTCACCTTTTTTTCCCAGGACCAGACTTTCAAACATCTGGCTGCAAACTCTGTCCATATTGATGATATAACTATACATTCCCATTAGGACACACTCACTTGTTATTATATTATGGGGGAGGTGGGGGAGGGGGTGTATCAAACATCGGAGAGAGATAAAGCAGAGAAAGGTAAAGTTCCAACCATTCTGCGTCTGCCATTTTTCAGGCTGTGTTTGAAAATGACAGAAGCTGATTAGTTGGCACTTTATCTCTCTCTCTCTCTCTACTTTATCTCTATTCAATGAGTGATGCATCTTCCCCTATCAATATATGCATTGGTGCCTCTATACCAGACATTCTACTGTTAAGGGGGCCTGGATAATGGTCATTGGAGAATTTACACTTTCTATGCTAACTGCTGTGAACTATTCTGTATCCTGTGACTTCCTGGTAATTGCTTATGTTTAGTTGAGAACTGCCTACCTCTTTAAAAACTGTTGGAAATAAATCTACAGCATGGATCGTTGACACGGTGTATGCGAGCCTTGTCATATTTTCTACATATACTTATAGATAGATATTATATATTAGTGAGCTATCTATCTATCTATCTATCTATCTATCTATCTATCTATCTATCTATCTATGTGTCTAATCGGTAATTCTGGATCTCAGCTTTTATTTGCATGTTGTATTTGTCTATGTATTGTCTCTATATGTATACCTTATGTGTTTGATGTTGGTGGATTACCTGATAAACTATAATTGCATTAATTAGGAGGGAGGGTCACTTTAGGGTTTATAAGGGGACCATTCATTGTGCTTTATGATCTTGACAAAGTTTCCACTTGGAACCGAAACGTCGATTACACCCCTCAATTGATGTCTTGCTGCTAATAAAAATGAGAATATCATGAAGACTGGTGAGTGCTCCTATTTTATTGGATATATTTGCACTGATGGATCTTGGAGGATTCATTACTTTGTGGAAGTCACCCCAGCATTTGTGGATAAGGCCAGAGTGTGGACTGTTTTGTGAATAGATAAATAAATAGATATTAAATTTTCTTTATGCGCTAATCTTAGTAGTGTAGTGGATCCCAATCAAAATTATTATTTTTTTATGACAGAGTAATTGTCATTAATTGATATTCTATTAGTGAGCAGCTTCCCGCAAATTAGGCCTCTTGCCAAAAAGGCCTATAGAAATCAATGCATATAGTTGTTTTTTTTGGGGTGAGCTCTGCTGTTCAACGGATCTTACATAATGGATGTAAACTATGGATGCTCTATATACCTCATATATACTGACACCCAAAATGTATTAATACAATTTTATTGTTAAAATGTAAATAAAAAACTTCAAGAATACATTATCTTATACATAAAACAACTTTCAACTGTTCATTGATTTGTATGCCCATACAGTTTTCTTGTCCATACAGTGATTAAATATTAATAAAAAGTGTTGTTTCACCCAACGCATTTAATCTCTAGTGACTTCCTCAGGGGTGTCCTATTATTGGACTCCCATTTTGTGGGAACGGGAAAAACCCTCACTCCAATATAGATCTTTGTATATGAGAGCAAACAATTTAACTGATAAAACAATTTCTTGTGTATTTCATTAATGGGTAACAATTGACTTGAATTCCTATGATTCTCTGGAATTAGACTGCCCTCAATAGTCTTCAATTGAATTTTTAAAAATTATTTTTAGCAGTATTTTTAACCAATTATAATTGGCTTATTTAATATATATAATTTTGGCGCTAGGCCAGTGTATAACACTTGATTGGGAAAATCTAATATTTCAGTGAACAAATAAACAAATACATGAATGCATTTATGATTCAGTCCATTCAAGGAGATCCAATGATCTGTGCTTAGTGCCTAGTTTGAATCATGTATCCATGTAAAGTGTCTAGTTTGAATCGACAAGGCTCTTTGTCTTCAAGCACACCAACTCCTTAGATCTGAAACACAATAAGGACAGGGGTGCCTCCTAGTGCAACAGCGCAATGAAAACACCACGTGTGAAAGGGGAAGGGGGGGGGAGCGATAAATGAACCTGTGCCATGTACATGATAATATGATAGCTTATCTCATGTCCTTTGGGACGATCTTCACAAGCGCACTGACACCAATTCGATTTCTTCAACAATTTATTCCAAAGTTCATAAAAATATAAACATAAAAACATGCATAGTGTAAACCAGTTTTCAATCTCCGAGCCTTATAAAACTAGTGAATGCTCGTACATTAAAGAAAATAGAAGACCGCTTATCTGAGAATCAGCATACAACCAGTACTGGATCATACTTTGTATCCATAATAGCCAAAGGCAGAAAAACTCTCCACTGAAACACATTCAGTGCCTTTTTTCATCATCATGATATTATGGATATTATGGATACAGAGTATGAGCCATGCTTTTTGACTTGTTTTTGCCTGACATTAGGATGTTGCATATTTAATAAATGTAATACTATTGGATTGAAATTGGAGTGCCCTTAATAACAATACATTTTTATGAACTTCTGCCCTATATGGATCAGACTGTAAGGAGAACCGCACTGAACAGGAGGAGTGTGGAATCGTCTTTTGTATAGTATAGTATATGTGTATATATGCCTTGTCACTATATATATATATATATATACACACACCAAGCTGTTAATGAAAGGGCAATCACGGGTGGAGACTTGCCATCATTAGAACATTTTTATAATCAAACGACAGGTGCCGCTTGAATATCAAACTGTTCTACGGAAGAGTAGCCTCCCGTGAGTGCCGTTTTATTAACAGCTTAGTGCAGTGGTTCCCAAACTTTTTTCAATCACAGCACCTTAGAGTATCAGAATTTCTTTCACGGCACCCCTAAGCCAAAAGTTCTTTATTGAGAAATTTTGAGAGAAATATTAAATTAAGTAATGTGTTGTGTTTCTATGTCATCCTTAGGTTCAGTTATGTGGTGAAGGACAAGATTTGCTTCTGTTTGTCCACATACTTTATTATTGGTAAGCCACCAGAACTGGTTTTGCCTATTACATTGACCACAAATAATTTGAATTGGTCCTGGACCACCAACCCAGGGCACCCCTACAAGTGTACTGAGGCACCCCAGGGAGCCAAAGCACACAGTTTGAGAACCACTGGCTTAGTGTGTATCTACTCGGGAATCTGGCACCGGGAGCTGCTGCAGATTGATAGGTGAGTGGCAGGATCTGTTGTATATATTAACAGGGGCCGGTGAGGCAACATCTCCAGACTCCAGTTACCTATTATATTGACTTTTGCTTTGATGCTGACTGTTTTGACAAAGCTGTGAATCCTTGACAAAGGTCCTGGTTTGGACCGAAACGTCGGATAGATATGGACATTACCTTTGAACTGTGAGATTACCATTTACATTAAATATTCTTTTTGCTGAATTTTATATTTGAAATCTGGCGAGTGCTATCTGTTCCACTTTGTGGTTCATCTTGTACTGTACTATGGGTCCCACCTCTGTGTGGGTCGGACTCTGATTGGCACCCCAGTAGTTGGCTGAGCTGTGTGAGAGTGCAGGGATCTTTGGATATATATATATATATATATATATATATATATATATATATATATACATACACACACACACACACACACACACACACACACACACACACACACACATATATATATATATATATATATATATATACACACACATACATATATATATATATATATATATATATATATATATATAGCATACAGAATGACCCGGCACTCCATACACTCCCCAGCGTTAAAGTATCCTTGCCCCCGTGCCTTCAGCTCCTGGATATTGTGGATCCCTTTCTATAACGGTAGCAACGAGCGCGGCACTGGGAGACGTAAGCAGTAATGTGAAAAAAATCAAATGCTTTTATTCAGTCAATCTACGTTTCGGGGACGCAGCCCCTTCGTCAGGATGAATAAAGTGACAATAAACAGTGTTTAAATACATGTGCAATAAGAGGTTACTCACCGCCTCCAGCCGTCGCGCCGCCCGGGTGCCGGATCTGACGTCACTCCCCCCAACAGGAAGTGTCGCGTCACCGGTCCGTCAAGTCAGCGTTCTCGGGCTGTGGGATACATGCAACCATGGCAACGTAAACAACAAGTGAATCAACTCAAAACACACTCAATATGGCAAAAAAATAAAGTGCAAATCAAACTTTTCAAATGGTCATTGTTGCATGTGTATAATCAATTGATAAAAATTGTTAAAATCTCTTAATAATAGTGCTCATAAGTCTGACCATCCCTTCCGCTATTAAGAACATAATACATTGCTATAATTGTTTTAATTTGAGCAAATAAGCTGTATCAATTTTTAAATACTTCAAAAACATATACCTGTGTCACCATCAATGTAACATATTGAGACAGAGAGACAGCTGATGCTATCATTACACGCAAGGAAAGTATCTACACCCCAAGGACGTCCACTACTCAACTTCATGACCTAAAGTAGCAACCAGGAATTGACCTCAGTACGTCCACATATATCTGGACGCATGAAGCCACATCTGTAACTGCTTCTACAATTGTTTATAAGAAACATCTCAAGCTTAACATCTCATTTAATCCCCTAGGATATACTGTATTAAGGATTGAGATCCACTTGGCCTCAATCTGCAACAATTTTTTTGATCGATCCCCTCCCCGCAACGACGGAGGGACCTGGTCAATGATCTTATAACGCAGGGTGGCCATGCTATGTTTAGCTGTTACGAAATGGCGGGCCACTGGTTGGTCACTAGTCCCTGCTTTATAAGCCTCACGAATGGCATAGCGATGCTGCGCCATCCGTGTCTTGAAGGCACATTCGGTTTTACCGATATATGTTAGCCCACAAGGGCACGTCAACATATACACTACAAATTTTGAATCGCAAGATAATGGATGTTTAATGCTGTATCTCTTACCCGTATGCGGGTGCAAGAAAAAATCTCCTGGAGACAAAAAGCTGCAAGTGGTGCATCCACTGCACTTAAAACAGCCATTTTTGCGCTTCAAAAATTTTTTGCTGGTTTGTTCCTTACCGAACTTGGATACATCCGTTTTTACCACATAATCCCTAATACTCTTCCCCTTAGAGTAGCTGTTAAGGAGCCTAGATTGGTATACTTCACCCAGCTCCTTATCAGTTGCCACTATCGGCCATATTGCTTTGGTACTTTTGGCTATATGTTTGCTACTAGTACTAAATTGGGTGACCCAAGGTATCCTGTTTCTGAGGAGTTTTTGTGGTTTGGGGGTCAATAATTGTTGCCTCGTTTTCTCTAGAGCTTTATTTTTGGCCTGCTCTAAGAGTTCAATGGGATAGCCCCTTTCTCTAAATTTAGAGGTCATTACTTCCAATTGTAGATCACGATCAGCCACTCCATTAGTAATGCGGCATACCCTTAGAAATTGGGAATAAGGTAGACCCCTTGTGGTTGCTTTTGGGTGAAAAAGCAACCACAAGGGGTCTACCTTATTCCCAATTTCTAAGGGTATGCCGCATTACTAATGGAGTGGCTGATCGTGATCTACAATTGGAAGTAATGACCTCTAAATTTAGAGAAAGGGGCTATCCCATTGAACTCTTAGAGCAGGCCAAAAATAAAGCTCTAGAGAAAACGAGGCAACAATTATTGACCCCCAAACCACAAAAACTCCTCAGAAACAGGATACCTTGGGTCACCCAATTTAGTACTAGTAGCAAACATATAGCCAAAAGTACCAAAGCAATATGGCCGATAGTGGCAACTGATAAGGAGCTGGGTGAAGTATACCAATCTAGGCTCCTTAACAGCTACTCTAAGGGGAAGAGTATTAGGGATTATGTGGTAAAAACGGATGTATCCAAGTTCGGTAAGGAACAAACCAGCAAAAATTTTTTGAAGCGCAAAAATGGCTGTTTTAAGTGCAGTGGATGCACCACTTGCAGCTATTTGTCTCCAGGAGATTTTTTCTTGCACCCGCATACGGGTAAGAGATACAGCATTAAACATCCATTATCTTGCGATTCAAAATTTGTAGTGTATATGTTGACGTGCCCTTGTGGGCTAACATATATCGGTAAAACCGAATGTGCCTTCAAGACACGGATGGCGCAGCATCGCTATGCCATTCGTGAGGCTTATAAAGCAGGGACTAGTGACCAACCAGTGGCCCGCCATTTCGTAACAGCTAAACATAGCATGGCCACCCTGCGTTATAAGATCATTGACCAGGTCCCTCCGTCGTTGCGGGGAGGGGATCGATCAAAAAAATTGTTGCAGATTGAGGCCAAGTGGATCTCAATCCTTAATACAGTATATCCTAGGGGATTAAATGAGATGTTAAGCTTGAGATGTTTCTTATAAACAATTGTAGAAGCAGTTACAGATGTGGCTTCATGCGTCCAGATATATGTGGACGTACTGAGGTCAATTCCTGGTTGCTACTTTAGGTCATGAAGTTGAGTAGTGGACGTCCTTGGGGTGTAGATACTTTCCTTGCGTGTAATGATAGCATCAGCTGTCTCTCTGTCTCAATATGTTACATTGATGGTGACACAGGTATATGTTTTTGAAGTATTTAAAAATTGATACAGCTTATTTGCTCAAATTAAAACAATTATAGCAATGTATTATGTTCTTAATAGCGGAAGGGATGGTCAGACTTATGAGCACTATTATTAAGAGATTTTAACAATTTTTATCAATTGATTATACACATGCAACAATGACCATTTGAAAAGTTTGATTTGCACTTTATTTTTTTGCCATATTGAGTGTGTTTTGAGTTGATTCACTTGTTGTTTACGTTGCCATGGTTGCATGTATCCCACAGCCCGAGAACGCTGACTTGACGGACCGGTGACGCGACACTTCCTGTTGGGGGGAGTGACGTCAGATCCGGCACCCGGGCGGCGCGACGGCTGGAGGCGGTGAGTAACCTCTTATTGCACATGTATTTAAACACTGTTTATTGTCACTTTATTCATCCTGACGAAGGGGCTGCGTCCCCGAAACGTAGATTGACTGAATAAAAGCATTTGATTTTTTTCACATTACTGCTTACGTCTCCCAGTGCCGCGCTCGTTGCTACCGTTATATATATATATATATATATATATACACACATACATACATACATACATACATACATATATACATATATATATACACATACATATATATATATATATATATATATATGTATATGTATATATACGTATATAAAATGAATCCACTGTAGGCGGCACTCACGGCTCATGCAGAAAGAAGACAGGACACAGTATGGTTCAAATCGACATTTCAATGTTTCTAATAGAACATTTTCATCAGGATAACAGAGAGAAATAACAAGCTTACCTAAATACCCCACCGTCCGTCCATGGTGCCAAAGGTCCGCCGAACACTCTCAGTGAAAAATGATGTCATCACGGAACGCCGGCCCACGGCGTCACGGAGGGAGCCAACCTGTGTAGTGTAAACAAATTGCATACACATTTAAAAATACATACATACATACATACAAAGAACAATACTGGTATACTAAGCAGAAAACAGTGATCAACAAATTGATTAAAGGAGTTACTATTAAAACAGATGAGGTATATAAAATACTAGCCCCATTGTAGAAAAAATTGATAGACCTACGGAAACTAAGTTCCACTAAATATAGTCATGCATTGATTAAATAATCTAGCAGCTGGGGATATTGACATAGCATTACAAAAATGTAGCAAATAATGTATCATAATAGTAACAGCCCAAACAACTGTAGCACATATGTAGACAGACAGGACTGTGATATAACAATTAAGGAAAAAGGAAAAAAAGAGAAGTAATTTTAAAGAAAACAGGCAAGACCCAGTTGGATTCAAATGGATTTTTCTTCTTGACACTCTATTCCCTAGAGTCTAGGGAATAGAGTGTCAAGAAGAAAAATCCATTTGGATTCAGCCTGTAATAAAAGTAAACCCCTGTGCCCCCACGAGTGAGTGGTGGAATGTGATCTATAATGCGGTGTTTGAGAACTGCAAGTGAATGGCGGGCATTAAGAAAGTGACAGGCAACTGGCTGGTCACTATGACCAGTAGCCAGCGCAGCTGTGATTGAAGCTCTATGCCCCGCCATTCTTTCTTTAAACATGCATTCAGTTTTGCCCACATAATGAAGGTCGCAGGGGCAACTAAGGAAATAGACAACAAATTCAGTTGAGCAGGTTACTCTATGATAGATTTTAAATCGTTTGCCCGAGTAGGGATGATGGAATAAATCACTGGGTAACATATGGCTGCAAGTGGTGCAACCCAGACAGCGAAAGCATCCAGACTTAGATGTATTTAAAAAGCCAGTTTCATTAACCTTTTTGGAAACAGGAAATTGTACATTAGTTTTAACAAGGTGATCCCTGAGATTTTTACCCCGCTTGTAGGCAGGCATTAGGCGGGTGTTAGATAAAGACGCAAGGTTTTTATCTGCCTGTACAATAGGCCAAAATTTATTGGAAATTTGTCTAATAGTGTTGCTCTGAGTATTAAATTTGTTGACCCAGATCATTCTATTTTTCTGTGTTTGTCTTACAGAGGTATTCAGGGTAACTGCACACAGAGTTTTGATAACCTTTTGTTTAAAAATTTCCAAGTCCGCCGCTGAGTATACCCTGGTAATGAATTTAGAAATCATGGTGTCTAATCTAGCCTCTAATTTGGACTTATTGCTCACAATGCGTCAAATTCATAGCATTTGTGAATAGGGAAGACCCCTGCGTAGAGGTACTGGATGGTGGCTTGATGCTAACAGGATATTATTCCTGTCTGTGGGTTTAACATAAAGGTCAGTAGTGATTTTGTTATCAATCACTTCGATATGGACATCCAAGAAATCCACCATCTTGGAATCAACATGATAAGTAAACTTAATGAGAGATTATGATTCATTGTGGGCAGACAATAATTTTTCAAGTGTGTCACGTGGACCAGTCCAAAAAAGGAGCAGGTCATCAATATATCTAAAGTATGTCAAAATGTGAGAAATAACTTATGTGGAGGAAAAAAATAATGAGTCCTCAACCTGGAACATAAATGCGTTGGAAAAAGATGGTGAGACATTGCTACCCATCGAGCATCCACGGAGCTGTAGAAAAAAATCATTATTAAACAGAAAATAATTGTGCTGTAAGGTCAAACACAATAGTTGAAGGAATAATTCGATATCTGGACCTTGATACCTGTCATTATCAGTAATGAGAGATCTTACAGCCTGCAAACCCTCCTTGTGAGGAATGCAGGTATATAGGTTATTTACATCAATAGTAACCAACAGACAATTTGTAGGGACAAAATCAATGATGGATAAAGAATTGAGTAAATATGTATCTTTAAGACAAGTCTTCTTGGCCTGAATGCAAGGCTGTAAAAAGAAAAGTCTAAGAACACAGAAACTGCCTGAAATAAAGAACCCCTAGCAGAGATCATCGGTCTAGGTCAGGCCTGGCCAACCTGTGGCTCTCCAGATGTAGTGAAACTACACATCCCAGCATGCCCTGCCACAGTTTTATCATTCCCTAATAGCAAAACTGTGGCAAGGCATGATGGGACTTGTAGTTTCACAACAGCTGGAGAGCCACAGGTTGGCCAGGCCTGGTCTAGGTGGTGGAAATTGACTGTTCTTATGGATTTTGGGGAGAGAGTATAGTATTGGGACTATTGGAAAAGGTGTGATAATTGCATCATACGCGACTTGTGAAAGTTTATTCTCAGTCAGTGCAGTCTTCAAAAGATGATCCAGTTCCTCCTTAAACAAATTGGCGCGATCGGACTGTAATTTTTCATACGTGGAATAATCAGCAAGGTGTTGATCCAATTCTCGAACATAATCAACCGTATTCTGGATGACAATGGCTCCGCCCTTGTCTGCTGGGCGGATGACCACGTCATCAGATTTAGAAAGTTGGATAAGAGCCTCCCACTACAGTCTCATCAAATTTGAATGTCCATCATGCTGTTGTTTTATAGATGTAGAGACTTGATGGTCAATAGTATTACAGTATGTCAGCATCAGTCAGAAATTTTAGTCAAATCATCATGCATAGGAGACCACAAATAGGTTGAACTCGATGGACAATTGTCTTTTTTCAACCTCAGATACTATGTTACTATGTTTTAATAGTCTGATTGGGATCAAACTTGGACTTTTTCTTAAGGACAGATGGAATAGAACTGGTCATGTCAGAAACAGATTTGTTAAAATGTTCTTTCAGTCTCAATTGCCGTCCAAGTTTGAATTGCTCCACTTTCCAATCAAAAGGATCCAGTTTGTTGGTTGGAGCAAAATTGAGACCCATAGATAGAATTGTGTTCTCCCGAGGTGTAAAGGTGCGATTCGATAGATTGAAAATTATTTCCGTTTTGAGTAGGGATGCTGTTTTACGTTGCGTCCTTTTGCCCTTGGCCCCCCCACCTCGTGTATTGCCTTCGTGGTCGGCTAGTTGGGCTCGGGTACGCACCACTAAAGGGGGTCGACCAGAGGTAGTAGCCTGGAATTCAGCATCACTAGTTGAAGCACCGCCCTCAGTAGATAACTCTGTGTCAAATTGTGCCATATTCTATCAATTATGGGGTTTACGTCTCGGCATTCCACGAGGTATAGGCACACCAGAGATCCACGAATACACAAGCTTTTTAGCATAGTCATTATTGACTTTGTCGAGTTTATCCCTTTTGTATTGGATCAAATCCTTCCTGTATTTCTCAGTGTGTGAGGACACCCCAATGTATAAACACCAACATATACTGTAGAGAAGACGGGTGGCACTCACAGGACTTCACAACAGCCAGATCACAGATCAATCATCATCAGGATCAAACATCAAAAAGACAGTACATTGCATACCTTTATACCTCACCACAAGTGCCCAGATCAGCATCTCCTCCCGCCGTCAGGGGCCAGGACCGGTCGCCTTCTGATGTCATTACCGCCGGCGACACACGCACATCAGCATGTCCCGGCAGCTCCCCGTTGCCTAGCAATGCTAGGATACAAATAAACAGAAGTGCATTACATTTAAAATACAAGAGCGGACCTTGGCACTGACAAACAATAGATGTACATATTTATTCAACTATATGGGTAATTTAGCAGCTTATGTCTGAGCACAATTTAACACATAACAGATTATATTATATAGCAGGATGATTGCAAATAAATCGCTCTTATTAAAGGCTTTTGGGACTAGCGATAGGACCAATCTTCATGACATTGAAGCACTATTGCGAAAAAACTGTTATAGAAAACAATTTAGCCCAAAATTCTCATTTAACCCATGTGGAGATACAGAATTGAGGCGATATATCCACCTCGCCTCACATTGTATCAGGGCTCTATCCCTGTCACCACCTCGTAGTCTTTTCTCCACCTGCTCAAGGATTTTGTAATGTAACGTTGCCAATCCATGCTTGTATTCCCTAAAGTGCCGTGCCACAGGCTGTTCCTGTGGAGCCACCTGACTCTATATGGCTTTACGGATTGACGACCTGTGCATATTCATGCGTTCCTTAAACTGCCTTGTGGTCTTGCAGATGGGTAAGGAATATATATGGAGAGTTGACAAGAATAATCAATATAAAAATGATTTATTGTTATATTCAATATATCAACAATGAATAAACATTGTATTAAAAAACATAAAATGTATTAACATTAGCCTAATTTTACTATTACTTCCCATAAACTATAAACCTATTACATTAAATTGCTTATTATATAGAATCAATTGTCAGAGCACTCCATAGAACTAAATTTCATATACTATGAAAGAATTCCGTTGAAAAGAGACAACGGTAAAAGAGGAGAGAGAGAGAGAGAGAGAGAGAGAGAGAGAGAGAGAGAGAGAGAGAGAGACAGGAGAAAAGTGGGGCCATAGACCAAATCCCCACGCAAACCGCAATCTAAAAAGATAGCATATATTCACATGTAGAAAAAATCATAAACAAACAAAAATAGGGTATCGCACTAAGAAAAATTTAAATAAAGTGCGGGACATATAAAAATCAGCCCTAGGGAATACACGGGTAATTACCCTGCATCTTTAACCGGACCGATATACAAGGTACGAGCCCGGGATAATTAATTCCACACAAATTCCTCTATTTATTTACTGTGGGCCCTTACAGGACTTCACCGGGGACGCTCGGTGACATCAACCCCCAGGAGAGGTAATATCATATATTATCCATTATATATTTGACTGCCGGGCTCCTATCCGTTTATAGTATTGGAAAAGTGGCTGCTGTATGTACACTTGAATAAGTTTATTCTCTCAGCCAACTGAGTGAACAATCCCTGGAGACATAAACTGTAACTATTTAGTTACAATTGCTGCTACAAAGTATCATCATTATATTCTGAATGAGGTGAACATTAATTCCTTTTGATACTGTGTGCCTATAGATTGGTGTGTTTAGTATAGACATTTTATGTTTTTTAATACAATGTTTATTCATTGTTGAAATATTGACTATAACAATAAATCATTTTTATATTAATTATTCTTGTCAACTCTCCATAAATATTCCTTACCCATCTGCAATACCCTAAGCGCAGCCGTTTCTCCTTGTCCATATTTGTTTCTTAAAGGCACACGCACAGTGCCTTTCCGGCAGCGCTCAGGTGCTACTGCACATTGGTAAATTAATTACTTAGGCGCTTTAGCAGTTTTTTAGTAGTTTTGCCTTGTGGTCTTTCCTACATAGAAAAGACCACAAGGACAGCGGATAAAATATACCACGAGTACTT